>NC_057810.1:517969193-518338251 GCF_018294505.1 Triticum aestivum
GGGGGGGGGGCTAAAAACAACATTTGAATGTACATAGTATGAGACTTAGTGTCGATGTTTCAATTCAGTGTACATTGTAAGATTTGAACTGAGGACCATGCATACGGGTAATTATTTCGAATTCGTGCCATACCAAGTTTTGAAAAGTTGGCATTGACTCAATTTATTGTGCTTTTTTGTAGGTCATATGTTTGAATCCATCCAAAAGTTTTCTCACTACCATGGTGTTCATCATATACATATGAATTTGTACTAAAAAAGTACCACGGATACAGTGAAATGCGAAATCCACGTTAGAATTGGAGATCGCTACGTGACACACACTCTAATTCAAATAACTAATTATGTGACACACACTCTAATCCACGTTAGCGTGGATACCCTTTTGATTTTTTTTCAAATAACTCATCATTAATTAATTTATAGTACTCCCTCTGTTCACTTTTATAAGACCTTGAAGACATTTTAGACAATGTGCAAAACAGTTCATTTTAAGTTGTCTGAAATGACTTACAAAAGTGAACGGAGAGAGTATGTCGTTTCGAATGACTAATTATTGCAAGGAAAACACGGGCATGGTAATACATGCAGATTCGTTTGCAAATGAAGGAAGATTCGTTTGCATTCTCAAATGTAGGCACACCAGGCAGACCAGGGTCGTGTCGGGGTGGATGCTGCTTTGATGCCTTAAAGGCACCTGCCTTTGGGTCACTGACATGTGGGCCAGCCACCTGTTGGGCCCACATGTCACAGACACAAAGGCAGGTGCCTTAAGGCACCGAAGCATAGTCCTATCGAACGGACGCGTAGCACCCAGCCACCCACCCACCCACCTGCCTTTGGTGGCGTGTGTCGGACGGACGCGTAGCACCCAGCCTCCCCCCCCCAAAAGGACGACGACAAAATAAGTTCACGCTTCCACGTTTCAGATTGAAATATCTGGTGGCCCCAATTCTGGCCCTACAAAATCTCTCTTCTCCACCGTCCCCTTCCGCGCCCAGATTGCTCAAATCCCTAATTCGCTGCCAACCTAAGAAAAGTTTGAATCGCCCCTCGTCTCCTCTGTTTCCCCACCTCTGTGCCGGACGACAACTACGAAGATGACGGTTGCGCTTCACCACCACACTGGAGCTACCTCATCTACACCCTCGTCCACCGCACCGGGTGGTCCACCGACAACGTCAGCCGCTGCAACCGACATGCCTCACAGACACCAACTTCCACCGCATCAGGTGCGCTTCACCGACGCCATCTCCCAGCTCACCGGGGCTACTTCACCGAGCACATCGTCACACCTCCGCCCCCGAGGCCGTTGAGGCTTCACCAACGGTCTCGTCCATCGTATCATAGCGCTCCGATGCCACTCAATATCTGCATCCGTGCACGTCCAGCCAAAGCCAGCACATCACCCTCAACGGCTCTGAAGTGACCCACACTCTAGCTAGGCGAGCATGCCCAAACGCCAACCCAAACTAGGTATCCAGACATCACTCCCTTGTGCACTGTTCCGACAAAGTTTGGATATCATTTCACTGCTCTCTTAGCTTACACGCCTATGCAACTCTGACTTTAACTCTTATTTCTTCTGGAGATATCATCTGAAACAAGCAAATCCATTTTTTAGCGAAGCTTGACGGCGCTACGGGATCTGGTACACATCCTGCACACCCGTCTAACCTTGTAAGTATCTGTCCTCTGGTACAACATCAAGGTCGATTCCTCTTATTTGATCAACCATTCACCGTGTCAAAAATGCAAAGGGGGATGCAAGGAGCACAAGCCCTGCACATCCAAGCAAGCGATAACATGGACTTGTACATGGAACATCCCAAGCGCAAGCAAAGCTGCAATGAGCCTATACAACGAGCTAGCGTAAGTCCCTGCATTTCATTTAACTCGTACTAGCATTCGTGTATGATTTGTACGCAGTGGCGGATCCACGAATTCAAGTTACCAGGGGCGAACATTTAACTTAAAAAAATAAGGCACTTGCACTCTGGAAATCAACATAACTTGAGAAATGTGAAGCTACATGCACTTTGATAACTAGCTAATGATCCAAAGTAGTTCATATTATAAATACTAAATGATGCAAGCACCAAAAAACACAAAATGCAACGTGGTGTACAAGGACTACAAACATGGTCTATGCAGAATCGGTTTGTGCCACGGAGGAGTTAAAATATTATAGGGACAATGTTGATCCGGCGGACATGACCCCTTTAAAGAAGCCAATTACGGAGCATGATACAGATCTGAAGTTCAAATCAGCGGCTGAGACCAAGCTTATTGACTTCGTACCCGGTGATTCGTCCAAGCAGTTCACTGTCAGTGCCAACTTGGACCCTAAATAGGAAAGCGCGCTCGTCGAGTTCATCCGTAAGAACCGGGAAATTTTTGCATGGAAGCCTTCTGACATGCCAGGTGTACCGAGGGAACTCGCTGAGCACACTCTTAATGTTGATCCCAAGTATAAACCGGTAAACTAATTTCTCCGCCGGTTCAATGAAGAGAGGCGCAAAGCTATTGGGGAGGAGGTGGCCAGGCTCTTAGCAGCTGGCTTTATCGTTGAAGTGTTCCATCCAGAGTGGTTTGCTAATCCGGTGCTTGTCCTTAAGAAAAATGGCACTTGGCGTATGTGTGTGGATTATACGGATCTTAACAAGGCTTGTCCAGCGGATCCTTTTGCCCTCCCCCGCATTGACCAGATTATTGATGCCACGGCGGGTTGTGAGCGTTTGAATTTTTTGGATGCGTATTCTGGGTATCATCAGATCAAAATGGCGGTTAAGGACCAGGAGAAGACGGTGTTTATTACTCCCTTTGGAGCCTTCTGCTATGTATCTATGCCTTTTGGGATCAAGAGCGCCCAAGCCACTTATCAAAGGTGTGTACAGAATTGCCTGCATAAACAGATCAGCCGCAATGTGCACGCCTATGTGGATGATATAGTAGTCAAGTCAAGGCAGAAGGAGACGCTGGTTGATGATTTAAAGGAAACCTTTGAAAACTTGCGGGTTTACAAGATGATGCTTAACCCTGCCAAATGTGTCTTTGGTGTTCCGGCAGGCAAGTTACTGGGTTTTCGTGTGTCCAACAGAGGAATTGAGGCTAATCCGGAGAAGATTACAGCCATCACCTCCCTGGCTAAACCGAAATGTATCAACGATGTTCAGCGGTTGGCGGGTCGAATCGCCGCACTGAGCCGGTTTATCAGCCGCCTCGGGGAGAAGGCCATCCCTTTATACCAGATGTTGAGAAAGACAGATCAATTCATCTGGAGTCCAGCTGCTGATGAAGCGTTGGAGGACTTGAAGCGACAATTAGCCAATCCGCCCGTTCTTGCAGCTCTGGTCGACAAGGAGCCGTTGTTGTTATATGTAGCGGCCAATGCTCATGCAGTTAGCGTGGCTATTGTGGTAGAACGCAAGGAGGCAGGCAAGGAGTATCCTGTTCAGCGGCCGGTTTACTATATCAGCGAGGTGCTTATTGAATCCAAGCAAAGGTATCCGCATTGGCAGAAGCTGGTATATGGAGTTTTCAAGGCAAGCCGGAAGTTGAAGCAGTATTTCCAAGGGCACCCTATCACAGTGGTCAGTTTAGCTCCCTTGGGCGATATCATACAGAACCGGGAGGTGACCGGCCGGATTGCCAAGTGGGCTATAGAGCTCGGGCCGCACGGATTGAAATACGTACCCCGGACGACGGTGAAGTCTTAGGCACTTGTTGATTTCATTAGTGATTGGACTGAGTTGCAAGCACCAGAGGAAAAGCCGGATCACACATATTGGACTATCCATTTTGATGGATCCAGGCAATTGGAAGGCTCGGGGGCTGGAGTCGGTTTAACTTCCCCAGGAGGTGATAAGTTCTGTTATATTCTCCGCTTAACGTTCCCTTGTACTAATAATGCAGCTGAGTATGAAGCCTTGCTCCATGGTCTCCGGATGGCTAAAGAGATGAATTTAAGTTGGGTTAAGTGCTTCGGTGACTCAAACCTCGTAGCTCAACAGGTGTCTGGCACTTGGGATTCTAAAGACCCACTCATGGCTGCATATCGTCGTGAGGAGGACATTGTTGCAGGTCACTTCAAGGGTTATTAGGTGGATCACGTGGATCATCGAAAAAATGAAGCGGCGGACGCTTTAAGCCGGTTGGGCTCTCAGCGTAAACCGGTACCGCCTAATGTCTTTCTTGATGTGTTGCACAATCCGTCAATCAAGCTCCTAGGTGAAGCGGATTTGGCTATTCCTGATCCGGAGGCTCAATTGGTGGCAGCCCTGCGTGTTATACCGGATTGGACAGTTCCTTATCTTGCGTACATGAACCGGGGAGAGTCGCCAGAGGATGAGACTTTAGCCAGGAAGATAGTCTGGCGGTCCAAATCTATGACAATTATCAATGGCGAATTGCATCATTGCAGTGTATCAGGGGCGTTTCAACGTTGCGTTTCTCCTGAGGAAGGTTGTGAAATTTTGCGCGAAATCCATGAAGGGGATTGTGGTCACCACGCCGGTTCAAAGTCTCTGGTGGCTAAGGCGTTTCGTCACGGCTTCTACTGGTTGACAGTTCATGCTGATGCGGAGGACTTGGTTAAACGGTGTGATGGCTGTCAGAAATTTTCAAGGCGTGCTCATGTGTCGGCTCAAGAATTGAGGATGATTCCAATTACTTGGCCATTTGCAACATGGGGGCTGGATATGGTCGGACCTTTTAAAAGATCCAAGGATAAGAAAACCCACCTTTTGGTGGCAGTGGACAAGTTTACCAAGTGGATTGAAGCGGAGCCTGTCAGCAAGTGTGATGCAGCTACAGCGGTGCAGTTCATTAAAAAGGTTATTTTCCGGTTTGTCTTTCCACACAGTATGATTACTGACAATGGTATCAATTTGTCCAAGGGTGCTATGAAGGAATTCTGTGAACGTGAGCACATCAGGCTTGATGTATCATCAGTGGCTCACCCCCAGTCCAATGGGCAGGCAGAATGAGCTAATCAAGAGATCTTGTGAGGCATCAAACCCCGGCTTATGGTTCCATTGCAAAGAACACCGGGATGTTGGGTTGAAGAGCTACCATCTGTGTTATGGAGTATCAACACTACGCCCAACTGATCTACAGGATACACACCGTTTTTTATGGTCTACGGAGCAGAGGCGGTTCTCCCTAGTGATATCCGGCACGATTCGCCTCGTGTGGCGGCTTATGTTGAAGCGGACAATGAGACAGCACGGCAAGACGCTTTGGACCTATTAGATGAGGAGCATGACATAGCGGCTACCCGCTCGGCGATTTATCAACAAGATCTTCGTCGCTATCACAGTCGCCGGGTCAGAACCAGAACTTTTCAAGAAGGAGATTTGGTGCTTCGGCTCATCCAAGATCAGACGGATATGCACAAGTTATCCCCACCTTGGGAGGGGCCTTTCGTGGTCAGCAAGAATCTGCACAATGGGTCGTACTATCTGATTGATATTCGAGAGCATAAAGACTCACGCACATCAGAGGAGGAGACCAACAGGCCGTGGAATATAGCTCATCTTCGGCCTTACTACACTTGAGCCATCGGCTCTATCTATGTACATATTATGGCAGTCTATATATTATCATTCATATAATAAAACCGGAGCCTCAGCTAAAGCGGGGTCTCTGTCCTTTCATATCATGCGTGGTTACATGGAGTGGTTCTGTTTTAAAACGGCCTCCGGTTTACCCCTTGAAATTTGCTTTTCAAATAGCTTTGTGATATCACTTGGGGCCTTGGTCGTGACCGAACCAACGCGACACCTTTTGATAGGCGAAAGCCACCAGATCACTTGGGGACATGGTCAAGTCTGAACCAGTCACGCCTCTTGATCGGCCTGAGGCCACAAAATCACTTGGGGGCTTGGTCGAACCCGAAGCATTGCCACGCCTCTTGATCGGCATAATTGCCACGGTTTCATTTGGGGACCTGGCTGACTTGAACCATTGTCACTCCTATTGGGGGCTTGGTCCTGTCCGACCATGGTAACACCATCTGATCAGCTCAGTAAAGCATGTTTCTGCAAACGGCTTTTATCATTGCCTTTGCTGCCATATTTCTTTTATGACTATTCTTCAATTTTTTTTGTGTTTTCTTTGAACCAACAACACTTTTTTACCGGTTCAGCTGACGGAAATCGGTTCATTTGTATTCCGGAGAAATATGCCTGGTTTAACTTTCCTGTTAACATCATGAAGTAGCAGGGGGGCTCATAATGACCCATCACGATTTACATGGGAGTTGTTTTCTCCCCTTTGATGGTAATGGTTTATAAATACTCCGTTTCAAGCCTGGCTAAGCCAATCTCATGCCTCAGCGATGGCAGGTATTTTGTATCACATATTTGATTATATGTTTTAAATACATTGATATATATATATATATATATATATCAAGGTTATAAACCGGTTGGCGGTATAACCGCCACCGCAGTTCAAGATTTTCTGATTGCAGGAAATATAATTAAGGATTTCAAGCAAAAGCATCAATACTTATGCACGAAGGCATATTTAAGGCAGAAGTATTGACTATCCTATTACAAGGCAACCGGTGCCCAAATAAAATCATTGTTGTTCCGGTGGATCATGATAAAGCACCCACTTAAACCGGCTTCCGGTTCAAGTCTGTTCATCAATCCGGTCTGACGGTTGTGGGTCGTCCCGCGCCGCTTCAGCTTCCTCATCTCTATCCATTGGCTGGAAATCAACAATGGTCCAGTCGATTCCCATTAAAGCTTGAAAGACAGCTTCTTCATGGATCAGAGAAGACGGTTCAATATCAGGAGCGTAAGTATGCTTACGGGTTGGAGGAATCAGATTCTCCGCTTCAGGAGTTGGTGCAGGCACTCGTTTGTTCTGATCATTGTACTGGGCTTGATAATGCGACAAGTCTGCCTCTTCAGCAAATTGACAAGCCAGAGGGCGTACTGCACAGTTTATCGCCCTCAAATCATCTTCATTGAACTCTGAGCCATCTTCCTTCAAGCTGGGATAGCCTTGAGCTGCTTCAACAGGATCGAAATCCGGCACCCATGCTTTTTCCCGGATCAAGGCATTAATGGCTCCGGTTCGAGCAGAAGATTTCTTTAGTTCTTCAATCCGAGCAGGAAGCATTGACAACCTATTAAGAGTGTCTTGGATTAAGGAAGGTGCCGGATTGTTATGCGATGCAGTGGTGATGATCTGTTGCGCTCCGGTATACAGCTGTTCAATTAAAGTGTAGGCAGCCTTCAATTTCTTCCGAACATCTGACCCTAAGTGACCAATGCGTGTACCTGTAACAATACAGGAAAGATCACAAACCAGATCTATCATAAGCAGGCCAAAGTTATCCAAGAAACCAAAAGGAACTTACCAAAGATAGCAGCGGTCATGGAATGTACTTGCCGCTTTACGGCGGTCAGCTCATCTACCACCGGTTTAAGAGCAGCTTTTCAGTGGGCCTTCTCAGTGGCCCAATCAGTCCGCTCCTTCTCAAAGCCCTCCTTCAGCTGTTCTGTCATACTCAAAGCGCTGGTTAATTCTTCCCTTGCCTTGTCGGTTTCAGCTTGCTGGGTTTTCAAAATTTCCTGCAGATCAATAATCCGGTCTTCTTTGATCCTCCCTTCAGCTTGTATGAAGACAGTGCTTGGCTTTCAACAAACGGTACAAGAATTTGAAGTACCAACCACATAACAAGTTATATGCTTGATACTTGGGGGCTAATGCACCTTCAATTTTCCTCTATTACTAAATCGCAAAAGTCCCAAGCTCAATACAGGTATTCAACTTGGCACTTGGGGGCTAATGGCTATTTGCTCAGTTATGTTCTGATGTTAATCTTTATTGGAGTCCCGGTTTAACTATACTAAGTTGAACCGGACCTTGGGGGCTATATTGATGGAGTTCAAAGTATTGACGACTATATTCAAGTCCCGGTTTGAAGAAGATTACAAACCGGCCCTTGGGGGCTAGGAGGATTACTACAATAGCACTAATTAAAGAAAGAAGACGCGCAAGGAAGTTACCTCAAATTTGTCTCTCATTATCTTTACCAGGCCAGCTTCACAGTCACGACTAGTATATAGCCGGTTCAAGTAACCATAATGAACATCTTGGGCACTCAGAGCAGCATATGTTTCCAGATCAACATCCCATTTGCCTTTGTTCATGCCAGGAGAATCTTCTTTCACACTATGCTTGGCCAAAGCGATGGGATTCCCTGGTTCAAAGCGACCTATGCCGGTAATTACAACGTCATCATCCTTGGACTCGCCGGTTTGCGTTGGTGCGGTCGGTTTATCAGCAGGCTTTGAAGGACTGCGGGATCCGTCGATCCGGATGGAGCTGGCAGGCTGGTCAACATGAACTGAGGTATCGATAGGCCTCTTATCAGTAATAGCATCATCTTGCAAAGGAGGATCATTGGGAATATCTTCAGGAACGAATGCTTCAAGATCTGGTGTTTTGTCCTATTCAAGGGCAGCATCTTCCTCGGCCGCTTTATTCAGGCGGGCTTTCTTGCTCAGTTTAGGTTTAGCCCTGAAATAGAAACAAAAAGTCAAGGAACAACATAAGTTGTAACGTGGTATACCAGAAGCATATGTTCAGTCTAGCTTACCCAAGAACCATTTTAAGTGGTGGCAGCTGAGTGGCCGACGATTCACCAGAGGAAGAATGGGAAGTAACCTGATAATCGGAGTCGGACGGATTAAGAGGTTGACGGATGAAACCCGCTTTAGGACATAAATTAATAAAAAGGTCGGAGACCTCGGAGCGGCGTTTTCGAACCGGACTGTTCGGTAAACCGGTGGAGGTAACTACCTGGCCGCAGTGCCGGGTTGTGCGGCGAGCTTCATGTTGCTGAGTCTTCATAAGAAATTTGGGATCCAAATAAGAAAGGGGATGAGAAAATTTAACTTTCCGGTTTGCCTGGCGAAATTTTGGCAAAGGCAAAGGATCCGAATCGGAAGAAAGAGTAATTACCTCAGCGACATCAGCATTACTAGCTTCAGCGTCGTCCTGACAAGTATCATCATCAATAAGGCGTGTAAAAAGTAGGCCTAGTGAATCGACTTCTACCTCAGGGTCCGAGTTACCCACATCGTCATCAACAGCCGGATCAGATGAATCAGTGGTTTTCCTCTTTTTTGAAGGCTTCTTGACGACCTTGGTCTTTGGCCGGATTGGCCGATCTGCTTTCTCCGGTTTGTCTTGTGGAAGCTTCTTGCTCCAAAACAGATTATCACCCTGGGTAAGCAGCAGTTGATGTCAGACAGAGATAGCAATAACAGGTTCAGTAAAAGTACAATCAAAATCTTACAGCTGGCGGTTAGTTGGTAGCACAGAAAGGGGGCAGGCCGGTTTGAGCGCAGAGATGCTCCGGTTCGTTCAGCATTTTCTTCACAGCCTCTGTGACTTCATCATCAGAGAGCTGGATGTTGGTGTGTCAGAGTGGGTCATCAACGCTGCCAGTATATTTGCACATCAAACCGAAGCGCCGGCTGAGAGGCAGTATGCTCCATGATATCCAAGAGCGTGCGAGATCAACTCCTGTTAAACCGTTGGCCATGAAGGCTCGGAGTTTGGATAATTGCGGAGCATATTTACTCCTCTCCTTGGCACTTAACCTTTGTGGGAAGGGGTGTGTATTGCTGAGCCGTTCCGGATGAAAGCCAGGCAAAGATTTTCATCACCAGGGGAAGTATCTTTGTAGTAAAACCATGTTGCATTCCATTCCTTGGGGTGACTGTGTAGTTTGGCATGGGGATAAGTGATTTCTTTCCTTTTCTGAATTGCCATACCGCCCAATTCGGTATTGGGACCGTCAGTAAATTCTGTGCGGTGGTTTAAGTGGAAGGAGTCTCTGAACAATTCTACTGTGGGTTTCTATTGAAGGTACACCTCACAAAGCACTTGGAAGTGACATAGGTTGGTAATAGAATTGGGGCCAATATCCTGCGGGCGAAGTTGAAAATTGGCTAGTACATCCCGGTAAAATTTGGAGCCGGGCGGTTTGAAGCCCCGGGCTAAGTGATCCGCAAAGATCACAATCTCTCCCTCTTGAGGTGTGGGAGGACATTCATTACCAGGAACCCTCCAGTGGGTAGTCTCTTTGCTGTCTAAAGCGCCGATCGAGACTAAATCATCCAACTGGGCTTCTGTGACACGAGAAGGAACCCAGTTGCACTCATATACTTGTTTGGCCATGGTGAGATCTGCAAGAAATAGGTGATTCCGGTTCAAGAACATGTTGGATAAAAGAAGGCACTGGTATGAACAAGGCTAAACCGGGGGCAGTATACTTAAACCGGATTTTTATGAAGAGGCATCATATGGCCAAAGAGTTCTGGCGGTTCAACAAGGGGACTAATGGTATATACCGGTTTATTAACTTTTTCTATACTAAGTTAAACCGCCTGATCTAAGCATTGAAAGCAATTGAGGCTGCGGATGGCTAAGTATGCAGAAACAGGTTTCACATGGTCCTATTGTAGTAATGGATCTGAAGCAAGTTCAGAAAAACAGAAAATATTCAAAAGATTAAAGGAGAGCGGAAGTGAATCAATGGGCAGGTATGTAGATGAGATCTACGGACTTGAGCATGAAACTACAGGTGGATGCTAAAAGGCTACTGCTAATCAGAGCAGGGTTTCATAGATCTATCCAGGAATCTAGGTACGAGCATGAACAAGTGAGGAGCAAAGCAAGAACATGAAACCCTAGAACAGATCTATGTGAAGAAGAGAAGAAGGCTTACCGGAATCGAGGAAGATGCGGAAAGATACCGCAGTGCTCTGGAACGTTCAGGTTGATGCAGCGGCCCAAGACGAGGCAGAGGTTAATGGCGACGGCGGAGCTCCGAAGCTGGCGACGCGAGGAAGACGAAGAGAAAGAGACAAAGGGGAGAAAAGGAAATGACCCTTCGGTCCTATTTATAAGGCAAAGGACGTGTGTCAGGCGTGCGAATCCAGGAGCCACAAGATTCGGATGTGGAGTTGCTGCCTTGGGTATCGCAGGTCTATTAATAAAAGAAGGCGTTATAAATGTTAACTTCATGATGATGTCATGCCGGTTTACAGCAACCACTGATGATGACGACATGGCAGTTTACCAATTACCAGAAGATGTTGAAGACAAAGATTTTTGTGAAGGATTGACATGAACCAGTTCAAATCAATCTGGGGCCTAATGTTGGGGATATTACCACTGGGCGTGAACCGGCCTACCTGGGCCGGGTTAACTTCTTTAGTAGTGTAAAGGTGATTAAGCAGATAAAGGCCCAAGGCCTGTAGTCGGTTTAGAACCTGTAGCCGTAAACCGGCTTGGCATGTAAACTTGTGTTGTAAGTTAGGAATAGAGAGAGACCAACTGGGATACGAGTATGAATCGGTGTGGGACTCTGTGGACCGATGGGTGTCACCCGTGTATATAAGGGGACGACCCAGCGGTGGTTCAAGGACAGACAACAACAACTCGAGCCTAGGCGAAGCTTGTTTGCTCCCTAGCCATCGAAACCACATCAATTCCATCACAACTGGACGTAGGCTTTTACCTTCATCGAAGGGGCTGAACTAGTATAAACCCTTGTGTCTTTGTGTCCGCTTTATCCCCTTCAAGTTAACCCGTAGCGATGGCTCCACGACTAAGTCCTTTCATGAGGACATCTGTCGTGACAAATCCACGACAAATTCCATGGTTATAACCCACCAAATGTCGTACTCTTCAGATGTTATTGGTTCCAGCCCAGGGAGACTAGAAGGACTCATGAACATAGGGCTAGTCGAAATCAAACAGAGCACCCATTTGGATGTTCCTGATGTCTATATTACGGCTCAACAGGCAACCCAAGTTTTCTATCTACGGTGGGCCTATCAAAGTGATAAAAAACTCAATGGTTGGGATGTCGTTTATGAAGTGCCACCACGTGTTAGACCACCTCCCCCCAATGAAGAGGATTATGAACGTCACATTAACCAAGACACATATGACGAAGGAGAATTCTTCCAAGAAACACGTCTTGCCAAAAAACGTTTCAAGAAACGCTCTACTCCACCCCAAAACATTGAAGTAGACAACGATAGTGAATCCGACCCTGAGCCGGAAGAAGAAGAGCCGGAAGAAGAAGAAGTTACTGCTGCAGATGACCTGTCAATGCTTGAACGATTATGTAAAGGTGGCCTTCCACATGATGATGCATTTATTAATGATGATGATGAGCACGTCATTACTGATAGTGATGATGATGATGCATTTATTAATGATGATGATGACCACGTCATTACCGATAGTGATTTTTAGGTATTCAAATTTTTATGTTGTACTTTGTATGATTTATATAGTTGGTATGTATAATTTTCTTACTGTGTATGATTGTTTCTTATACATAGTGCCATGGTCTTGATTTCCGTCCCCATCGGCCCTCGCCTACTTTATGATTCGGATGTGGTAAATTCTCTTTCATAACTATTTGTTGCATTTCGCATTTATGACAATTATGGCCATCAAGTTGACATAGAGATATTTTAATCTAGGAGGTATGTGAACCGGAATTTGAAACCGACCCTCTTGTCGAGAAGTTAAATTTAGTTGAAAAAGAAAATGAGTATTTGAAAGAAAACATTAAAATAATTGAAGAAGAGAAGATGACATTGGAGTTGTATGTTGTCGATGTCATTGATGATCACAAGATGAAGATGAATGCAATGCGCTTGAAGATGGATGCAATGCGCCTGAAGCTTAAGAAGATTAGAAAATATACCATTGATAATGAGGCTTGGTATCATTATGCCATCGGATCAGTTGTTACCTTAGTTGTGATCTTCATCATATTTGTTGTGATGAGGGTAAGTTTTCTCTAATGTTTTGCTTTACAAATGGAAACTTAGCTTATTTTCTTCTAGATGGCATAATTACCAAAGTTATATAAAAAAATGAGCTATACTTAGCTTATTTAGTTCATTTATGACATACTTAGCATACTTAGGTCAAAAATGGCATGATAATCTTTGTTACGACCTAAATGATATAGACTTAGCTTATTTTCCTTGAAAATGACATAATGACCTTACTAAGCTCCAAAATGACCTATTTACCTAGCTTAGCTCTAAAATGACCTACACTTAGCATTTTTACCTAGCTTAGATCTAAGAAGAGGAGAGGAGAAAAAGAAAGAGACGAAAAAATCTTCTTCTTCTTCTTCTTCTAACTAGTCTTCTTCTTCTTCTACTTCTTCTTCTAACTTTCATCTTTCCCAATTTGCAGATTTGCTTTACATGAGGAAGGCTTGGATTCATGGAGTGTACTATTCTTCTGGTGCTTCCTTGTTGTTTATGAAAACTTGTTTGGATATGTATGTCTATATGGATATGTTGTTGGAAACTTGTTTGTGGTTATGTATATATGGATATGTTGGACTTTGTTGAACTATGTTGTTGGATTTGATCAAATATGTTGTTGGATATGCTGTTGGATATGTATGCATGTATATCTGTGTTTGAAACCATGTCTAATTAATTGGATTTAAATAAAAAAAGGGGATGTGTACCCTCTTTGCCTTCAGCTAGCGGACGACAAAGCTCTTTGCCGTCCGCTAGCAGATGGCAAAGAGGACACATGGCAGTCACCTGTGCAAACTGGTAACACTCGCTGCCTATTTGGTCATTTTGCCGTCTGCAAGCGGACGGCAAAGTGACCAAATAGGCCTGGCAAACAGGGCCATCTATGACGTCTGCTGGCCGACGGCATAGCTAGCCACGTGGCAGCATCCCAGTGCTGCCCAAGCTAAGCTCTTTGCTGTCCGTCAGCGGACGGCAAAGAGCTTTGCCTCTTTGCCGTCAGCTGGCGGACGGCAAGGAACACCATTAACCCCCTAATTAATGGCTCTCACCACAAACCGCTGTCGTCCGTCGTCGTTGCCATCTGCTGGCCTCGGATGGCGGATGACACAATCCTTTGCCGTCCGTTGCTACAAAGCAGATGGTAAAGAAGGCCTTTGCTGGCACGTGTTCAGCCGGATGGTTTGCCGTCCGCTGGCTGACCGCAAAGGACTTTGCCGTCCGGCATCCGTGCCTTTGTCGTCCGCCATGGCGGACGGCAAAGAAGCTGATTCCAGTAGTATACCCTATAAGTGCATCTAGTGCCCCGTAGTGATTTTGGTGTATTGAAGACTTATAGGTTAAGGGACTAATGTGTTTATGAGTGTACACAGGTCTATAAGTCTATGAGGAGTTTGATATTTACAGAGAAAGTCGACCCCTAAAAATGAATATCTATGACTGAAGATTTTGGTATTCCTGAAGACTTTCATAAAGACTTTGAAAGTGAAGAAATTGGTGTGTCCGTGAAGACTTGATATTCATGCGAGGAATATGAAGCTTGAAGACTTTCGTTTTCATAGTTTTGTTTTTCTCTTTCTTGAGTCATAGGAAACACCGTACTGTTAAACAGGGTCAAGGAAATACTAAGGAAAAATTTCCATGTGATGCTCAACTCAAAATCCTACACCTACCAATCCCTTCGAGTGAAGCCATTGGAAATCTCATACAGTTCAGTCAATTTCTTCAGCGACAGAGACGAAGTTCTTCTGGTCGCTGAGGAATTTGTTCTAACTGAGGAGTTAGGAGTTCGCCAGTGCGGATTGCCTACACAGTGAGGAACATGATAGCCCTGAGGAATTTGACAGTCAAATTTCTGACCGTTGCTGTGCTACGCGCCAGCTGCCCCAAATATCTTATCCACCTAACGGTCATATCATTGAAGGGCATTTATGTCTTATCATGTCGGCTGCTCCCTAGGCTATAAATAGACGCCCCCTACAACCACTAGCTGGTTGGCTGCTCCGAGAGAAACTGACACTTGTCATTTGAGAGCAACTCTTCCTCCGAGGACATTGAGTGAAAATCATCGAGTGAGGAAAATCCAAACCCAAACACCCACAAACCCAAAGTGATTGAGCATCACTGAAGAGATTGGTCCTGCGTGGATCCGATGCTTGTTACCTTTGAAGACATTGCTTCTTCCAGACTGTTAGGCGTCATGGTCTAGAGCATCCAAGAGGAATTGTGGATCGCCGAGTGACCAAAGTCTGTGAAGGTTTGGAAGTCGCCTGAAGACTTACCACGAGTGATTGGACGGGGTCTGTGTGACCGTAGTTCAAGGAGAATACGGTGAGGACTTGGTGTCATGAGCTGCATGCTCAGTGACTGGGTGTCCCGGACTGTGTGTCCTCGAGTTTAAATACTCAACCGCTCCAACCAGACATACAACTGAGACAGCAGTTGGAACTGGTCTACCAAATCATTGTCTTCACCAACCCTACTGGATCTATTTCCTCAACTCTTCCATTTCCTCATTAATGTGTTGAGCAGTTGTTCATATCTGTGTTTGAAGACTTTGACTGAAGACTTTCTCAATTTCCTCAGTTCAATTTGTTCTCTTCGTCTTGTGTTATCCTGTGTTTACGCTTTCTGTACTCTCTGATTGTCTTCATTTCATCATCTTGACTATGCTTGTATTCTTCTATGCTTATTTCTGAGTACTTATTCCGCTGCAAGTAGTTCTTCGCTAAGGAATTTCCTCACCGGCAAATTCCTAAGTGAAGAATTCATAAAAATCGCCTATTCACCCCCCCCTCTAGTCGATATAACGCACTTTCAATTGGTATCAGAGCAAGGTACTCCCTTGTTCTGTGTGATTTTGGTTTAACCGCCTGGAGTTTTAGTTATGTCGACCACAGGTATGATCAAGGTCTCTGCTGGGTGTCCTACCTTCGATGGCGCGGACTACCCCTACTGGAAGAATAAGATGCGAATGCATCTTGAAGCAATTGACAACGATCTCTGGTACATTGTGGAAAATGGTGTTCCCTCAGTCACACCTTCCCTGAATGCTACTGATGTGAAGAGATTCAAGCAACTCGATTCTCAAGCGAAGAATATCATCTGTGGTCATCTGAGTAAAGGGCAGTATGGTAGAGTGAGTGCTTTGGAAACTGCTAAGCTTATCTGGGATAGGCTCTCCAAAGTAAAGGAAGGATTCTCAACTCAACGTGACTCTCGTGTTGACGTTCTTCGCAATCTCTTCAACCACTTCAAAAGACTCGACAATGAAAATGTTCAGCAAACCTTCGATCGCCTCACTGATATCTCAAATGAGCTTCAAGCGCTCAGTGCCACTGACATCACCGATCATGAGGTGGTGAAGAAATTGCTGAGATCACTCGATTCGTCCTTTGACACTCTGGCACTGATGATTCAAGACGTGCTGATTACAAGTCACTAGATCCCGCTGATATCCTCGAGAGGCTAAATACTCATGAGTTCCAGCTTGCTGAAAAGAGAGATCTCTATGGTTCAAGCTATGGCAAACCACGTGCCCTGAAGGCCAAGGCAGTGTCTGAATCTGAGTGTGAAGATTCTGGTAGTAGCCTTGGTGACCCTGAAGAATTGAGTCAGGAGCTAGCACTGCTCGTGAAGAAGTTCCAGAAATTCTCAAGACGTGGTCGTTTTGGAAAATCTTCAAGGAGCAGTGATTCCTCATCAAGTGACTATAAGAGAAGGCTATGCCACAAATGTAAGAATCCTGGTCACTACATTCAAGATTGTCCTCAATGGGACAAGGAACTAAAGAAGAAGAAATACAAGGATTATAGTTCTGATGATGCCAAGAAGAAGAAGAAATCTTCAAAGTCCTCATCATCAAAATCCTCGAAGTCCTCATCCCACAAGAAGAGCAGCTCCAAGAAGGCTTGGGCATTCATTGGCAAGGAAATGGATTCTGAGGCTGAATCTGAGGATAATGAGGAAGAAGAGGAATCCGAGGAGTCTGAGTCAGGTGTGGCGAGTCTAGCTCTTGCTACCGCATTTTTTAGCAAGTCTATCTTCAACTCTGAAGAAAATGGCAACACCAACAACGCTGATGAAGGCAATGATGACTATGCCCCCACCTATTGCTTCATGGCAAAGGCTGCTAAGGTAACGAAATACCCCTCCTCTGAATCAAGTGAGGATGAATCTGATGAAACTCTTAAGCCTAGCTACTCTAAACTTGCTAAGATTGCTGTGAAACAACAAAAGGCTATAGAAAAACTTCAAAACATGCTAGACAAAAGTGATGATATGTTGGGTGAAGAAATGGACCGCACTAAAGACAACTGAAAATCTTCAGAAACTTCAGTCTTAGTTTGACAACCTTCAGAGTCATCATAAAACACTCTTAACTGATCATGAGAAGCTTTCGTATGAATTTCTTCAAAGAAAGCAAGATCTTGAGAAGTCAAGAGTGAGTTATGAAGATCTTCAGAAGGAGCGCGATTCATTACTTGCTCAACAAATCAGCGCCACTCAGGAACAATTTGATGCTCCATGCTTAAAGTGCATTGAACGTGAATCTGCTAATTCTTCACCTGAATGTTCAAATGCTTCAAATATTACAAATTCTTCACCTGCCTCTGCTATCACTAATTCCTCATCTGAGGACATTGCTAGTATCACTTACAATGCAGGGCTGAAGGAATTGTATATGACAGGCATGTACAAAAGCCTCAAAGGGCATCAGACTCTTTGTGATGTGCTTAAAAAGAAGATCCTCAATAGAAACCCTAGGAAAGAGGGTATTGCCTTTGAGAGGAAACTCAATGTTGATGGAACATATTGGAAGCCTGAGCAGTACCCCAAAACCTCATGGGTTGCTGCAAAGGGACCTCCAGTTGATCCATCTAACTTATCTAGCTTTACATGTGAATCTCCTTATTCTTCTGATGAGTCATTTGACTCCAACTATAAACTATTCAAAAATTAGAATGGTGAAGTATTTGCTAGATATGTTGGCACTAACTGCAGG
Organism: Triticum aestivum; assembly: GCF_018294505.1. Classification (NCBI taxonomy): domain Eukaryota; kingdom Viridiplantae; phylum Streptophyta; class Magnoliopsida; order Poales; family Poaceae; genus Triticum; species Triticum aestivum. The sequence goes on from NC_057810.1 coordinate 517,987,035, forward strand.
AATGGTTCCCCTATGAAGAAAATCTGGGTTCCCAAAAGTTATGTTGAAAGTCTTCAGATGAATGTCCTCATGACACCACCAGTGAAGAACAGGAACTGTAAGTGCATCTAGTGCCACCCCTAGTTGGTTTTGGAGTATTGACGACAAAGTTGGTTGAGGGACTAATGCGTTTGTGAGAATTACGGGATAACGCAGGTAGTGTCCCTCATTGATTCGGTTTACCTACCGGAGATGACCCATAAAAATGTATGAAGACATTGAAGACAATGGTGGTATGAGAAGATATTCATATTGAAGACTATGACATGAGAAGACATTGCGTGAAGACTATGGAGCGCGAAGACTGTGTGGTTTCGTTGTTTCCTTTTCTTCTTTGTTGAGTCATAGGAACCACCGTACTGTTAAGTTGGGTCCAAGTGAACTAAGTCAGAGTGACTGAAGTGATGCTCAACCCAAATCCTATGTCTTCGAGCGAAGACAATGAGAGCAAATCTTATCCAGAGCTGGATGAGTCAGCTTTGCTTGTAGCCCAAGTAAAGTTGTCGCGTGTGTTTGAAATCTGACCGTTGGAACATGTGTCAGTTCCTTAGTGACCCAGGGTCATTTTGGACAAATCAGGTCGGGTTGCCTTTTGGCTATAAATACCCCACCCCCTACACCATAAATTGGTGGCTGCTCAGAGTTTGTGCACGGCTTTTGTCGTTTGAGAGCAACCCACCTCGAAGCATTTGAGAGAGAGAAATCCTTGCGAGGACAAAGCCCAAACACCCAGAGCCAAATAGTGTTAGGAACCACTGAAGTCTTTCTGTCTGTGTGACCTGAAGACTTATTACACTTGAGGACTGTGAATCCTCCAGCCAGTTAGGCATCGCGTTCTGAGCATCCAAGAGTCATTGTGGATTGCCGGTGAACGAAGTCTGTGAAGGTTTGGAAGTCTACCTTGAAGACTTACCAGAGTGATTGGGCGAGGACTGGGTGTCCTTAGCTCAAGGGGAATAAGGTGAAGACACGGTCTTCTGAGTTAAATCTCAGCCTCCCTAACCAGACGTACAGTTGTCACAGCAACTGGAACTGGTCCAACAAATCCTATGTCTTCAACAAGCGACTGGTTCTATCCCTTTCCATCCTTTACTTAAGTTTGTCTTCGTGAAGTCATTGCCTATCTGTGTATCTGTTTGACTTCATTGCTTGACTACTACTATTGAATGACTTCATACTATATTCCATCCTGATCCTTACTACTTAGCTGCTATTAGTCCTGTACTTCCACATTGCATACTTGACTATGGCTTGCTTATGGTAGTTTATCTTCTGCTGCATATCGACTAGGTCATTTCTATTGTTTGTCTTCAAAACTTCCAGGTTTTGAAGACTTTCATAAAAATCGCCTATTCACCCCCCCTCTAGTCGATACTAGCACTTTCAATTGGTATCAGAGCAAGGTACTCCCTTTTTCTGTGTGATTCGGTTTAACCACCTGGAGTTTAGCTATGTCGACTGCAGGGATAATCAAAGTCTCCGCTGCTTGCCTCGTTTTCGATGGAACTGAATATCCCTACTGGAAGAATAAGATGCGTATGCATCTTGAAGCCATTGATGTCGACCTCTGGTATGTCGTCAAGAACGGCGTTCCCAAAACTGGTGAAGGTGTCACCCCTGCTGATGTCAAGAAGTTCATTCAACTAGAGTCTACTGCCAAGAACATTATCTGTGGTCATCTGACCAAAGGACAGTATGGTCATGTGAGTGCTCTGGAAACATCAAAGCTAGTCTGGGACTGGCTATCCAAGGTCAACGAAGGCGTATCAACCCAGAGAGATCAAAGAATCAGTGTTCTTTGCAACCTCTTCAACCGCTTCAAGAGAAACAACAATGAATACTTCTAGCTCACGTTCGATCGCCTCACTGATATCACAAATGAACTTCAAGCTCTTGGCACGACTGAGATTACCAAGAATGAAATCGTCAAGACACTACTAAGATCACTCGACAGCTCCTTTGACACCCTTGCCATCATGATACAAGAATGTCCTGACTTCAAGTCACTCGATCCGTCTGATATACTTGAGAGGCTCAACACACATGAGTTCCAGCTTTCTAAGAAAAGAGATATCTATGGCCCAAACTATGGCCGAACTCGCGCTTTGAAGGCAAAAGTCGTTTCCTCATCTGAAGAAGAATCTGACTGCAGTTCTGAAGATCCTGAAGACATTGGAAAAGAGCTTGCTATGCTTGTGAAGAAGTTTCAGAAATTCACCAAGAAGAAAGGCTTCAGAAAGTCTTCACGATCTAGCTCAAGGAATGATGAAGCTTCCACCCATGACCACAAGAAGAGAACTTGCCACAAATGCAAGAAACCTGGTCACTACATATCCGAGTGTCCACAGTGGGATAATGAGAAGAAGAAGAAGAAGAGCAAGGAATATGATTCTGATGACAAGAAGAAGAAGAAATCCTCTAAGTCTTCTTCTAAGTCTTCTTCCAAGTCTTCATCATACAAGAAGAGCTCATCTGGCAAGGCTCGTGCTTTTGTTGGCAAGGAAATGGATTCAGAGGAGGAGTCTGCTTCTGAGGAGGCGGAGGTGGAGTCTGGAGAGGAGTCTGACCCTGGCGTAGCAAGTCTGCTCTAGCCACAGCCTATGTTGCCAAGTCCATCTTCAACATTGAATATAATGACTTCCACACCAATGCTGAAGCTGATGTCGAAGACGATCCTACTCCCACCTACTGCTTCATGGCACGTGGTGCCAAGGTAAAATCACGCGATGCTTACTTTCAAACATCAAGTGAAGATGACTCTGATTGTGAATCCAAACCAAGCTACAAAACGCTTGCTAAAATTGCAACTGAACAACAAAAGGCTATGGAACATACTCAAAAACTGTTAGACAAAAGCAATGACCTGACGCGGAAATGACACATTCACAGTCCTTAGTTGAAGACATAAAAAATCTTCATGCTAAGTACCAAGAACTTGAAGGTCGTCATGAAACGCTCTCAACTACTTATGAAAGGCTCTCCTATGATTATCTTCAAAGGAAACAAGAGCTTGAGAAATTGAGAGCGGCTCATGAAGATCTTCAAAAAGTGAATGAGTCACTTCGCGCTCAACAGATCAGTCCCGCTCAGGATGGATTTGAACCACCATGTCTAAAATGCATTGAGCGTGATAACGCTACATCTGTTGCTGAATGTTCCACTGCTCCTACTGTTTCATTGTCTTCACCTACTGACATGGCTACTAACCCCTCAGCAGAGGATACCACTGCTATTGCTGATGAAAATACTATGTTGAAGACATTTCTTGAAACAGGGATGTACAAAAGTTTGAAGGGACATCAGACACTCTGCGATGTCCTCAAAAAGCAGATTCTGAACCGAAACCCTAGGAAAGAGGGTGTTGGGTTCGAGAGGAAAATGAATGTTGATGGCTCGTACTGGAAGCCTAAGCAGTACCCCAAAACCACATGGGTTGCTGCAAAGGAACCTTCAGTAGATCCATCCACTTTATCTGGCTTTACCTGTGCTAATCCTATTATCATTGATGAATCCTTTGATGCAAACTATAAGCTGTTCAAGAATCAGAATGGTGAAGTGTTTGCCAGGTACATTGGTACTAACTGCAGGAATGGACCACCTATGAAGAAGATCTGGGTACCTAAGCAGTACATTGAGAATCTTCCTGTGAATGTCGTCATGACACCACCAAGGAAGAAGACAAACCCCAGACCTATAGCTTTATATGGTCCAAAGGCTTCATACAGATACAGGACTCACCTGAGTCACCCTAACGCCAAAGTTTTGTAGGGAAATCATGCTCAGACTTATGAATATGAGCGTGTATCTTCGAACCGCTATGTTCATAGGACTAAGAACTTTTCTGCTTATTCATATGAGTATCGTTCATCTCCTACAAGGCTATTTGCTAGGGCTCCAAAGCCAAAATTCTCAGATGCTGCACTTAGACTCATTGCTTCTAAGCCACCCCTGAAGATGTGGGTGGCAAAGAAGAACTAACTCTCTTTTGCAGAATACGGTCTCTAGCCAGCAATCAATGGCGTCCGATACTATTGCTGGGGACCTAAAACACATTTAGGACGCATGATGAAATGTCATTCTATATACTTTACATTGAATCGCTTATCAGTCATACTATATGTCCTAACTTTGATATAAGCTGTGACAATCCCTATATGTGTCAAATGCTTATGTTTCACAACACTCTTGTGAAGCCTATCCTCCTAACTGCACTGTAGGGTACATCACCAAAAGCTTCAGAATGGATTATGGACAGTTGATGCACAAATCATATGACTGGTGATCGAAGTCTTCTCATGGACTCAACCATACGTCCATCCGACAAGAGTCACATCACATTTGCTGACACTGGTAAAAGCAAGGTAGTGGGTCTAGGTAGAGTTGCAATCTCAAAGGATCAACACATGGATAAAGTGATGCTTGTTGAATCCATTGGTTTCAACTTAATGTCTGTCTCAATGCTTTGTGACTTGAACATGATTGTGCTATTTGGAAAATATCGTTGCATTGTACTAATGGAATCTTAAAAATCTCTAGTCTTTGAAGGATATCGAAAAGATGATCTATACATGCTAGATTTCTTAGCAGGTCCACAGCTTGCCATATGTCTTCTCACAAAAGCTTCAGAATGCTGGCTCTGGCATCGAAGGCTAGGGCATGCTGGCATGAGGAACTTACACTCACTTGTCAAGAAGAAGCATGTCATTGGCATCGAGGATGTCAAGTTCAAGAAGGATCATCTGTGTGGTGACTGTGAAGCTGGAAAGATGACAAGGGCAAAGCACCCCTCGAAGACAATCATGACAACATCTCAACCCTTCGAGCTGTTACACATGGACTTATTTGGACCTACTCACTACTCCACTCTCACAACAACTGCCTGTCTCTATGGCTTCGTCATTGTTGATGACTACTCAAGATACACATGGGTTCATATAATTCTTTACAAGACTGAAGTGCAAGGTGTCTTCCGACTCTTCGCCAATCGAGCAATGAACAATTATGGCGTGAAGATCAAGCATATCAGAAGTGACAATGGCACTGAATTCAAGAACACCAGACTTGATCTGTATCTGGATACAATGGGAATCACTCATGAGTTCTCTGCTCCATACACACCTCAGCAAAATGGCATCGTTGAGCACAAAAACAGAACCCTCATTGAGATGGCTCGAACAATGGTAGATGAATACAAGACACCAAGAAAGTTCTGGCCTGAAGCTATTGATACAGCCTGTCACATCATCAACCGTGTGTACATCCATAAGCTTCTGAACAAAACATCCTATGAGCTCCTTACTAGCAAGAAGCCAAACGTCAGTTACTTCAGAGTATTTGGAGCTAGATGCTGGATCAAGGATCCCCATCAAAAGTCAAAATTTGCACCTAAGGCTCACGAAGGCTTCATGCTTGGCTATGGAAAGGACTCACACTCCTACAGAGTCTTCAACCTCTATCTCTATAAGATCGTTGAAACTATGGATGTGAAATTTGATGAAACCAATGGTTCACAGAGAGAGATTCTGCCAAGTACACTAGACGAAGCTCCGCCCAGCGAATCTATCAAACTGATGGGAACTGGTGAAATCATGCCTTCTGAAGGACAGCCTAAAGAGGAACTTATCATCTCAGCACCAAATCAACCTGAAGACAATGCTCAGACCGAAGACAATCCTCCCAATAATGATAATGATCAGCAAGAGCAAAGTCTTCGTCCTGTTCATCCTCGTGTTGCAAATGAAGTTCAAATAGAGAAGATAATTGACAGCATCAATGCACCTGGTCCACTCACTCGATCAAAAGCAACATAGCTAGCAAACTTCTGTGGGCACTTTTCATTTGTGTCAATATCAGAACCCAAGAAAATTGCTGAAGCTTTTATGGAACCTGAATGGATTCAAGCCATGCAAGAAGAACTTCAACAGTTCAAGCTGAATAATGTTTGGGAACTTGTCAAGCGACCTGACCCTCGCAAGCATAACATTATTGGAACAAAATGGATATATCGAAACAAGCAAGATGAGCATGGTCAAGTCGTCAGAAACAAAGCCCGTCTTGTGGCTCAAGGATATACTCAAGTTGAAGGAATTGACTTCGATGAAACATTTGCTCCTGTTGCTAGGCTTGAAGCTATACGCATACTGCTAGCCTACGCTAATCATCACAACATCTTGCTATATCAAATGGATGTGAAGAGTGCATTTCTAAATGGCAAGATTGAAGAAGAAGTATATGTCGCTCAACCACCTAGCTTTGAAGATCCAAAACATCCTCATATGGTGTACAAGCTAAACACATCACTGTATGGCCTCAAACAAGCTCCTCGTGCATGGTATGATACAATCAAAGACTTCCTGAAGAGCAAAGGCTTCAAACCAAGATCCCTCGACCCCACACTCTTCACGAAGACATATGATGGTGAACTGTTTGTATGCCAAATATATGTGGATGACATAATCTTCGGCTGCACCAACCAGAAGTATAGTAATGAGTTTGGGTACATGATGCAAGAGCAATATCAGATGTCCATGATGGGTGAGCTGAAGTTCTTCCTTGGTCTTCAAATTCGTCAGGAAAGAAATGGCATCTTCTTATCTCAAGAAAAATACCTCAAAGATTGTCTAAAGAAGTTTGGAATGGAAGACTGCAAAGGTTACACGACGCCAATGCCAGCCAAACACCATCTTGGTCCCGACGACAATGGTAAAGAGTTCGATCAAAAGGTATACCGCTCCATGATTTGTTCTTTACTTTATCTATGTGAATCTAGGCCAGATATTATGCTTAGTGTTTGCATGTGTGCTCGATTCCAAGCGGCACCAAAGGAATGGCATCACTTAGCTGTGAAGCGAATTCTTCAATATTTGGCTTACACCCCAACACTCGGATTATGGTATCCCAAGGGCTCAAAATTTGATTTGCTTGGATTCTCGGATGCTGATTATGCTGGTGACAAAGTGGATCGCAAGTCTACATCAGGCACATGTCATTTTCTTGGTCGATCACTTGTCTGTTGGTCTTCAAAGAAGCAGAATTTTGTATCACTCTCAACTGCTGAATCTGATCACATTGCTGCTGGATCCTGTTGTGCTCAGCTTCTATGGATGAAGCAAACTCTCAAGGACTATGGCATCAACCTAAAACAAGTACCTCTCTTCTGCGACAACGAGAGTGCCATCAAGATAGCCAACAATCCAGTCCAGCACTCGAAGACAAAGCACATTGAAATTCGTCATCACTTTCTCAGAGATCATGTCATGAAGAAAGATATTGATATCATTCACGTCAACACTGAAGAGCAACTGGCAGATATCTTCACAAAGCCCTTGGATGAGAAAAGGTTTTGCAAGTTACGGTGTGAGCTAAATATCTTGGAATCCTCTAATGTCCTGTGATCAGGCACACATCCTAACACTTATGCATGTTGATGACTTGGATGTGCAACACACAAAGAAATGTATATCTTCAATCAATGAAGATTTACACTCTGAGTGTGAATACATTAACATGGAATTTGACTTCGGAGCTCCACGATAATTGTGCGCCGTGTATGGGTCTAATACTTCCTATACGGTGGGTAACGCCACCACCAAATTTCTCTGTTTGAAGTGTTTCACTCATGGCGTTATATTGCAATGACTTCGCATTTGGTTTGTCTTCAGTTTTAATTTATCTTCATGATTTTCTGCACTATGATGATTTGATTGCTTTCTGATATATAAATATATTAGTGTTCTGTCCTCTACAGCATTCACTTATAGCTATGTCTTCAAGTTGGATCTTTTGAACTAAGTGAATGTGATCAGACCCTAACCTCTCTATGCTTTCTATCTCAAACTCTATCTGTCCAAATCATATGCATTCTATTGAAACTATCGAATGTCTTCTCTGCATCCTTGTCAGCAGAAGGCAAAGAGACAAACATTAAATATGTTTTAAATGACTTATGTTTATTGTTGAAATCCGGAGAAGCCGGAACAACTCTCCGACATGCCTGGCGGGCGTGGGAAAGTGGGAAAACTCCGAGTATGTTGCATGCTTGCCACGTGCCCCTCAGATGTGAACCGCCAGGGGCACCAGCATAATTGCGCTGTGCTGCTCACCTACTTATAAATACTTGTCCCCTGCGGTAAAGAAATCCTTCTTCCACCTCTCCACCTCCGTCAAAACCCTAGCGCCACCACTAGCTCTCGACGACGCCGGCGACGAAGCGCTTAGCTGCCGCGACTTCTCCGACGCCGTCCTCATGCTGTCCGCGGACATCGTCCTCTCCGCCATCGTCGTAGGTGTCCTCTGTCGCCAAGTTATGGCACGGTGGGCTGAACTGCTCGGTCTCCTATTCATCCCATCTAGTAGTTCTTCGTGCGGTAATTATAACTCTATTTTTACCACCTTTTTGATCTTCAAGATTCATCCTGTTTACCGAAAGTGGTTTTTGCCTATTCAATGTTAGATCTATTCTGTCTGCATCTCATACTGCCTAGTCAATTCACTTAGATTTCCTGTCTAGTTTGATTACTCACTTGTACTCATTCACGGATTGGTACAAATCTGGAACCAACTCACCTATATAAGTGAATGTCTTCGCATCATGAGGTCAATGTCTTCAAACTGATTTATCTTCAAAATCTTCTGAGAATGCATATGACCTCTTCCCCTTCCCTCGCATTTCTAATGCTGTCATAGGTACATGTCTGTGGGAGAATCCCTTGGTTCTCATAGACTGCATTCGTTTGCAGAATACTTACAGCATCATATCAATTCTCCTGAAGCCAGTTCCTGCTTGACCAGCAAGCGTAAGTCTCTGAAGCCTTTGAATGTATTGAAGCCATTCAGTCTGAAGTTCATGGCTGCAGAAAAATCAGCAAGGAAGGGTGGCAGATAGCGCAGAGAAGGAACATCCAAAGATCTGCCTGATGACCTAGCAGAACTCTACAAGACAGATCCTGAAGAGACTTATCATCAGTGCAAGGCACGAATCCAGTGGATTCGACGCTATTGGGCTGAAGAATGGTTCAAGTACAAGTTTGTAACCAAGGAATATGCAGAGAAGTATGCAATCAAGAGACCTTGGGGTGATATTCTCTATCGAGGCCTTCAACCCAAGAACAGAGCTGAAGCTATTGCGCAAGGCTTCTATCCTTGCATGGTCCGTGGACCTCAGCCTGAGAATGCCGATCCTGCTTCATTACTCTGGTGTCGTGATGATGCTCTCTTCAAGCGCAACCTTCAATTCGCTCAGGCTTCGGCCAAGAAAAACAAGAAGTCATTGGGATTAGAATTCAACCCAGGTCCCTCTGCTCCCCGTGTTGACGGCTCCCGTGATGCAGAACCCAATGTCATCGGCCCCTTCTCCAACCTTGACGGCCTCATCACCTACATCTTGGTCCAGGGTGCCAGAGTAGATCATTCTGATAATGATGCTGACACTGATGAAGCTCCAGCTCCTCCTCTGAAGCCGCAGAAGCAAAAGAAGCAAAAGGCTTCAAGATCAGCCGCACCTCCGAAAACTTCTGGTGCGAAGCCACTGGCCACTACACCTCCTGAAGACAGTGTGCAGTCTGAAGATCAATCCCGTATCTCCAAGAAGACGGAGAAGAAAAATCAACTTGTCAGGCATACTAATCAAGCCTTGACTCCTGCCGCCATTCTGCGCGAAGAACCCATTGATTTGTCCAGTGATGAAGATCTTGCTGATGATGACCTTGAGCAACTGATAAAGAGCAAGGAAGAACCAGAAATCTTCAATAACCTGCCTCTCTTTGATGTGGCAATCATTCACAACTTCATTGATGAGTGGTTCGACACCCCCAATCTCAGCTTTGAAGATTTGCAGCTTCCCATTGGCCTCAGTGTCGCCTTCAATGGCGCCATTGCTTCTAAGCTAGCTCTCGCTCAGCGCATAGTTGAGCTGAAGAACAAGATTGATTATGAAAAGGCTCAATTCAAGAAGCATGTGGCCAAGCTAAGTGTTCAAGACGTCAGAAATTTCAAGGTCATGATGCATGAGCTAAAAGAAGCTTTTCTTAAGAAGCGTGAAGAAGCTCAGGGCTCTCGAGAGCGCATGAAGAGTTTGGCTGATAAGTGTGTGCTTGCCTACAATGAGGCTGAGAAGCGCAAGTCACTTGGCCGTCCTGGCATTGACCCCAGGATGGCTGCAAAGAAAAAGAAGAAGCTTCCTGTTGACTAGCCTGCACCTTCAAGCCAAGAAGCCCCTCGCATTATCTTCCCAAGCAGCATGACTGCCTCGAAGCCAAAGGTCTCCACAACCACTTCAGAACAGAAGAAGACGAGGGCTGCAGAGGCTAAAGCCAGAAAGAGGAAGAAATACTAAAGCCTCTGATGCCGCTCCCTCCAAGAAGAAGCGCAAGACCAAGAAGACTAGGGCTGCTCCCACAGAGCCCTTAGTTGTTGAACCCATTTCAGTGGTTCTCCCTGCGTCAAAACATCAAGAAAGAAGGATGATAGTCCATGAGCCTGCTTCCACAGAGGCTCATGAAGCTGAAGATATTCCAGCAGCTGAACCCACCGCTGCTGAAGACATTGGTCATGATGAGAATGTTGAAGATGATGATTCCTCAAATCGAACACAACATGGTATCATCGCTTGTTCTTACGAACAGCGAACTCATCAGCATTGGTCGTCCTCTGACGCCAATTTCTCAAGATGCATCATGGGCTGATCACCCACAGCAACAAGACTCCCCCAGTACTCCCCAACAACAACAACAACAACAAGCTACACCTCCCGTGCAAGAAGAAGATGAAGACTTTGAGGCCCAGCCAACTCCATCTCCTGAGGCGTTGCCTGCATTTCGCAGGCTGCGCAAAGGACAAAGGCCTCAAGTCCCTCTGTCAAGCGTTCCAGAAGGAGAAGTGCAACGTCCACCTGTTGCTCGTCAAGTCTTTTCTGAACCCACTCCAACTGTGAATATCTCCGAGTCTGAAGCCCAAGCTGCTGAAGACATTCCGACTGCATCAGCTGAGGAAAATCAAGAAGACGTACGTGTCCCTACTCCCCCAGTGATTGAAGAAGCTGTTCCTGATGTGAACGTGCCAGTGCCCGACCCTCCTGTTCATCAAGAGGAGGTTGAGAATGTTGAAGCTACCACCACCAATGCCAATGAAGCCACTGACGTAGTCATGGCTGACGCTAATGTGGAGCCTGCACCAACCAGTGTGCCTGAAGCCAATGAGGCCACTGAGCCTGAAGCTAATGAGGACACTACACCTGAAGCTAATGAGGCAACTGCTCCTGAAGCACCTGTTGTGCAGCTGAAGCCTCAGCTGTTGCCCCTGCTCCTGTTCCGCCACCGAGGCCCCATACAATCGAGCAAGCATACAGTCATGGTCAACTAACCATTGTCCGCTGGCCCATTCTGGTACCTCCACCTACTGCCTCTGGACCTCAATTTGATTATCATGTTGAGCATAGGCCTCAGGTCCAGAAGCCAAAGCCAAGACTGCCAAGGCTTCGAGGTACTGCAAACTCACCAGGGTCCTTCAATGCAAATGGCTTCAAAAGCCACAATACCTTCTTTGATAGCGCCAAGAACCCCTACTCCAAGCCAAGGATATCATTAGATCGGTTCTAGAGCTATCAGCAGAGAAGCTATTACTCCTGCGTTCTATATGATCAAGGGTGCATTTTCCCTCATATGCGCCTTGACACTTAAGCCATTGCTGGACTGCCGTGCTTAGAAGAAACACTTGATTACTTTCGTGATGCTAGTCTGCTAATTTTGTGACTGACAAAGAACACTGGAATGAAGAGCTATTGCTTCAATTCTATGCTACTCTACACATTCGTGGCTACAACAGAGATATCAAGACATGGGTCCTCGAGTGGATGACCGGAAATGTTCATCATGAAGCCAAAGCTCTTGACATCATCGAGCTTACAGGGCTAGCCACTCCTAGAAAGCTATATGAACCTGATTGTCAGCTACACCACAATGCATTGGAGAGCATCTTCCATAAGCCAGAACCCAACATGAGCCAGATGTTGAGCATGATGAAGCCCCTGCCATCTGACACTGAATATCCAACAGAGTTCTTTGTTGAAGACCTTGAGTATCTGCCATGCACAATATATCATATTATCCGGCGAACTCTATGGCCTATCAAAGGACATTCATCAGCGGCCAAACTTGAAGGAGCTATGAAGACTTTGGTCTTTTACATTCTCAATGGCATCAACTTCAATACTCAAGAATTCTTCATCAGGCAACTTGCTGCTTCTAGATCTGACCTATTTGGTCTGAAGTTTTATGCTCCATGGGTCATGCGCCTCATCAAGAGACACTCATCTGTCAACTATCAACCATCTACTCGCAATCATCTGATCTTTTTGCCAGAGGTTGATATGTCAGTTGAAGCTATATAATCTGACCCTGCCAAGAGGCCTCTTTGTCTTCAGAATGCCGAGCACCAAAGCTTCACTCAACCCATTGAAGGTGTTCAAGCAGCAACACAAATCTATCCATTAGCTGGAAATACTCGTCTGCCTCATCGAGCACCTACTGAAGCCACTGAAAGCACCATTGCCCAAAGACCTAGGAAGCGTTCTTGCGTTCTCAATGACTAAGAACTTCTTGTGGCCCTTCATCAGAAACAGGATAAGCATCACTATTAGCTCAAGAGGCAGATGCAAAGCCTGCTGGTGGATGTCAATCACATTCGTAACCTTGCCACCAAGAATGCCTTTGTTGCCCATGAGACTTGCCGGTGATCATGGAAGAGCTTGACCCTGCTTAGTGCTGAAGCAGATCTTCAAGACGATGGCTATGAAAGATTCCAGTTTGACTCCACTCCTCCACGGACTGTTGTCCTACGTCGCACTCCATCTCTTGAAGACTCTGAATATTCTTCCTCCACAGCAACTGTAAATGCCAAAGTGATCGATGATGAAGATGATGCTACTTCACCACCTCCTACTACTGCACGCAACGACACTGCACCAAGTTCGTCTGCACCACCAACCAACAACGACAACCCTGCTGCTTCACCTACTCATGAGGACGAGTAGATGCTCTATGTCTTCAAACCTTTTTGGTCCTTACTGACAAAAGAGGGAGAAGCGTATGAGTTGATAGTCTTCAAGCGGGTTCATATGGGCGGTTGCATTATATTTTGCCTCGTGCTTACAAATCTTGCTTTTGAAACATTTGGTTCTTTGAGTTGTAACACCTAAACTTGATGGTAGTTTGCTACTTATTTGCTTTACTGTGATGCGACGATAAATTCCGCATGTGCGATGATAACTTCCGCACTTAGTTCATTCTGCAGACGTCCATTTTTCATTATGCATGTCATTCTACTTGCTATATCATTTCATGCATGATGAATTATCTTCATAAGTTGAAGAGGATCTCCACAAGTATAACCTGCCATGTGCATTTGCATTCCAAAAGCAAATTACTTATATGCACATCTTTAGGGGGAGACCTTGCTACTTGTGAAGATAATTCCCTATCCTTACAATTTCACATACTTTATTCCCGTTGAAAACTTCAACCAGTTTGTCATCAATCACCAAAAAGGGGGAGATTGTAAGTGCATCTAGTGCCACCCCTAGTTGGTTTTGGAGTATTGACGACAAAGTGGGTTGAGGGACTAATGCGTTTGTGAGAATTACAGGATAACGCAGGTAGTGTCCCTCATTGATTCAGTTTACCTACCGGAGATGACCCCTAAAAATGTATGAAGACATTGAAGACAATGGTGGTATGAGAAGATATTCATATTGAAGACTATGACATGAGAAGACATTGCGTGAAGACTATGAAGCGCGAAGACTGTGTGGTTTCGTTGTATCCTTTTCTTCTTTGTTGAGTCATAGGAACCACCGTAATGTTAAGTGGGGTCCAAGTGAACTAAGTCAGAGTGACTGAAGTGATGCTCAACCCAAATCCTATGTCTTCGAGCGAAGACAATGAGAGCAAATCTTATCCAGAGCTGGATGAGTCAGCTTTGCTTGTAGCCCAAGTAAAGTTGTCGCGTGTCTTTGAAAGCTGACCGTTGGAATACATGTCAGTTCCTTAGTGACCCAGGGTCATTTCGGAAAAATTAGGTCGGGTTGCCTTGTGGCTATAAATAGCCCACCCCCTACACCATAAATTGGTGGCTGCTCAGAGTTTACGCATGGCTTTTGTCATTTGAGAGCAACCCACCTCGAAGCATTTGAGAGAGAGAAATCCTTGCGAGGACAAAGCCCAAACACCTAGAGCCAAAGAGTGTTAGGTATCACTGAAGTCTCTCTGTCTGTGTGACCTGAAGACTTATTACATTTGAGGACTGTGAATCCTCCAGCCGGTTAGGCGTCGCGTTCTGAGCATCCAAGAGTCATTGTGGATTGCCGGTGAACGAAGTCTGTGAAGGTTTGGAAGTCTACCTTGAAGACTTACCAGAGTGATTGGGCAAGGACTGGGTGTCCTTAGCTCAAGGGGAATAAGGTGAAGACACGGTCTTCTGAGTTAAATCTCAGCCTCCCTAACCAGACGTACAGTTGTCACAACAACTGGAACTGGTCCAACAAATCATGTGTCCTCAACAAGCGACTGGTTCTATCCCTTTCCATCCTTTACTTAAGTTTGTCTTCGTGAAGTCGTTGCCTATCTGTGTATCTGTGTGATTTCATTGCTTGACTACTACTGTTGATTGGCTTCATACTATCTTCCATCCTGATCCTTACTACTTGGCTGCTATTAGTCCTGTACTTCCACATTGCATACTTGACTATGGCTTGCTTATGGTAGTTTATCTTCCGCTGCATATCGACTAGGTCATTTCTATTGTTTGTCTTCAAAACTTCCAGGTTCTGAAGACTTTCATAAAAATCACCTATTCACCCCCCCCCCCTCTAGTCGATACTAGCACTTTCAGGAACCCCAGATCAAATTCTTCATATGGACCAAATTCTTCATATGGATCCAAGTCCTCATACGGATCAAATTCCTTACATGGATCAAATTCCTCAAAAGGATCAAAGTCCTCATATGAACATCATCATGCTAACAACTCTGTTTCACAGGGTAGAGCTAAGGGCTATGAATATGTGCATTATTCTTCAAATCATTATGTTCATAAGTCCTCGAAAAATTTCTCTGCTTATTCATATGCTTACCCTAACCCCTCTTATGTGAAGCGAAATGGTTTGGCATCTTTGCCACCTTTCTCATATAGTGCTCGCAGAGTGATGAACTCTTTGCCACCCCTCCAGATGTGGGTGGTGAAGAAAAAGAACTAATCTCTTATGCAGGGTCAGGTCTCCAGATGTGCGTTAACGTCTAAAGAATTTGCTGGGGGCCTGACAAAATGCCTGAAAGGACGTAGGCTAATCATGATGAAATGAACCTTCATTTCACACATCCTCAATACTGCTTATCTGTGCTATTGATTGATGAAATTGAACTGATGATACTGATGTCATATTCTTCACTGATGAAGTATATGAGTTTGTAAGATGCACTAATTCATCTGCAGGATGATCAACCCAAAGCAAACGAGTGGGTCCTCGACAGTGGATGTACAAATCACATGACTGATGAAAAGAATCTATTGATGGATGCTCCATTAACACCGTCACATCTGAAGCATATCATCTTTGCTGATAAAGGAAAAAGTCAGGTATTGGGTCTAGGTAAGGTTGCGATCTCTAAAGATCGACACATGGACAAAGTCATGCTTGTTGAGTCCTTGGGATACAACCTCATGTCTGTCTCAATGATTTGTGATCTTGATATGGTTGTTGTCTTTGGTAAGTATCATTGTGTTGTGATCATGGAAGCTGACAATTCCAAAGTCTTCGAAGGCTTTAGGAGAGGAGACTTGTACATTGTTGATTTCTCTACAGGACCACAACCTGTCGTGTGCTTACTTGCAAAAGCTTCAGAAGGCTGGCTATGGCATCGTCGACTTGGTCACGCTGGCATGAGGAGTTTTCACACGCTCGCGAAGAAGAAGCATGTCATTGGCATTGAGAACGTCAAATTCCTCAAGGATCACCTGTGTGGTGCTTGTGAAGCTGGAAAAATGACCAAGGCCAAGCATCCAGCAAAGACTATCATGACCACCACTCGACAATTTGAATTGCTTCACATGGACTCTTCGGTCCTAATCATTATTCTACTGTGACTAATGATGCATCTCTATATGGCTTTGTTATTGTTGATGATTACTCTTGTTACACATGGGTACACATTGTTACTTACAAACATGAAATGCAGGAAGTCTTCAAACGATTTTCCTCGAGGGCTTCAACCAACTTTGGTGTGAAGAACAAGCACATCAGGAGTGACAATGGAACTGAGTTCAAGAATTCCGGTCTTGATGGCTATCTTGATGAACTTGGTATTACTCATGAATTATCTGCTCCTTATACTCCTCAGCAAAATGGCGTCGTGGAGCGCAAGAACGGAACTCTTGTTGAGATGCCTCGCACTATGCTTGATGAATACAAAACACCTGATCGGTTTTGGATTGATGCAATTGATACCGTGTGCCACATCATCAATAGAGTATATCTTCACAAATTCTTCAAGAAGACTGCCTATGAACTCCTCATTGACAAGAAACCCAATGTGAGTTATTTCAAAGTCTTCGGTGCTAAATGTTGGATTAGAGATCCTCATCACAATGCTAAATTTGCACCCAAAGCACATGAAGGTTTTATGCTTGGTTATGTAAAGGACTCGCACACCTACAGAGTCTTCAACATCGCTCTTCATGAGATTGTTGAAACTGTAGATGTGCGGTTTGATGAAACTAATGGCTCGCAAAGAGAGCACCTACCTTCTGTGATAGATGAACCAGCACCTGAAGATTCTATCAAGCTCAAGGCTACTGAGGATGTTATTCCTACCGAAGAATCCACTGAAGAATTAATTCCCGAACGCGAAGACTGTCCAGCTGATGTACCTGAGGAAAATGCTGAAGAAAATGGTGCTGAAGAAAATGCTGATCAAATGACATTGAAGCACCAGGTCCTCTCACACGCTCAAAAGCTTCACATTTATCTAACTTTTGTGGGCACTATGCTTTTGTCTCTATCACAGAGCCCACTAAGGTAGATGAAGCATTTCTGGAGCCTGAGTGGATTCAGGCTATGCAAGAAGAATTACATCAGTTCGAGCTCAATAATGTCTGGGAACTGGTAAAACGTCTAGATCCTCGCAAGCATAATATCATTGGCACAAAGTGGATCTACCGCAACAAGCAAGATGAAAATGGCCTTGTGCTGAGGAATAAGGCACGACTTGTAGCTCAAGGCTACACACAGGTTGAAGGATTTGATTTTGATGAAACTTTTGCACCTGTTGCTAGACTTGAGGCTATTTGCATATTACTTGCTTATGCTAACCATCATAATATCACTTTATATCAAATGGATGTGAAAAGTGCATTCCTCAATGGTAAGCTTGAGGAAGAAGTATATGTTGCTCAACCCCCAGGTTTTGAAGATCCAAAGAATCCTGACAAAGACTTCAGACTCAACAAGGCCCTCTATGGTCTCAAGCAGGCCCCTCGGGCGTGGTATGATACTTTGAAGGAATTCTTCATGAAGAATGGCTTCACACCCGGTTCACTCGACCCTACTCTCTTTACTAAATCTTATGATGGTGAACTGATTGTGTGCCAAATATACGTTGATGATATTATCCTTGGTTGTACTGACCAACGTTATAGTGATGAATTTGCCTATATGATGAGTGAAGAATATCAAATGTCTATGATGGGAGAGTTGAAATTCTTCTTAGGTCTTCAAATTCGTCAACAACACAATGGCATATTCATATCTCAGGAGAAATACCTCAAGGATGTACTGAGGAAATTCGGCATGCAAGATTGCAAAGGAGTCAAAATTCCTATGCCCACAAATGGCCATCTGTGCACTGATGAAAATGGTATTGACTTCGATCACAAGGTATACCACTCCATGATTGGTTCTTTATTGTACTTATGTGCATCTAGGCCAGATATAATGCTTAGTGTTTGCATGTGTGCCCGATTTCAAGCTTCACCGAACGAATCACACCATAAGGCTGTGAAGCATATTCTTCGATATCTATCTCACACACCAACACTAGGACTATGGTACCCCAAGGGCTCTACCTTTGATCTCATTGGATATTCTGACTCTGACTATGCTGGTGATCGTGTGGACCGCAAGTCAACATCTGGTACTTGTCATTTCCTCGGACGAAATCTGGTATGTTGGTCCTCGAAGAAACAAAACTGCGTATCACTGTCTACTGTTGAAGCTGAGTATATTGCTGTTGGTTCTTGCTGTGCTCAATTGCTGTGGATGAAGCAAACTCTCAAGGACTACGGCATCAACATGAAGAATGTGCCTCTCTACTGTGACAATGCGAGCGCCATCAAGATTGCTCATAACCCAGTTCAGCACTCGAAGACAAAGCACATTCAGTTCCGTCATCATTTTCTTCGTGATCATGTGTTGAAGGGCGACATTGCTATTGAACATGTGAAGACTGAAGAACAGCTAGCCGATATCTTCACAAAGCCCTTGGATGAGAAGAAATTTAGCAAGTTGTGGTGTGAGCTAAATATCTTAGAATCTTCGAATGTTCTTTGAAAAGGACACACATCCTAACACTTATGCAAAATTGATGACTTAGATGTGCAACACATGAAGAAACGTTTTTCTTCAATCAATGAAGAATAACACTCTAAGTGTGAAGAAATTAATGAAGAATTTGATTCTCAGAACCCTATGACAATTGTACGCGGTGTCTGAAATCATCATTCTTATACGGTGGGTCACGCCACCACAAAAAGTTGAAAATCTTCAATTTGAGTTTTTCCTCAGTTTTGAAATTCCTCAGTTCTTCAAATTCTTCAACTTTGCAAAATCTTCACTGTTTCCGTCATCTTTCTTCATTGGCTATATATATATATATATATATATATATATATATATATATATATATATATAAAATATATATATATATATATATGGGTTTATGTCCTCTATAGCATTCACTTATGGCTATTTCTTCAAGTTGCATTTTCTGCTAAGTGAATGTGATCGGACCCTTCCCCCTCTATGCTATACTCAACCCAATCTATTCACAAATTCTTCATGTGCGTTCTATTTGAAACTCGTTCAAAATCTTCACTGTGTCCTTGTCAGCTGAATAAATTGCGAATGAAACTTTAAAACCTATCTTATCCAAATTTTTCGGTTTTGCCGCTCAAACTGTCCCGTTTCCCATGATAGTCTTATCTATTCACCCACGATCTAACACGATCTCCACTACTCAGTACGTGGGTGACACATGTCAAGCGAATGAGAAGGGCCAGGGGCATGTTCGTCCTAAATCTTCGGGTGAACAGTTTTTCACTGCGAGTATAAATACCCCCTCACCCTTCCTCACTTCCTTTACTCCGCTCAACCGCTCTCTCCCTCACTCGAGCTTCTCAAACCCTAGCTCCGCCGCTACTCCATCATCGCCGGTGAGGAAGAGCTTCACAGCCTTGACCTCGTCGCCGTCGTACTCGCGCCGGCCGCGGAAATCTTCACTCCGCCGCCGCCGTAGTTGTCTTCGTCCACCAAGTTACGGCATGGAAGATCTGAACTGACGAGCTTCCGATCTACTCTTCTCAGTTCGTCGTGTTCTTCAACCAGGGTAATTAAAAGTTACTTTTACTGCCTTCTTTGATTCATATTTTCACTAAAAAATCTTCAAAGGTGTTTTATTCTTCAAATCTTCACACACACAAAACACCTCACAAATTATCTGTTCTTGATTCGTTTCCCTAAGCTTCATTTTCTTCAAGATTCCTCAATTGTGTGGATCGTAGATCTATACAACTCTGGAACCTAAGACAAAGTACGCTTAGTGAAATTCTTCAAGACTCATCTGGTCAAATTCCTCAAACTTGTTCATTTTGAAAACCTTCTGAGAACGCATATGACCTCTTCAAATTCCTCGCAACTATACTCTGTTCACAGGTACTCATGTCCGTTGCTGAATCACTAGGTTCTCATCAACTTAACTCATTTGCAGCGTTCCTTGAAGAAAAACTGCATACTTCTTCATAGTGTTCAATTGTTCAAATTCCTCATCTGAAGAATATGGCTGAAGGTAAGAAACCACAGAAAGGAGGAAAGAAGCCTGAGGTCATGACTGCTTTTGAGATCCCTGATGACATTTATAAGGACTATTGCACACCTGATGAGGCCAAGTTCGGCAAATAAAACAAAAATCAGCGCAAGGTGCACATACAGAGGATTGAAAGGAGATGGGCAAGAGAATGGAGGAGTACAGATATGTAACTCCAAAGTATATGAAGAAATTTGCTCTAAATCATCCATGCCCAAGAGCTCCATTGGCACCTGGCCAAGTAGCTGATCCCACGAGCATCAAGCGTGGTGAGGATTTTCCTGATGAATGGGCCAAGCGCCAAGCCAAGTTGGCTAGACAAGCCAAAGAAGTAGTGAGGAAACTTAATGAAGACTCTGCTGCTGCCACAAAGGCCTCTGACAAGCCTAGGAAATTGATGGCAAAGAAGCCCACTCACAAGCCAAGTTCCTCAGCAATGCCCTCACGGCCAGAATCTTCAACGCCCTCACAGCGAGTATCTTCAAAGCCCTCACATCAAATTCCTCACGCTGCTCTAGCTCCTCAAAAGTCCTCAACACCTGTTCACCTGGCCACATGCCAAAGGACTACAGGCATCTCCATTGCCTCTGGTGTCTCAGCAAGTTCCTCAGCTGCACCAAATTCTTCATCTAGCCCCACTCTGCTGAAGACAAAGGCCACTACTAGACGAGGTCCTCGGCCTAGTCCGAAGAAGAAACAAGTTGCCTTCCATGTGCCATCTGATGATGAAGCTGATGACGAAGAACTTGCAGATATCCTCAGAGACAGGAAGGAAAGGGCCGCTAGAGCAAAAGGCACAAATGTGCCACTGCTTTTGGATCCTAAGGTGATCCTCGACTACATTGATCTCTGGCACAAGGACCCAAACACTCCTATGCCTGATTTTCATCTGACACCTGGCCAAAGTCACGTGCTGACCCACTTCATAAATGAAGAAAAGTGGAAATTTGAGAAGTCCAGGTAAATCAAGAAGGCTCAGTTCAGGAAAGAGAAGTTCCTGAAGAACAATGTTGTCAAAATGACACCTGATGAACTCCTCAAGATCCAGTCTGAGATCAAAACCCTCGTCGACAATTTCAATTCCTATTATGCTGATTGGCAAGGAGCCAAAGTCAGGTTTGTTAAATTGACTGAGAAGTTCACCAATGTTGCAGACCCATCGCAACATGAAATTCCTCATGCTGAAGCCGCCGCTCAGCAAATTGAAGAACATGCCAGCACCGCTGATGATTTTCAGCCTGCTGAAGAAAATGCTAGTTCCAGAGCTGATGATGCCATTCCAGTTGCTGAAGAAACTGCCAGGGCATCCACTAGTGGTGCGCCTGAAGAAAATGAAGAAGTCAGGCCAACTGCATCAGTTGCGCCTGAGGAAATTCAACCAGATTCCTCAGCTCCTCCTGCGCCTACACCAACTCCTACCCTTCCATCTGCATCAGATGTGAGGAAGACCAAGGCTGCAGAGAAAGCTGCAGTGAAGAAAAGTAAAGCATCATCCGCTTCATATTCTTCAGCTCCGAAGAAAATGAAGACTATGACCAGCTCTTTTGAGAACCCTATTGATGCTATTCCGATTTCCAGCATGACTTCAAGGGAACTTGTTGCTTATGGTCAAGAATATGTGATCCCTAGCGGATCTGATGAAGAAAATCATTATGCTGCTTCATCAGAGCAGATTGATGAAGAAATTGAAGTGGATGCGATCCCTTCAACACCTGCTGCTTCCTCGCCCATGCCTCAGTTCACAGCTGAAGAGGCTAGCGTTGAATAACTTGAAGATGAAGATGTGGACATTGGATGCACCACGCCTGTGATGAATGATGACTTTTGGGAAAGTCAGCATCCCAATTCTCCACACTTCACCCCTCTACAGCAAATACCCCAGTCCCCTGCACCAACTGTTCAAATGGGCTCTGAAGAAACTCATCCCACCTCATCTGTGCATGAAGAAATTCCAGCCACTAGTGCTGAAGAAACTGCTACTGCTGATACCCTGAACATGCAGACTGCCACCGAAGAGGAACCAGAAATTCCTCAGCCTGAAGAACCTGAGATTGTGATTCCTGAGGTTGTGTTGCAAATCACTGACACTCCTGTGCCCAAGCCAAAAGATCCATTCTCAAAGAAGCAAAATTTCAAGGCTGCTGATTTCTTCAACGAGCATGTGTTCTTCACTGACTATAATCCATATGATTCTGCTCGCATAAGGAAGAGGCGTTTCTGGACTGCTAGTCAAGCAAATTTCTATTCCTCTGTGCTTTTTGACAAAGACAAAGTCTTCGACCATGCACACATTCCTCATGTGGACATGGAATCTCTGCCATGCTTCGAGCCAGTCCTCAGTGTTCTTCACGATGCTGGATTACTGAATTTCAGCACTGACATCTGTGATTGGAATGAAGAACTCATTCTTCAATTCTATGCGACGCTGCACATCACAGGAAATTCTGAAGATGTGAACACTTGGGTGCTGGACTGGATGTCTGAAAATACTCACTACAAGGCACCAGCAACTGAATTGCTTTGTGTCCTTCCACTTTGTCCTCCCCTTGATGGTGCTCGTTGCATCTACAATGAACCTGAGCTTACAAATCATTACATGCAAGTGCTGATGAAGCCCTTGAAGCCAGGGCAGGCCCCACGAACCAAATTCCTCGTTAAGGAATTACTGTATGTGCCTCGGACTGTCTATCGCATTCTGACGAAGACAATGAGTCCTATCAAAGGCCACGACTCAAATGATGAAGAAGTCGTTGGCATCATGAAGAATATGCTTTTCAATATCATTCATGACGTTCCCATCAACTTCCATGATTTCTTCATGAGGACTCTCGCCAATATTGCTATGTCACCGTTTGAGCTGAAGCCTTATGCACCATGGATTATGAAATTCATCAGGACAAGGTCTTCACTCAATTATAAGGCTGATACTTTGAACCATGGCAGCTTCTTGCCTCCAATTGAAGTCCTCAAAAGGACATATTCCTCAGCTGATGACAAAGGCAAGGCAACTGCTGTGATAGATGAAGGCATTCGTCCATTGGATGGTCAATTTCGTAAAGCTACATCTTACTCCACCAATGATGACTCTGCCACACATGATTCTGCCGCCAACACCTCTGCCAAGCAAATTCCTCAAGCCACAGCTCCCAGGGTGATGACTAATCGTGAGTTACTCCTCAGTCTTCATCAGAAAGTTGACCGCAATCATAAATGGGTCAAGCGTCAGTTTGGTTCAATTCTTCACAACATGACCTCAACCCACAATGCAGTGAGGAAAAACCAATACTACCTCCATGAAACCTTCAACCGTACCTGGGCTGTGCTATAGCACATCTACAGCCCTGATGATCTAAAGAGCATGGGTCTCAAGAAAGAATTTGAATGGTCTGCACCTCCACTGAAAAAATTGAAGAAGGTCAAGGTTCCTTCCTTGGAAGCCAACTCCTATTCTTCATCGCGCGCCACTGATGAAAATGAAGACTTGGACGACACTGCGGCAGGCCCTACTATGGCAAACAACCCCGACAACGCAGGCGCTCCTCCGTCAACTTGATAATCTTCAGGGGCGTTAGTCCTCAGTTTTGATCCTTTTGGTCATTCGATGACAAAGGGGGAGAAATCTGAGTTAGTCTTCAAGCGGGTCTATTATATGGGCGTTTTTTTGTTAACTTAAAACTCTCGCTCTTCTAAAAAATTTATTGGATCGAGTTGTAATCCTAAAACTGATGGTGCTCTGATACTTTTTATGCATTGTGCTCTGATGCTTTTGATGCGTGACTCTGCATGCTTGTTCCTCATTAATATTATTGCTCGCATGCTGAATCTCTTCAGGCACCATATTTCATCATGCATTTCAAATTCTTCATATTATATGTCAAATGCATGTATGAATTACAAGATATAGGGGGAGATCTCCATGATTCAACTCTTCAAGTGTGCATTGCTTCAAAAGCAAATTTCTCACTATGCACATCTTCAGGGGGAGTTCTTCTATATCTTGCGATCAAATTCCTGAATATCAGTACTTACACTTCATATGTTTATCCCCATTGAAAACTTAACCTATATTGTCATCAATCGCCAAAAAGGGGGAGATTGTAAGTGCATCTAGTGCCCCTTAGTGATTTTGGTGTATTGAAGACTTATAGGTTAAGGGACTAATGTGTTTATGAGTGTACACAGGTCTATAAGTCTATGAGGAGTTTGATATTTACAGAGAAAGTCGACCCCTAAAAATGAATATCTTCGACTGAAGATTTTGGTATTCCTGAAGACTTTCATGAAGACTTTGAAAGTGAAGAAATTGGTGTGTCCGTGAAGACTTGATATTCATGCAAGGAATATGAAGCTTGAAGACTTTTGTTTTCATAGTTTTGTTTTTCTCTTTCTTGAGTCATAGGAAACACCGTACTGTTAAAGGGGGTCGAGGAAATACTAAGGAAAAATTTCCATGTGATGCTCAACTCAAAATCCTACACCTACCAATCCCTTCGAGTGAAGCCATTGGAAATCTCATACAGTTCAGTTAATTTCTTCAGTGACAGAGACAAAGTTCTTCTGGTCGTTGATGAATTTGTTCTGACTGAGGAGTTAGGAATTCGCTAGTGCGGATTGCCTACACAGTGAGGAACATGATAGCCCTGAGGAATTTGAGAGTCAAATTTCCGACCATCGCTGTGCTATGCGCCAGCTGCCCCAAATATCTTATCCACCTAACGGTCATATCATTGAAGGGCATTTATGTCTTATCATGTTGGGCTGCTCCCTAGGCTATAAATAGTCGCCCCCTACAACCACTAGCTGGTTGGCTGCTCCGAGAGAAACTGACACTTGTCATTTGAGAGCAACCCTTCCTCCGAGGACTTTGAGTGAAAATAATCGAGTGAGGAAAATCCAAACCCAAACACCCACAAACCCAAAGTGATTGAGCATCACTGAAGAGATTGATCCTGCGTGGATCCGATGCTTGTTACCTTTGAAGACTGTGCTTCTTCCAGACGGTTAGGTGTCATGGTGTAGAGCATCCAAGAGGAATTGTGGATCGCCGAGTGACCAAAGTCTGTGAAGGTTTGAAGTCGCCTGAAGACTTACCACGAGTGATTGGATGGGGTCTGTGTGACCTTAGTTCAAGGAGAATACAGCGAGGACTTGGTGTCCTGAGCTGCGTCCTCAGTGACTGGGTGTCCGGGACTGTGTATCCTCGAGTTTAAATACTCAGCCGCTCCAACCAGACGTACAACTGAGACAGCAGTTGGAACTGGTCTACCAAATCATTGTCTTCACCAACCCTACTGGTTCCATTTCCTCAACTCTTCCATTTCCTCATTACTGTATTGAGTAGTTGTTCATATCTGTGTTTGAAGACTTTGACTGAAGACTTTCTCAATTTCCTCAGTTCAATTTGTTCAGTCTGTTTGTCTTCGTCTTGTGTTATCCTGTGTTTACGCTTTCTGTACTCTGTGATTGTCTTCATTTCATCATGTTGACTATGCGTGTATTCTGCTATGCTTATTTCTGAGTACTTATTCCGCTTCAAGTAGTTCTTCGCTAAGGAATTTCCTCGCCGGCAAATTCCTCAGTGAAGAACTCATAAAAATCGCCTATTCACCCCCCCTCTAGTTGATATAACGCACTTTCATACCCTGGAAACAATCATAAGCAAGCTTACAGGAAGAAACTCCGCCGCCACGAGGCGGAACCTTGGTGGAACCAATCTAGGGCTCCGGTGGAGCTGTTCTACCGGGGAAACTTCCCTTCGGGAGGGGGAATTCATCACCATCGTCATCACCAATGATCCTCTCATTGGGAGGGGGTCAATCTCCATCAACATCTTCACCAGCACCATCTCCTCTCAAACCCTAGTTCGTCTCTTGTATCCAATCTTTGACAAAACCTCAGATTGGTACTTTTGGGTTGCTAGTAGTGTTGATTACTCCTTGTAGTTGATGCTAGTTGGTTTATTTGGTGGAAGATCATATATTCAGATCCTTAATGCATATTAATACCCCTCTGATTATGAACATTAATATGCTTTGTGAGTAGTTATGTTTGTTCCTGAGGACATGAGTGAAGTCTTGCTATTAGTAGTCATGTGAATTTGGTATTCGTTTGATATTTGGATGAGATGTATGTTGTCTCTCCTCTAGTGGTGTTATGTGAACATTGACTACATGACACTTCACCATTATTTGGGCCTAGAGGAAGGCATTGGGAAGTAATAAGTAGATGATGGGTTGCTAGAGTGACAGAAGCTTAAACCCTAGTTTATGCGTTGCTTCGTAAGGGGCTGATTTGGATCCACTTGTTTCATGCTATGGTTAGATTTACCTTCATACTTATTTTGTAGTTGCGTATGCTTGCAATAGGGGTTAATCATAAGTGGGATGCTTGTCCAAGAAAGGGCAATACCCAAGCACTGGTCCACCCACATATCAAATTATCAAAGTAACGAACGCGAATCATATGAGCGTGATGAAACTAGCTTGACGATAATTCCCATGTGTCCCCGGGAGCGCTTTTCTCATTATAAGAACTTGTCCAGGCTTGTCCTTTGCTACAAAAAGGATTGGGCCACCTTGCTGCAGCTTATTTACTTTTGTTGCTTGTTACCCGTTACAAATTATCTTATCACAAAACTATCTGTTACCTACAATTTCAGTGCCTGCAGAGAATACCTTAGTGAAAACCGCTTGTCATTTCCTTTTGCTCCTTGTTGGGTTCGACCCTCTTACTTATTGAAAGGACTATGATAGATCCCCTACACTTGTGGGTCATCATCTCACGCCAAGGGGGTCTCCGAGTCATCGACGAGGCAGGGGGGTAGGGCTCGCCCTCCACCCTCGTGGACGGCTCGGGACTCTTCTGGCCCAACTCTTTTACTCCAGGGGCTTCTCTTGGTCCATAAAAAATCGTCAAAAATTGGCACGTCAATTCGACTCCGTTTGGCATTCCTTTTCTATAGAACTCAAAAACAAGGAAAAACAGAAATTGGGACTGGGCTCTAGGTTAGCAGGTTAGTCCCGAAAATCATAAAAATAGCATATAAACACATATAGAACATCCTAGATGGATAATATAATAGCATGGAACAATAAAAAAATTATAGATACGTTGGAGACGTATCAAGCATCCCCAAGCTTAATTCATGCTCGTCCTCGAGTAGGTAAATGATAAAAACAGAATTTTTGATGTGTAATGCTAACTAACATATTTATCCATGTAATCTCTCTTTATTGCGGGAAGAATATTCAGATCCATAAGATTCAAGATAAAAGTTTAATATTGACATAAAAGTAGTAATACTTCAAGCATACTAACAAGTAATCATGTCTTCTCAAAATAACATGGCCAAAGAAAGTTTATCCCTACAAAATCATATAGTTAGGCTATGTTTCTTTTTCATCACACAAAATACTCCCATCATGCACAACCCTGGTTTCAGCCAAGCAATTGGTTCATACTTTTTAACGTGCTTCAGATTTTTTAACTCTCACACAATACATGAGTGTAAGCCATGGATATAGCACTATGGGTGGAATAAAATATGATGATGGAGGTTGTGTGGAGAAGACAAAAAAGGAGAAAGTCTCACATTGACGAGGCTAATCAACGAGCTATGGAGATGCCCATCAATTGATGTCAACATGAGGAGTAGGGATTGCCATGCAACGGATGCACTAGAGCTATAAATGTATGAAAGCTAAAAAAAGAAACTAAGTGGGTGTGCATCCAACTTGCTTGCTCATGAAGACCTAGGGCATTTTGAGGAAGCCCATCATTGGAATATACAAGCCAAGTTCTATAAGAGACTCTCTATTATAAAGATCATGGTGCTACTTTGAAGCACAAGTGTGGAAAAGGATAGTAACATTGTCCCCTTTTTTGGGGGCCTTTTTTTGGCCTTTCCTTTTTTGGCGTTTTTTTATTTGGCCTTTCTTTTTTTATATGGGATAATGCTCTAATAATGATGATCATCACACTTCTATTTATTTACAACTCAAGAATTACAACTCGATACTAGAACAAGATATGACTTTATATGAATGCTGCGACGGTGTACCGGGATGGGAAATAAATCAAGAGTGACATGTATGAAAAATTATGCATGGTGTCTTTGCCACAAATACGATGTCAACTACATGATCATGCAAAAGCAATATGACAATGATGAAACGTTCATAATAAACGGAACGGTGGAAAGTTGCATGGCAATATATCTCAGAATGGCTATGGAAATGCCATAATAGGTAGGTATTGTGGATGTTTATAGGAAGATATAAGGAGGTTTATGTGTGATAGAGCGTATCATATCACGGGGTTTGGATGCACCGGTGAAGTTTGCACCAACTCTCAAGGTGAGAAAGGGCAATGCGTGGTACCGTAGAGGCTAGCAATGATGGAAGGGTAAGAGTGCGTATAATCCATGGACTCACATTAGTCATAAAGAAATCATATACTTATTGCAAAAGTTTATTAGACCTCAAAGCAAAGTACTACTACACATGCTCCTAGGTGAAGGGTTGGTAGGAGGAGTTAACCATCGCGCGATCCCGACCTCCACTCATAAGGAAGGCAATCAAAGAACACCCATGCTTTCAAATTTGTCACACACCGTTAACACAATGATGGGCAACTTTAACACAAGTATTTTTCAATTTCATAATTACCCAACTAGCATGACTCTAACATTACCACCGTTATACATCAAAACAATTATCAAGTATCAAATTGATCATAGTGTTCAATGCACTTTCTATGATAGTTTTTATTATACAAATTGGATGCCCATCATTCTAGGACCAATTTTATAACCATAGAAAATACCATGATGTTCTAAAAGACTCTCAAAATAATATAAGTGAAGCATGAGAGATCAATAATTTCTACAAAATAAAACCACCGCCGTGCTCTAAAAAGATATAAGTGAAGCACTAGAGCATAATTGCCTAGCTCAAAAGATATAAGTGAAGCACATAGAGTATTCTAAAAAAATCTGAATCATGTGTGTCTCTCCCAAAAGGTGTGTATATCAAGGATGATTGTGGTAAACTAAAAAGAAAATACTCATATCATACAAGACGCTCCTTTTCTTCTCCTCCTCGCGGGGGGGGGGGTCGGCTTTCCTCCTCTTCCTCGTCTTATTTGGAGGAAGAGCGGGCCTCGGAGTCCTCGGATACTATGTCCGAAGTACCCTGGCGATGAAGGACGCACCTGGTCTCTTTGGCCTCTTTCTCGCCTTTCTTTTTCGGCGCCTTGTAAGGCGCCGGGACCAGCATCTTCGTCAGAAGTGGGCCGGCTTGTTCTTCTGGTAGCGGGGCCGGGCAGTAGATCCGCCCTGCCTTCTTCGTCCGGCCCTAGGAGAGTTGTTGGAAAATACATTAAGTGTTTCCCTTGGATTATGCAGATAAAGCATATGACTTGCCAACATACGAAGACTTACCGAACTCGCGGGTCGGGACAATTGGTAATGGTCCTTGGCTAAATCCGGCCACGATTTGTCGGACTTAAAGAGAACCTTCCAGATGACTTTGTGCGATGAGTCGAGGAACCCTAGTAGGGTCTGGTGCTTGGCCGGGTAGAATTCCCATAAATGGCAAGCCCTGTGTTGGCAAGGTAGAGTCCGGCGAACTAACATCACCTGGACTATGTTGACAAGTTTGATGTTCTTATCTTCCATACCTTTGATACGCGCCTAGAGCACCGCCAGCTCGTCTGGCGAAGACCAGTTCAGGCCCTTCTTGGGCCAGGACGTAAGCCGCAATGGAGCTCCGGATCGGAATTCGGGAGCGCGGCCCATTTCGTGCTGCGTGGCTCAGTGAGATAGAACCACTGTTGTTGCCACCCTTTGACGGAATCATTGAAGGTACCTGATGGCCATGTGACATTGGGCATCTTTCTCACCATGGCTCCTCTACACTCGGCGTGCTCGCCGCTCACCACCTTGGGCTTCACATTGAAAATCTTCAGCCATAATCCGAAGTGTGGATGGATGCGGAGGAAGGCCTCGCACACAACGATGAATGTCGAGATGTTGAGGAAGGAATTGGGGGATAGATCATGAAAATCGATCCCATAGTAATACATAAGGCCACGAACAAATGGGTGGATGGGAAACCCTAGCCCGCGGACAAAGTGAGGGAGGAATACAACCCTCTCGTGGGGTTCCGGAGTAGGGACGATCTGTCACGCCGTCGGAAGGCGGTGGCCGATCTTCTTGGCTAGATACCCGGCTTCCGAAAGTTTGTTAATATCCTTCTCCTGGATGGTAGAGGCCATCCACTTGCCTCCGGCTCCAGATCCGAACATTTTTGGAATGCCTCTATGGGCGGAGAAGATGAATGCTTGGGTGCTAGAGCTCGAGCGAGAGAGAGTAGGCGGAAGAAGAAGAAGGCATGGGTGAAAAAGGGGAACCCTTGTCTCTTTATAAAGACCACAGAAATCATGCACCTCCCCACTTTCCCTAGAAACTCGCTTATTCCCCAAGTGCCGTGCTAATGGCGTGGTTGGGTTACCCACACCCGTATTGATGAGAATCACGTGATAAGGGGACGCGATCTCTACTTCGACAAGACATGCCAATAAAACCGCCTCGCAAAATGTGTAGTAGCAGGTTGAGAAAACGGTTCGAATAATGACTGGGCCACGGCGTGATGTCACACTATGGTAAAGTTGTCAGCAGATTAGACTCGTGGAATATTGTACTCTCTACGGTGGTAAGTGGAATTTGTTTGCAGAGCCGGACACAATTCTTGTGTTCAAGATCTACTTTGGAGTATTCGGAGTAGGATCCCGCCTTGCAATGCCGAAGACAATCTGCGTGCCAGACTCATCGTCATTGAAGCCTGGTTCAGGGGCTATTGAGGGAGTCCAGGATTAGGGGGTCCTCGGACAGCCGAACTATATGCTTATGCCGAACTATTGGACTATGAAGATACAAGATTGTAGACTTTGTCCCGTGTCCGGGTGCAACTCTCCTTTGCGTGGAAGGCAAGCTTGGCAATTCGGATATGTAGATTCCCTTCTCTGTAACCGACTCTGTGCAACCCTAGCCCCCTCCAGTGTCTATATAAACCAGAGGGTTTAGTCCGTAGGACAACAACAATCATAATCATAGGCTAGCTTCTAGGGTTTAGTCTCTACGATCTCATGGTAGATCAACTCTTGTAATACTCATATCATCAAGATCAATCAAGCAGGAAGTAGGGTATTACCTCCATAGAGAGGCCCGAACCTGGGTAAACATCGTGTCCCCCGCCTCCTGTTACCATTAGCCTTAGACGCACAGTTCGGGACCCCCTACCCGAGATCCGCTGGTTTTGACACCGACAGCGGGCCCTATGGATGGTCTGATGCAGCGCCCGCTGCTCATTCTGGAAGCTAGGATCATAGGGCCCGCTATGATCCTGGCCCTATGATCCTATGATCCTGGCTTCCAGAATGAGCAGCGGGCGCTGTATCAGACCATCCATAGGGCCCGTTGTCGGTGTCAAAACCAGCGGATCTCGAGTAGGTGGTCCCGAACTGTGCGTCTAGGGCTAATGGTAATAGGAGGCAGGGGACACGATGTTTTACCCAGGTTCGGGCCCTCTCGATGGAGGTAATACCCTACTTCCTGCTTGATTGATCTTGATGATATGAGTATTACAAGAGTAGATCTACCACGAGATCGTAGAGGCTAAACCCTAGGAGCTAGCCTATGATGATTATGATTGTCCTTCTATGGACTAAACCCTCCGGTTTATATAGACACCGGAGGAGGCTAGGGTTACACAGAGTGGGTTAGAAAGAAGGAGATCTAACATCCGGATCGCCAAGCTTGTCTTGCACGCAAAGGAGAGTCCCACCTGGACACGGGACGAAGTCTTGAGTCTTTTATCTTCACAGTCCAACAGTCCAGAGAAAGTATATAGTCCGGCTGTCCGGATACCACCTAATCCAGAACTCCCTCAATAGCCCCTGAACTAGGCTTCAATGACGATGAGTCCGGCGCGCAGATTGTCTTCGGCATTGCAAGGCGGGTTCCTTCTCCAAATACTCCAAAGTATATTAAGGATCGTGTCCGGCTCTATGGATAATTTCCGCACACCACCGTAGAGAGCCTAACACTTTACAAATTTAATCCGCTGACAATTTTTCATGGTGTGCCTTTACGCCGCGCCCTGGCTTAATACGAACCGGTTTTTCTCAGCCTTCCACGACATGCGCTGCAAGGCGGTTTTATTGGCATGCCTCGTTGAAGCAGAGATCGTGTTCCCCTTATTGTGGGATTCCCATCAATACGGGCGCGGGCAACCCCACTACGCCTGTTGGTATGACTCCGTGTTTTTAGGCAAGTCCTAAGTGGTTACGCCGAGGATGCTTGATATTCACCCCCTTTATAGAGGGGCCGAGGCCTATCCCTCTTTCCTACCACGCTTGCGCCTTTCTGCATCTCGAGTTCCAACACCCGAACCCCAAGCCTAGGCACTTCGGATCTTCAATCATGTCCGGATCCAACCTTCAAGGCCGGTGGATGGCCTCCTCTGTCACAGAGGAGGACATTGCGAAGCTTAGGGAGGTCAGATATCTGACCGCCGACATCAAGCACAGGCTTCCTGCTCCAGGGCAGGTCATCCCTACTCCCGAGCCCAATGAAAGCGTCGTATTTGTTTCTCACTTCCTCCGTGGCTTAGGCTTCACCCTCGATCCCTTCATGAGAGGGCTCATGTTCCATTACAGGCTAGATTTTCATGATCTAACTCCAGACTCCATCCTTCACATCTCGTCGTTTATTGTCGTGTGCGAAGCCTTCCTCCACATCACCCCGCACTTCAGCTTATGGCTCAAGACCTTCAATGTAAAGTCAAAGGTGATTGAGGGGCGACACGCGGAGTGCGGAGGCGCTGCAATAAGCAGAAACACCGATGCCCCATCGCCAGAGGGCTTCTTCCTGGAGGTGTCCAATCTATGGCAGCGGAGGTGGTTCTACGTCATGGCTCCGAGAGGCACCAAGTGGGTGGCTGCCCCCGACTTCCGCTCAGGCCCTCCGCCTCAACTAGCATCGTGGACCAATGTGGGACTGGATTGGGGGCCTGCTAATGAAGTACCAACATTGCAGAGCCGCATTCGGGAGCTTCTTGGGAGGGACATCAGTCTTGTCAGTTCAATTCAGGTAGTGCTAGTCTGACAGATCTTGCCTTGCAAACGTCGACCTCTCCGGATGTGGGAGTTCAACCCGGAAGGTCCGCGAACTATTCAGCACTTCTTCGGCATGACGCTCGAAGGGATGTGTAAGCTATTCTTCGGACCACAAGTAAAGTGTCCGGACACCACCGAGGATGCGGGCCTGAGCTGCAACCGCCCAGATACCCAAGTAAGTAATGTTTATATTCATCATAACATTATTCTGAAAACCATCCGCGACCAGGATTGGCTCAGCAAGGCGGAGAGAATCAGGTGTCCGGCACCGCTTCCCGAAGGCTCGCCTAGTCTTGCTTAGTCGTGTGCTAAGTCAAGTGCCCTTGGGGAAAGACGAAGGGAAGAACAGAGAAGCAGAGCTTCACACATTGCACATCGAAACTGGGGGAATTACTATCTCCATGAAGGAGGATAGTCGGGGAGGGGAATCTATGGTCTTCACCCCCCGCGGGAAGAAGAGGGCCGCCTCCAAAGACTTGGAGATGGAGGTGCCTAGACGAGGGAAGAAAACTTCACCAGGGGGCCCTGCCATGGAGGGCATCCTCACCGCGCCATGCCCGCAAACGGGTCAGCCCTCAGCCGAGCTGTAAGTAAATCATAAAAACAAAGCTACTGCTTCCTCCTCCGAGAACAATAACCAGGATCCATTCTTTGCAGTCCGGCTAACAGCTCTTCTCGACAGAGTTTGTCTTCGGGGGATCTTCTTTCGGAGATGATGGAGAGTGAAACCCCACCTGCCTCTCTGCCTCATGGGGTAGGCGACCCCGAGGTGTCGTTACGGAGGAGTCCAGATTCGTCGAGGCCAGAAGCTAATACTTTGGCCGCCCTGAGCCCGCAGAGTTCGGCTCCCACGGGGGGCAATAAGAAGGGTCCGGCATAGTCCGGCGACTGGCCGGACACACTGATGGGCCTTCTGGAGCAAGCTGCTCTCTCGGAGGATCACCGTTCATTAATGGGCACCGCGCTTGAGAAGATTTCATCTACCACAAGCGGATTGAATGAAGCTTTTATGAGCCTGCTCAAAGTCTTTGAGGTATATAATGAAATACATAATTTTTTGGTTGTAGCGCACGCGCTAGGTGTGCTCTGTATAGATAGTAGCCCCTGAGACTCTGGTTGCTAGCCCTAGGCGGCAAACAGAGGATCACACTCTTAAGTAATGATTGTACTGCATTCATGCGCAGGTGGCTAAGGGTCCGGCGGACGACCGGACCGCTGAAGTCGCTGAACTGAGGCGACAGATTGAAGTTGTGGACGCCAACATCACGCTTGTGAACGAGCGGCTTAACGAGTCATAGAATATGTGCTCTATTTTCCTTGTTTTTATAGGAATTATTAAGAGGAGCATAATGTTAATGTGATATGCTTCGACGGTAGGCGGAGCTGCTGCGGTGGAGGTCCTGAGGGCGGAGCTTGCCCTAGCCAAGGAACAAGCCCGGGCTAGCAATGCGGTTGCCCTAAAGGCGGCCGAAGATGTGAGAGCCGAACAGGCTGCTCATCACCGAAGCGAAGATAAAATAGCCGAGATGGCTGTGGAGCTGAAAAACGCCGCCGGCCGATATGAGCTCCTTGAAAAGGAGAATCAGGCAAAGTCGGCTGACCTGAAGAAGGCCCTTTATGCGGCCAACGAGACGCATTCCGAAATTAGGGATGCGAGGGAGGAGCTTCGACAGGCCGGAGAAATCGCGGCTAGAAGCCCCTATTTGTTGCGGATGAAGTTCTTAGATCCAAAGTACGCTCCTCTGGATCGGCGCTGGAGCGCTACAGACGCGTATGCGGATCTGGCAAAAAGTACGGCTGATGCGACCAAGTTTTTCGAGGATCAAAAAGATAGTGAAGTAGCCCGTTGCCATTGAGTGAGAGGATGGCTGTTGTGGCCGAGCTCCATAGGTTGTCCAGTCTTGCAACGAGCTCTGTAATAGACCATCTATGGCCGAAGGGACCGAGGCCGGACAATTACTTTGGTTTAGTGTAACAATTCCTTGGCGCCGTATCACGAATCGATGCCATGAAAAGGTCGGCGTGCATAGAGGGTGCACGGATGGCTCTTGCCCGCGTTAAAACTTATTGGGCGGATATGAAAGGCACCATCATTGCAACCCAGAATTCGGGAGGAAGCCAGGATCCAGCCAAGCACTATTTTGAGCAGGTGACAGAAGGTGCTCGTTTAATAGAGGCTCAGTGCTCGAAGAGTGTCATGTTCGAGTGACAAGTCGTTCATTTATAAAAACAATTCTATTTTAACTATGGAGGCTTTGTTTATACTTTCGCCCGAAGGCATTATTGTGCCTCCTGTGCGGCCGTTTGATGTGTATATATAATCTGAAAGTTAGCAGTCGTTGGCTTCAGCCCCCACGCATACAATGCGGGGGTGTTCACAAAAATATGCGTAATCACACTTGATCCAATGTCTTGGTCCATTAAGGAGGTGAGTGCACGTCAAACTAGGCAACCAGACTATATTGCTTTAACACTTTCACTTAGCCATAGGAGTTTGACGGTGGGGCTACTATGTAGCCCCTGGTACCTTCGCGTGCACCCGAATACGGGCGTGTGTGTACGTGACCGGGAAACGGCCCTTTGTTAATGCGGAGGAATCCTAAAGATTCTGATGAGTCCTCGAGTGGTTGACCAGTGTCTCGCTATATCATGACAGACAGTTTTTGGCTTTCTCTACTGAGGTGCTCATCCAGAATAACCAGGGCACAATCGCAGTAGTTCTCCTTCGGCCGCCTTAGCCGATAGAAGCAGAACGTAAGGCAGCAAACTCAGGAGCCGGGCAAACCCAACATTTGACCAAAGACATGATTCGAAGCAGATGCATATAGGGACAAACTCGCGACGCCGAACCCTCCCGAAGGTATTCAGACTTTGTAACATATACTGAGCTGAGTAGCGCCCTTGATTATGGACCCTGTATTTCCAGGTACATGCGTTAATCTACCGTGGCGAAATGCCAATAACGCCAGTATCCCCTGTGGGTGTATTGAGTACCCATGGGATGTCAAGCAACAAGAGACAATAAAGAAGGTTTACACAGGGGCTTAATCTAAAGAGAAACCTTTGAGCGGGGCCCTACTGCATGTCTGCGCCTTTGTCTCCATTGTGCCGTGCCCTGGTAGTGTGTCGCATGAATGGTGTCTGTAAAAAGGAAAACTCATGTAAAAGAGTATGGCATAAGCGTCTGAAGAGTTGGTTATTATTAATGGATAGTAGAAGTGTGTGGCATTGGCCTGTTAATAAGGTCAAGCCAAAAGGTGGGGTTTTTTGACTGTTTGCAGCCCCTGATGCCCTCTATGGGATTATGTGTATAGGACCCAGCTCAGGTTTATCTGGGCTGTTACTGACGGTGGTGCGCCGGACTCGTCTAACCATGTCTGTGGTCTTAACGACCGATCATGTGTTCTGATAGGAGAGGCCGCTTAGTGTCCAGCTGCTAGAGCCGCCGCATACTCTTCCACACGTAAGGAACGCTCTGTATTTCTGCTAACGGTGATGATGCCACGTGGATCGGGCATCTTGAGTTTAAGGTAGGCGTAGTGCGGTACGGCGTTGAAGCGAGCGAAGGTTGTTCTTCCGAGCAATGCATGATAACCACTTCCGAGGGGGGCGATGGTGAAGAGTAATTCTTTGTTTCTGAAGTTGTCTGGAGAACCGAATGTCACTTCTAATACGAGGGAGCCCCTGCAGCGGGCCTCAACGCCTGGTATCACCCCTTTAAAGGTGGTGTTACTTTGGCTGATTCTGGATGGGTCTATCCCCATCTTGCGGACAATGTCCTGATATATTAGATTGAGACTACTGTCGTTGTCCATGAGGACATGAGTGAGATGGTATCCATCGATTATTGGGTCGAGCAACAAGGCAGCCGATCCTCCGTGCCGGATACTAGTCGGGTGGTCTCTGTGATCAAAGGTGATCGGGTAGGCCGACCATGGGTTGAGTTTGGGGTGGACGGGCTCTATAGCGTATGCGTCTCTGAGCGCGTGTTTGCGCCTTCTCTTTGGTATGTGAGTCGCGTAGATCATGTTTTCTGTTTTTACCTCTGGTGGGAATTTCTTCTGTCCCACAGTGTTTGGCTGGCGAGGTTCATCCTCATCTTCACTTGGTGTTTCCCTTCCCTTGTGTTAGGCATTTAAATTGCCGGCCTGCTTAAAGACCCAACATTATCTGTGAGTGTGGTTCATAGGTTTTTCGGGTGTGCCATGAATTTGGCACAATCTATCCAGGACTTTGTTCAGGCCGGATGGTCCCTCTTTGCTGCAATTAAATGGCTTCTTTTGTTGACTGGGTCGAGAGCTCCTGAATCCGGCATTGACTGCCGTGTTGTCCGGACTTTCTTCCTTGTTTTGACACTTGTTTTTATTGCGTTGTGGCTTCCCGTTGCCATCCCTAATTTCGGATGTGCCCGGGTCGCTGGTGCCTCTACAGGCTAACTAGCTGTCTTCACCCATGCAAAAGTGGGCCATAAGGCTTCTTAAGGCTGCTATCGTCCTCGACTTTTCTTGGCCGAGGTGTCTAGTGAGCCACTCATCTCGGATACTATGCTTGAAAGCCGCTAGGGCTTCGGCATCTGGACAATCGACAATTTGATTCTTTTTAGTGAGAAATCTGTTCCAGAGCTTACGAGTGGACTCTCTGGGCTGTTGAATTATGTGACTTAAATCGTCAGCATCCGGAGGTCGGACATAGGTCCCTTGAAAATTGGCCCTAAAAGTGTCCTCAAGGTCCTCCCAACTTCTGATTGAATTATCGGGGAGGCTTTTCAACCAGTGCCGAGCTGGTCCCTTCAACTTGAGGGGAAGGTATTTGATGGCGTGGAGGTCGTCCCCACGAGCCATGTGGATATGAAGGATAAAATCCTCAATCCAGACCTCGGGGTATGTCGTTCCGTCGTATGCCTCTATGTTCACAGGTTTGAATCCCTGTGGAAATTCGTGATCCAGTACCTCTTCGGTGAAGCACAGAGGGTGCACAGCCCCTCTGTATCTGGGCATGTTGTGGCATGTTGTCGACTGTTATTGTGTCCGGTGTTGATTTCGAGCTGGTATTCGATCAGCCTAATCGTTTTGTTGACCATAATCCCGTGCCGGAGCACGTCCTCTAGATCCATAGATGGACCTGGTCGCGCTGGCCTTTTTGTCTAGGAGCTCACGTAAATCGTGTGCGGCGTTAGTAGCTGCTCTATTGTGGTCATGAAGTGGTTGGTCCGGCCTACTGGCCGTATTGTTCTTCGGCGGAATGGCCTCATCGTTGAATTCTCCTAGCAGCTTGCACTTTGGGTAGCTCTTCGTGTGGCGATCATCGCCATATCTTTCTTTAGTGTCTAGCACTTTATTCCATCTGCGGTTGAGCGTTTCCTGCGCGGCTTCAAGCCTTTGCTTCTGGTTCTTTAGGCTTCTCGTAGTGGTCATAAGCCTTCTGTGGAGGCTATCTCGTTCCAAACATTTTTCCGGGATGATGAATGCATCGTCGTCCGGACTGTGCTCTTCTCCCAAGGCAGGTTGATGAGTTCCGCCCTCGGGATCGCTGTGATCGGGCGTCTGCTCCGGGCTATGTTTGGCATGACCTGGCTCGTCCTGCTCCATTGCTGGGTCCATATGGTCGTTGTTGCCTTTGGAGTCGACTGGGGTGCCGATTTTTCTAGCACAGTTATCGTTGTTTTTGCTGTGACTGGACTTAGAGCGTCGTCTGCGCCATCATTTTGGCTTTTGTCCAGGGGTTTTATCCTCCGTTGGGTCCTTTTTGTTGCCATTGTCCTCCTTAGGCGTGTCCACCATGTATATATCATATGATGAGGTGGCAGTCCAGCGCCCCGTGGGCGCTGGTTCCAAGTCGTCCCCTGTGCCGACGTCCATACCGTCGGTGTCGTCGGAGTCGAAGTCAAGCATGTCTGTTACGTCATCGATAGTGGCTATGAAGTGGGTGGTGGGTGGGCAACGAATTTCTTCGTCGCCAGCTTCCCGCTCGAGCCGGACATAGTTCGGCCAAGAGTCTCCTGACAAAGAGAGAGACCTTAATGAGTTAAGCATGTCGTCGAAGGGCGAGTGCTGAAAGATATCCACAACAGTGAACTCCGTTACCCGAGGCCAACCAAATTTGGTGGGCCTGGGGGCGCGCGGTTTGGAACCTACAGCCGGACACACGTTCGGGGGTCCGGTGACACAGACTTCCTTGGGGGTGGAGTCTGTGTTCGGCTCTACCGCCAATGAGTATGCAGCCTCCGGGGCGGGGTCCATCCACCCGTCCTCGGACGACGCGATATGCTCCGGATTTAAGTCTGGAGCTATGGCAGGTGCGATATCCCGAATATTGTCTGACAGCAGGTCTAAGCCGTGCTCGTCGTGACTGTTCGGCGCTCCTGGCGTAGGCCCGAATCCATCGAAGATCAAGTCTCCGCGGATATCGGCCTTGTAGTTCAAGTTTCCGAACCTGACCTGATGGCCAGGGGCATAGTTGTCGATCTTCTCCTGATGGCCAAGCGAATTGGCCCGCAGTGCGAAGCCGCTGAACACGGAGATCTGTTCATGGAGGAAAGTCTCACCCTGGACCGCGTTGTTGTTGATGATTGAAGGAGCCATCGAGCCTTGCAGCGACGACATAGAGGAACTCTCAATGAAAGCACCAATGTCGGTGTCAAAACCGGCAGATCTCGGGTAGGGGGTCCCAAACTGTGCGTCTAAGGCTAATGGTAACAGGAGGCAGGGGACATGATGTTTTACCCAGGTTCGAGCCCTCTCGATGGAGGTAATACCCTACTTCCTGCTTGATTGATCTTGATGATATGAGTATTACAAGAGTAGATCTACCACGAGATCATAGAGGCTAAACCCTAGGAGCTAGCCTATGATGATTATGATTGTCCTTCTACGGACTAAACCTTCTAGTTTATATAGACATCGGAGGAGGCTAGGGTTACACAGAGTCGGTTAGAAAGAAGGAGATCTAACATCTGGATCGCCAAGGTTGTCTTCCACGCAAAGGAGAGTCCGACCCGGACACGGGACGAAGTCTTGAGTCTTGTATCTTCACGGTCCAACAGTCTGGAAAAAGTATATATTCCGGCTGTCCGGATACCCCCTAATCCAGGACTCCCTCACCCGCAAGGACCTCTCCACTGTCCTTTGAGTTGTTGCGCTCACCGTGGTGCCACCGTCTCGCGTTGTCAACATGGTCAACAGACATGAGGAATGAGGAGATGACTTTACTTGGAGAGGATGACAGTGGGGACCCACCAGGGCCATAGCCGCACGTACGCAAGTGCCTCCTTACTATATAAAACTAAAGTTTGTTTTGCTTCCTGCTGGTTTCCTGACATCACGGTCCCACACCATTGATAACCTATATAGCCAATAAACGAGAGAATTGCACAAGGAGCGGCCGGCAACTGGGACCAAGCAGCTTGAGTAGTATTTGTGTTTTTGAGGTGTGAGCACTGCAGAGTTTTTCTTGAGCGATGTTTTCGTTGTTGTTCAGAGGAAAGAGCAGGGTATTAACTGGGCGGGCTGTGGCCCGTCTAGCACAGGCCAGATATCCAGTCTGATATTAATTTTTTTCAAGCTGAAAACGGCTAACCCAGCTATACTTTTTTAGGAATACCCAGGCAAGGTCAAGTTGTTATTCTCCGCCCCGCTGGGCTGCCAATCTTTCCTAGGAGGGATGCATTAGGCTTAACAAGAAAATGTGATTTAAGAAATAATAAATGGGGTGTAATTATAAAAACTGAGTAGTAACTATAAAAAAATGCACCAAACATGTAATTACTTTATAAAATATTATTTTCGGATATTGAAAATTTTAATTTCATTAATTGTTGCACGCGCAATGTTTCGTTTAATCTGACTAGAAATTTCGGGATAAAAATATTTCGAATCCCATCAAAATGTGGGAAATTTTATTGAATTCTGTTTTGAACGGTTGGTTGAAATTATTAATCGTTGTCCTAGCTAGAAAATGGCATGTACTTTTAACAAACTGTAAATGGATTGTAGTAAATTCCATTAGAATTCAAAAATGGGCTATAAGTTCTCCGCCACACACTTGTGGCCTTACTAAGTTAACGCATCCCCTCAAAAAAAAGTTGACGCGTATGCAAGGCTTTGTCAACTTATAGTCAACACATGGTTCTAGCAGCAGTGGATGTTGGATGTCCATCCAACAGATGCCGTGCTTCTTCTTCAATCTCGGATATTCTAGCTTCACCCTCCCAAAAAATGATTCCTCCCCCTGACATCTGTGGTGCACCATTTCGGAAGCTGACCTGTGGGCCTACTAAGTTGACGTGTACCAAGGGCTTTGTCAACTTACTCAATATAAACGATTCTAGCTGCAGTGACCGTACGATGTCCATCCAACAGCCGTCATGCTTCTTTAACCTCTTGTCTTCTTGCTCCAGCCGCCCAAAGCAGCGCCGGTCATGCCGCCTGCTCCTGCCTCTCGTGGTCGGCTGTGCTGCCACAGAGGCCTGACCGCCCCCGGCAAGGTTCTTGCCGGGGATGCGGGGGCCGCGCCCGGCAAGGGTCTTGCCGGGGGAGTCCACCTCGCCCTCTTGCCCTTTGCATCTCTGTCTTGTGGTCTTGCTCGTCTTGTGCCTTTGGCTTCCCTCCTCTGTCCTACTTAGTGTGGCCGCGGGCGCGGCTCTGACTGCACGTGCACATGTAAAGCGGTAAATAGGAGAGCCCCTACCTTTGTACACCGACAGGAGGCCCAGGGCCTATGCCACACATAAGCGCAACACGTTGTTGGGCTAGGCCCAGAACGGTGCGCGGGCAGGTGGGGCGGAGTTTTACCGTAGTAACTCCTTCGCCCACTACGCTTCCCCACGACCTGCGTCGAATGCACGATCTGGAGGGTCGTGTGTGACATGGGGTTCGTGCGCGGAATGACTGCAGCATGCTTGCGTCATCCGTGGTGAACAGTAAAGAGGCGGCTTGCGTGTTCCCTCAAAACAGCAGAGCCACCGCTTATTTACTCTCTCCGTCTTGGAACCGCCATTCCACGTTTTCCACTACGCCCGCTCCTTAGGCCACGTACGTCACATGCACGACGCGGGGTAGGTGACAGACACATGGAATATGGGAAGGCGTGCACGGGCTGATACTCACGCGCCTTCGATTGGGCGGGGAGGGCGATCGGTGGCCTTGCTCTGCTGCCTCTTTAATGAGCCGGATTCGAGAGGGCTCTTCAGGGGCGTAGATCTAGTCCTTCGGCCTCCCCTTCCCAACTATAAAAAGGGAACTCAGGGGCAGGAAGAAAAATCATCTCCCTGTGTCCCCCCCCTGTCTCCATCCCCACCCACGGTCATGGCAAGGGGGCGTGGCCGCGGCCATTCTTCTGCGGAGGCGACCAGGTCCTCCTCCCGCCAGAGAGCTACATCGGTCAAGGAAGAGCTAGATGCCCAAGGTGAAGGCCATGCTCGAGGCGGGGCCAATGGACGGGGCCGCGGTCGGTGAAGCGG
Source organism: Triticum aestivum (assembly GCF_018294505.1). NCBI lineage: Eukaryota > Viridiplantae > Streptophyta > Magnoliopsida > Poales > Poaceae > Triticum > Triticum aestivum. The sequence goes on from NC_057810.1 coordinate 518,029,833, forward strand.
TCGAGGCAAAGGTGGGCGTGGAAGGAGATGCCTGCGTCGTCTCCGTCTCCGTCGCCATCTCCCCCGCCAACTCCTCCTGCTTCGCTGAGTGGTCATGTCGAGGACTCGGCCGCTCGAGTTTATCCTGCAGCTGCGTGGGCTGCTGCACCGTTGCCTTCATCTTCCCCGGGCGTTCGCGAGGGTGCTGGAGATCGACCAGCCACCGCGGCTGATGCTTCACATGAAGGGGTGTTACCATGGCGACATGTGGGCGAACATAGGGTTCCCCGCCCCTCAAGTGATGCTCCTTCGCCGGGGCTGGAAAACCTTTGCACGTGCCCATTGCATGAAGGATGGGCACGTCCTCAGCTTCAAGCTAGCTGAGAGTGATTTGCTCTCTGTCAAGGTCTTCAGGCACTTGGGACACAGGCTAGGGTGTTGTGCAGAGAGCTCGACTGATGGTGAAAGCTCCTCTTTGGGTGAGAGTGACGAGGAGGACAACGACAGCGATGACGAGGGTAGTGGGCGGGAGGATGACGGGTCCGACTAGGCGTCGGGCACACCATTCCTGGGCAACACCAGCAGCACCATCGTCAGCATCGCTAGCTCCTTGATCTTCTTGGGGTCGTCGCCTTGGGCGGCTGGAGTTGGAGGGACGGGGAAGACGAAGAATACGGGTGGTGGTCCGTCAAGTTGGAGTACACGGGCACCGACGCCTTCATCGCGTATTAGCGGCCCGCTGCCTCATCTTTCGGCTCTTCTCCTGGCACCATCATCATCAGCCCTCTTCTGCGCGGCCGCCGATATGTTCTCTTGGCGTCTTGTGCTGCTCGTACCTCGCCTAGGCACTCCTTTTTCCCTTCCACCATCTTGTTCCGTTTCCTTAGGAGAGGGACAAGAAAGGGATTACGGGCATCTTATCTCTTTTTAGTTTGTAAGCCAACGGGCACTTGTCAGAATTAAACCTTGTAATGCCCTTGCTCATGTTCACATTCCATACGGACTGTACCTGCGTGGGACGTATTAATGAGAAAAGGGTGCTTGCTGGGTTCTTTGTGCATGAGCGAGGCCCATGCCAAGGAATCGATCCTTGTTATTTTTAAGATAAACATTGTCGCCCGGCAACGGGCTTTGCCGTCCCGTTACTTCATTCGACCATGCTCACGCTCTTGGCGGAGGCAGGGGCGAAGTAGGGTTAGGCCCTTTGTTTGCTTCCTTGTCACCGTGACTACGACCAAGTTCCAACCCAGGGAATAATTCTTGGGTATAGTAAAAGGGGAGCACGGTGTCCTAGGAATAAAATGAGGTTTCATACGTCCGAATTCTATACAGAAATGCACAACAGGGGATAAAGGACTTATCTGAATCTACAGCCCCCCGGCAAACTTGGCTTGCCATGGTTGGACCCTTGTGTCTGCAGCCCCCGGCAACCTTGGCTTGCCAGGGCAGGAGTGCCGCCTTGTTCTCTTTCTTCCCAATAGCTCAGCAGAAATGTCCATGTACCCTGCGAACCAAAGTGGACGGAAAGGAACAGAGAGACGCACACTCACCTCTATGTTAGGGGTTAGTCACCGCTAAGCACTATCAACCCTAACCCAGGGAGAGAGTCAACCTAGCATGCATGCTATAACTTAGGGCACCAGCACTTCATTTATTTATGCTCAGGGTCTGCGCCTGGCTTTGTATAGAGGTTTACATGCCTTGTCGGCAAGGCTTTTACAAAAGGTGGTCTGCTGGGGGGCCCGGCAACCACGCCTTATGGGTAAAACTTGCGAAGATGTTCGATGTTCCAGGAGATGCTCACTGGAATGGCATCTTCGGTCTCCAGGCAGACTGCGCCGAGCCTGGTGACTCGTATTACCCGATAAGGGCCTTCCCACTTCGGCGTCAACTTGTTGGAATTCTTAGTCATTTGAACGCACGAAGAACAAGGTCACCTTCATCAAAGCTTCGGGCATGAACCTTGCGGCTATGGTAGTGGTGCAAGGCTTGCCGGTAGCACGCTGCTCTCACAGCCGCCCGAAGATGATCTTCCTCAAGGAGCGTTGCATTATCTTGCCGCAATTGCTCTTGCTCAAGCTCGTCATAAGCGAGCACTCGAGATGACCCGTATGTGAGTTCCGTGGGGAGAACTGCCTCTGCCCCGTATACTAGAGCAAAGGGTGTCTGGCCGGTGGCTCGATTTGGCGTCGTTCTGATCGACCAAAGAACCGCCGGCAACTCATCAATCCAGCGCCTTCCGCTCTTGTGCAGCCTGTCAAAAGTCTTTGTCCTCAGGCCTCACAATACTTTAGCATTTGCCCTCTCCGCCTGGCCATTGCTCCATGGGTGCGCCACGGAAGCGAAACATACCTTGCTGCCGAGGTCTTGGATGTATTGCATGAAGGTGCGGCTTGTGAACTGTGTGCCGTTATCGATGATGACTCTATTTGGCACACCAAAACGACAGACTAGCCCCTTGCATAATTTGACGGCTGACTGCACTGTCACCTTCCTCACTACTTCCACCTCCGGCCACTTTGTGAACTTGTCGATTGCAACGTACAAGTACTCAAAGCCCCCGACAGCGCGGGGGAAAGGGCCCAATATGTCGAGCCCCTAGACCGAAAATGGCCAGGAGAGAGGGATTGTTTGAAGGGCTTGAGCTGGCCGATGAAGCTTCTTCGAATGGAACTGACACGCTTCACACTTGGTTACTAGTGCTATTGCATCCTGGAGGGCAGTGGGCCATAGAAACCTTGCCAGAAGGCTTTGCCAGCAAGGGCCCTCGACCCTATGTGTGAGCCACATATGCCTCCATGTATCTCTGCCAACAGCTCCAGTCCTTCCTCCTGGGGAATGCACTTCGATTTCACACCGTTTGTTCTTTTTCTGCACAGAACATTGTCAACAAACTGATACATGGCAGACCGATGGGCTACTTTCTCTGCTTCTTCCTGCTCCTCAGGAAGCTCCCCTATTTGGAGGAATCAAATGGTATGTTGTGCCCATGCCGGAGCCTGGAGCTCGACGGCAAGGACAAAAGGCATTTCCTCGGCCATGGGAGCGGCTGTCTCCATGGCCAGGGCTTGACGCCCTATCGGAGTCGGTTGCCCCATGGCAGCCTTAGTGTCCATGGCAACATCTTTGACAACAACTCCTGGGAGCTCGGTGGGAAAGTACTTGGGGGCCTGATTCCCTCCGCTTGTTCTGCTCTATCGATGGTTCAACGGATGGTTGAGTTAACCGAAGCACAAAAGTACCTGGTTCCACAGGTAGTTTGAAGGCAGTGCACTTCGATAGGTAGTCGGCGATGTCATTCTCCACTCGGGGAACATGCTCCGCCAGTATACCATCAAAACACTCCTCCAGCTTCCTCACCTCATATACGTAGGCCTCCATCAACGGGCTTTGATAATCCGTGTTGACCTGCCTGACGACAAGCTGCGAATCACCCCTGACGATGAGCTTCTTGATCCCGAGGTTTGCTGCGATCCTGAGACTGGCAAGCAATCCCTCGTATTCAGCAGTGTTATTCATTGACATCTCCCTGGGAAAGTGCATTTGGAATATATATACTTGAGGTGCTCTCTGGTGGGTGCAACGAGCAGCACACCAGCACCGGCGCCTTGCAGCAAGAAATCCCCGTCAAAGTACATAATTTAGTTGCGACTTGTTTCCTTGATGGGAAGAGTGGTCTCCTGGATCTCTTCATCGGGCATCAAGGTCCACTCTACAATGAACTCTGCCAAGACTCTGCTCTGGATTGTCGAAGTACTTTCAAACTTCAAACAAAAGCTCGACATCTCCAAGGCCCATTTCACAATCCTCTCGGTTGCGTCTGGGTTATGCAGTATCCGTTGCAACGGGAGGCGGGTGATGACGATGATCTCGTGCACTTGGAAGTAATGACGCAGCTTCCTCGAGGCCATAAGGAGGCTGAAGAGCAATTTCTGCACACCGGAGTACCTTGACCTAGCCCCCTGCAGGAGGGAGCTGACAAAGTAAACCGGATGCTGCATCATCTTGTTCTTCTGCACCACTTCATTTGGTTGCGTAGGCCTTGTCCCACCAGCGTCAGACCCTGCCGGGGGCCTCGCCTTGCCGGTACCAGGCCCTGCCGGGGGGAGCTCTGTCTCGCCATCTGCCAGTCCTGTCGTTGCCATTGCCCCTTCATCGACCCCTCCTCTGCGCCACTAGTGCGGCACTGACCACTTGATTCATTGCCACTAACAGCAGCAGCGGCTCTTGTGGTTTAGGCGCAACTAGTATCGGTGTGGGAGAGGTATTTCTTGAAATCCTGCAGCACTGCTTCGGCCTCTGGGGTCCATTCCATTGGGCCCGCATTTTTCAAGATTTTCAAAAAGGAAAGGTCACACTCAGTAGACTTGGAGATGAATCTACTCATGGCGGTAACGCAGCCAGTGAGCCGACGCACATCCTTGATCCGCCTAGGCGCCTCAATCTGCTCAATGGCCTTGATCTTGTCTGGATTCGCCTCGATCCCACGCTGTGACACAAAGAACCCGAGAAGTTTGCCGGGGAAGGCCAAAGACACACTTCTCAGGGTTCAGCTTGAGGTTGATCTTGCGCAAATTTGCAAACGTCTCTTCCAAATCTTGTACTAGTGTTGCCTTGTCCTTTGTTTTGACCACTATGTCATCGATATAAGCTTCCATATTTCTATGTAGTTGGGGCTCAAAACCAATATGGACTGCTCTTGCAAACGTTGAGCCAGCACTCTTCAACCCGAAAGGCATCCGTAAAAAGCAATACGTACCACATGGGGTGATGAATGTTGTCTTCTCTTCATCTTCTCTCGGTATCAAAATCTGGTGGTATCCTGAGTAGGCGTCGAGGAATGATAACAAGTCACACCCGGCCATGGAGTTAACAATCTGGTCAATGTGTGCAAACGGGAAAGGGTCTTTTGGGAAAGCCTTATTGATATCTATGTAATCAATACACAGCCTCCACTTCCCATTCGCCTTGCGCACCACCACTGGATTGGCCAACCACGTCGGATGGAGTACTCCTCTAACCAAGCCTGCCGCTTCCAGCTTCCTGATCTCTTCTGTGATGAACTCCTGCCTTTCCAAAGCTTGCTTCCTGACCTTCTGCTTGATGGGTCGCGCATGAGGACAGATAGCAAGATGGTGCTCAATCACCTCCCCGGGAACGCCGGGGATGTCGAATGCTTGCCATAAAAACACATTAACATTCGCCCGCAGGAAAGTGACGAGTGTGCCTTCCTATATCTATAAAGGGTGGAGCTCATGGTGAAAGCCCCTCCCGTGCCATCCTCCTTGACGAACACCTTCTTGGTCTCTGGTGGTGCAGCTGTGGATTTCTTGCTCTTCCCGGTAGAGCTCCCTGGCACGTCCTCGACGGGAGCACAACGATCCGAATAGGTGCGCTTGCTATAGTGGGTGCGAGAGGTCTTGCCGGTCTTCTTCCCTCCCGGAGCTTTGGCGGCAGGAGCAAGTGCCTTGGCGGCAGTCGCTGCAACTGCTTCCCGGTAGAGTTAGTCAGCGCATCCTTCTTGTCGGAGGGGACGGTGATGATGGTCATCGGCCCAGGCATCTTCAGTGTGTTATAGGCATAGTGTGACGCCGCCATGAACTTGGTTAGTGCTGGGCGGCCAAGGATCCCGTTCTAGGGCAACGGGATCTCGGCTACATCGAAGACAATCCTCTCCATCCTATAGTTCAACTCGCCTCCAAACATCACGGGTAGCATGGCCTTACACTTCGGTTGACTCCTTCCCGGGTTGACCCCTTGAAACGTGCCCGTCACTTCGAGGTCTCCATCAGGAATCTGCAGCGTTTTGACCACAACAGGCGAGATCAAATTCAGACTGGCCTCGCTGTCAACAAGCATCTTCGTCACCTTGAGGTTGCGTATCGTTGGTGAAACCAACAACAGCAGACACCCGACCGCAGTTGTGCGATCAGGGTGGTCCTCGGTGTCAAAAATGAGAGGCGTGTTGGACCACTTTAGTGGCTTCTGAGCATCGAACGATGGCTCCGCCTCTGCGATCTCATGCGCCCACTGCTTGACATGGCGGTGAGAGGTGTGCAGCGAGGCGCCACCATCGATGCACATGGCCTCCGTAGCTTTCTGAAACTCGTGGTCACTGCACTCGTCGTCCTCGTCATGATCATTGTCTTCTTGCTTCTTGTCGCTGCCCCGGGCGGGCCTCTCTTGCTGGTTATCCTTGCCACGGCGGCCTCCTTGGCCGCCACGCTTCTTGCCAGATCCTTCGGCACCGTCCTGACCCTTCTCCTTGTCCCGCCTCTCATACTCATCTTTTTGCTTCTCAGCAAGCAGCTCAACTTGTCGTCAGTTCTGGATGTCATGGCCCTTGGTGTGGTGGAACTTGCAGTACTACTTGTCAGAGCTTCCTGGCTTGTCGGCAGGCGCCAAGGCCCGGCAAGCGGTGCACCCGGCAATTTCCTTGCCGGGGTCGCTTGCCTTGTCCTTCTTGGCAGCGCTGGTGTCTTCGGATCCCTCGTCGGCAGGCATGGCCTTGCCCTAGCGCTTTCTGTTGCGGCGCCGACCCTTCTTTGCTGGGGCGGTGGTGTCTTTGTTTGTGGAGTCGGTTTCCGCACCAGCATCCTCGCCGGGGTACTTCCTCCCCTCTTTAGCTCGAGCGCACCTATCAGCCAGAATGTAAAGTTCAGCCACATCTTTGACCTTGTTCATCGCCAGCTCTTCACGCATCTTGCGGCTGCGATATTCTGATGGAATGCGCTGATCACGGCGGCGGGATGAACATCAGGGATGTTGTACTGGACCCGGCTGAACCTCTGTATGTACTTGCGCAGGTTTTCGCCTTCCTTCTGGTGGATGATATGCAAAACACTTGCCTGGCCATGAGGTTGATGGCCCCCAGTGAAGGCTCCAATGAACTCATGACACAAATCCGACCAAGAAGAAATGGAATCCGCCGGCAAGTGCATCAACCATGACATGACATTGGGCTTAAGTGCCAACGGGAAGTAATTCGCAAGCACCTTGTCGTCGCGGGCTCCAGCAACTAGCATCGCGATGATGTAGATGCTGAGGAACTCTGACGGGTGAGTCTTGCCGTTGTACTTCTCGCCAACGTCGGGCTTGAACGTGTGGTGGGAGGGCCACTGGAACTGCAGCAGCTCACGGGTAAAGGCTGGGCAACCCACCTTGTAGGGTAGGCTGCTGAGGGAGTTCCGGACTAGGGGTTGTCCGGATAGCCGAACTATCATCATCGGCCGGACTCCAAGACTATGAAGATACAAGATTGAAGACTTCGTCCCGTGTCCGGATGGGACTTTCCTTGGCGTGGAAGGCAAGCTTGGCGATACAGATATGTAGATTTCCTACCATTGTAACCGACTCTGTGTAACGCTAGCCCTCTCCGGTGTCTATATAAACTGGATGGCTTTAGTCCTTAGGACGAACAACAATCATACCATAGGCTAGCTTCTAGGGTTTAGCCTCCTTGATCTCGTGGTAGATCCACTCTTGTAACACACATCATCAATATTAATCAAGCAGGACGTAGGGTTTTACCTCCATCAAGAGGGCCCGAACCTGGGTAAAACATTGTGTCCCTTGTCTCCTATTACCATCCGCCTAGACGCACAGTTCGGGACCCCCTACCCGAGATCCGCCGGTTTTGACACCGACATTGGTGCTTTCATTGAGAGTTCCTCTATGTCGTCACCGATAGGCTCGATGGCTTCGTCGACCATTATCAATGACGCAGTCCAGGGTGAGACCTTTCTCCCCGGACAGATCTTCGTATTCGGCGGCTTTGCACTGCGGGCCAATTCGCTTGGCCATCTGGAGCATATTGAAAGCTATGCCCCTGGCCGTCAGGTCAGATTTGGAAGTTTGAACTTCACGGCTGACATCCGCGGGGACTTGATCCTCGATGGATTCGAGCCACAGCCGAGCGTGCCACACTATCATGATGGGCATGATTTGGCTCTGCAGTCGGACAGTGCCCCGGAGGCCGCACCCGAGCCCGCTACAATCTTTAATTCGGAGCCGGCTGCGCAGATCGAGGACGGATGGCTAGACACCGCCTCGGGAGCTGCAACCTCTACAGCGATAGAGCCGAACACTGACATTGTCCCTCATAAGGCTCGTGACTCCGAGGCGCCGGACTCCTCGCCGGACTCCGAACCTCCCACGCCCCCTCCGATCGAATCTGATTGGGCGCCGATCATGGAGTTCACAGCAGCGGACATCTTTCAACACTCACCTTTCGGCGACATCTTGAGTTCGCTAAAGTGTCTCTTGTTATCAGGAGAGCCCTGGCCGGACTGCGGTCAGGACGGTTGGGATGCGGACGACGAAGAAATTCAAAGCCCACCCACCACCCACTTGGTAGCCACTGTCGACGATCTAACCGACATGCTAGACTACGACTCCGAGGACATCGACGGTATGGATGACGATGCCAGAGACGACCAAGAACCAGCACCAACCGGGCACTGGAAAGCCACCTCCTCATATGACATATACATGGTGGATATCCCAAAGGATGGGAATGGCGAAGGAACAGAGGAGGATGACCCCTCCAAGAAACAGCCCAAGCGCCAGCGTCAGCGGCGCCGCCCTAAATCCCGCCATAGCAAGAATGAAGATTCCGGCACCGGAGATAATAATACACTGGACAGTGCCGAAGATAACCCACTCCAGCAAGATGCAGCGTAGGAGGACGGAGATGCCAGCCCTCATGAGAGAGCGGCAGAAGAAGAGGTAGAGGATTATATGCCTCCCTCCGGAGATGAGGCAAGCCTTGACGACAATGAATTCGTCATGCCTGAGGATCCCGTCGAACAAGAGCGTTTTAAACGCAGGCTTATGGCCACAGCGAACAGCCTCAAGAAAAAGCAGCAACAACTTAGAGCTGATCAAGATCTGCTAGCCGACAGATGGATTGAAGTCCTCGCGGCCGAAGAGCATGAGCTCGAATGCCCCTCTAAAAGCTACCCTAAACGCAAGTTGCTCCCCCGATTAGAGGAGGAAGCGTATGAACCCGCATCACCAGGAGACAATACAGCTGACCGACCACCCCATGGTCGCGACAGAGAGGCCTCTAGGCCCTTCACTAGACCCGTACCCCGGCATCGCTCGAAAAGCACAAGGCCACAGGGGAACGCTCCGGACTTGCGAGATATATTGGAGGATAAGGCAAGACAATCAAGATCGATCTATGGATCGCGTGGGCGCCCCATGGAACGTGACGACAACCGTCGTGCGAGACACAGTAAGTCCAGCCGGGCCGAACAAAACAGACAAAGCTCTTTTGAGCTCCGTCGTGATATCGCCCAGTACAGAGGCGCCGCACACCCACTATGCTTCACAGATGAAGTAATGGATCATCAAATCCCCGAAGGGTTTAAACCCGTGAATATCGAATCTTACGATGGCACAACAGACCCTGCGGTTTGGATTGAAGACTATCTTCTTCACATCCACATGGCCCGCGGTGACGATCTTCACGCCATCAAATATCTCCCCCTCAAGCTTAAAGGACCAGCCTGGCATTGGCTTAACAGCTTGCCAGCAGAGTCAATTGGGAGTTGGGAAGACCTGGAAGCCGCATTCCTCGATAACTTCCAAGGCACGTATGTGCGACCACCAGATGCTGATGACCTAAGCCACATAATTCAGCAGCCAGACGAATCGGCCAGACAATTCTGGACATGGTTCTTAACCAAGAAAAACCAAATTGTCGACTGTCCGTATGCGGAGGCCCTCGCGGCCTTCAAGCATAACATCCGCGACGAGTGGCTTGCCCGGCACCTGGGACAGGAAAAGCCGAAATCCATGGTAGCCCTCACATCACTCATGACCCGCTTCTGCGCGGGTGAGGATAGCTGGCTAGCACGCAACAACAACCTCAGCAAACAATCTGGCAGTCCAGATTTCAGGGACCGAAATGGCAGGTCGCGTCGTAACAAAAACAAGCGCCGCATCAACGGCGACAATAGTGAGGATACGGCAGTCAATGCCGGATTCAGAGGCTCTAAACCCGGTCAGCGGAAAAATCCATTCAAAAGAACTGCTACGGGTCCGTCCAATTTGGACCGAATACTCAACCGCTTGTGCCAGATACACGGCACCCCTGAAAAGCCAGCTAACCACACCAACAGGGACTGTTGGGTATTCAAGCAGGCAGGCAAGTTAATTACCGAAAACAATGACAAGGGGCTGCATAGTGATGACGAAGAAGAGACCCGACCGCCGAACAATAGAGGACAGAAGGGTTTCCCCCCACAGGTGCGGACGGTGAACATGATATACGCAATGCACATACCCAAAAGGGAGCGGAAGCGTGCACTCAGGGATGTATACGCGATGGAGCCAGTCGCCCCGAAGTTCAATCCATGGTCCTCCTGCCCGATCACTTTTGACCGAAGGGACCACCCCACCAGCATCCGCCACGGCGGATTCGCCACATTAGTCTTAGACCCAATCGTCGATGGATTTCACCTCACCAGAGTCCTGATGGACGGCGGCAGCAGCCTGAACCTGCTTTATCAGGATACAGTGCGCAAAATGGGCATAGACCGCTCAAGGATTAAACCTACCAAGACGACCTTTAAAGGCGTCATACCAGGTGTAGACGCCAATTGTACAGGCTCAGTCACACTAGAAGTGGTCTTCGGATGCCCGGATAACTTCTGAAGCGAGGAGTTAATCTTCGACATAGTCTCGATCCGCAGCGGCTATCATGCCTTGCTCGGACGTACCGCATTTGCAAAGTTCAACGCGGTGCCGCACTACGCATACCTCAAGCTCAAGATGCCAGGCCCTAGAGGAGTCATCACGGTCAACGGAAACACTGAACATTCTCTCCGAACGGAGGAACATACAGCGGCTCTCGCGGCAGAAGTATAATGCAGCCTCTTAAGGCAATTCTCGAGTCCGGCCGTTAAGCGGCCGGACAAAGCTAAGCGCGCCCGAAGTAACCTACAACAAGACCACCTGGCACGTTCCGAGCATGCGTAGCAGTGCGGCCCCAACCCCAACCCCTGCAAAACGTCCAAACAGGTCCTTCACGTACACCATTACGCTCTGAACGTACCATGGGCATGGGGAGAGGGGCACGACCACAATAAACCCAGACTGCGGCTCAACCACACCAGGGGTTCTCAAGTGTGTCGTCCTTTTTTTTACCTTTCAATTTTTACCAGGGGCTCTCAAGTGTGCCGAACTCACGATGCAACAGTCAGGGAAGGATAACGGCTACAACGAATATACAGGTGGTCTCCATTACGAGCATTTTTATACACCAATCCGCAGCCTACCCCTGGAGGGGGATACGTTTAACAGTACCATCCCTTGCTTATAGCAGCACTTATTGAATAAAACAATGCAGCACCTTTTTGCTTATAATTGCATTTCCTTTTCTTACATATGTTCATTTATGACATATTGCATCCGTACACTTTGGTACGGTTAACACACACCAGGGGCTTATGTTTCCCGCATCATGGTGTGATAAGTCCGAACACTTTCACAAGTGCGGCACCCCAAACTTATAGCATTATATGCATCGGCTCCGAATCATGTCTTGGGTCAATAGTTGGGTTTGCCCGGCTCCCATGTTTTGGTACCTTACGTTCTGTTATATCGGCTAAGGTAGCACTGGGAGAACCATTGCGATTGCGCCCCAGTTGAGCTGGGTTAACGCCTCAGTGGAGAAAGCTAAAACTGACCGTCATGATGAGGTGAGAGCCGGTCGCTGTTCGAGAGGTTTTTGCGAGTCCTTAAAGACTTATGCCGCTTAGAGCGAGGAGCCCGATCTTGTCCGGCCCAGGCATGGATAGCGCCCCAAATTCGGCCTTCCGAAGACTAGGGGCTTCTCCGAAATTTAAAATTATAGAATTCTATGGCTAAGTGAGAGTGTTCAAGCATTATAAGTCCGGTTGCCTTGTTCGTTGTGTTGAGCGCCTCCCTAGATGGACCCAAATATGGCAACAAGAGCGCTCAAATTTATCCCGAACACCCCAGCACTCGTGGCGTGGGGGCTGAAGCCAACGACTTGCCATCTCTCAGATTTGATAAACAGCCGCACAGAAGGTAATATTCTAAATTAAAAAGCGTTGCTTAGTGCAAATGAACTAAGTTTTCAGCGCACAGGATAACAAAATGCGAGTCTACTCAAATATTATATCTTTGGAGCACTCACCCGCAATAGTGCGGGTGCCCTTCAGCACACTCTTATAATACATCTCGGGCGTGCGATGCTCCTTGCCCTCTGGTGGTCGGTCCGTCACAAGATTTTGAGCATCCATCTTGCCCCAGTGCACCTTTGCGTGGGCAAGGGCCCGACGGGCACCCTCAATACAGGCGGAGTGCTTGATGACTTCAACCCACGGGCATGCATCCACCAGCCGCCGCACCAGGCCGAAGTAGCTCCCAGGCATGGCCTCCTTAGGCCACAGCCGAACTATGAGGCCCTTCATGGCCTGTTCGGCCGCCTTGTGGAGCTCGACCAGCTGCTTCAGCTGGTCGCTAAGGGGCACCGGATGTCCGGCCTCAGCATACTGAGACCAGAAGACCTTCTCCATAGAACTCCCCTCCTCGGCCTGGTAGAATGCGGCAGCATCGGACACGCTGCGAGGAAGATCTGCGAACGCTCCTGGAGAGCTCCGAATTCGGGTAAGCGACAGGTAATTAACACTCACATGCTTACTTTGCATGAAAAATGCCTTAACCGCTGCTATTTTCTTTACCGCCTCGATCTCCTGGAGGGCCTTGTAGGCTTCGGCCTTAGCGGCTTTGGCACTCTCAAGAGCCGTTGCAAGCTCAGACTCTCGAATCTTCGAGTCACGCTCCAGGCTCTCATGTTTCTGCACGAGATCCTGGAGCTCTTGCTGTACCTTCGCCACCTGCGCCTCCTGCTTCTCTCGGTCGGTGTGCTCCGCGTCCGCATTGCGTTCGGCCATGGCCACCGCCTCTTTCAGGGTCACCACTTCGTTAGTGGCCCCTGCAATACCCACGTTATCCTTGTCATTCTTTTTGCAACCAAAATCCTTTTCTGTAAGGTGCAATTTTAATAAGGTGTTACTCACCTTCCTTGTCCTCGAGCTGCTTCTTGGCAGGGCCGAGCTCGTTCTCGGACCGCTCGAGGTTTTCCTTCAAAGTATTGACCTCCGCAGTCAGTGCAGCAGAGGTCAGTAGCGCAGCCTGCAATCCCATATTGACATATTTTTTATGACTCCTTCGTGTATCTTTTTTAAGATCCTCAGTACGGCTTTTCTTTCTGAACACCGAACCAAGCATCAGGGGCTACTGTCTATGCGGTACCATTTTATACATATTGAAATTCTTACCTCAAAGCCTATTAGAAGGCTGCTGCAGGCTTCGGTCAGCCCGCTCTTGGCGAGCTGCACCTTCTGAATCACCGCACTCATAACAGTGCGGTGTTCTTCTTCGATGGAGACGCCATTGAGCGCCTCCAGCAAGTTATCCGGCACCTTCGGTTGGACAGAGGCAGCCGGCGTCACGGTCTTGCCCTTCTTGCGAAGGGGTCTCCCGTCGGACTCCGGAGCCCCTGTGGGTTCCGGGGCCGAGTCCGGTGCAAAGTCCGGGAGGTTGTCCTGCGACACCTCCGGGGCCCTCTCCTCCTGGTGGGTCCCTTCCTGGGATCCCACCTCAGCATCGTCCGCATTACGGGGGGTGGAGGCAGTCGGAAGAGAATCCATATCCGACGCACCTAAGGACCCGCTCGACGAGGCAGGAAGATCATCCTTAGGCGGACTGCATGGTTGTATGCGGCATTAGAAAGACATTATGTGGCGAAAAATAAAAACCTTGAAGTTATTCGGGAGTCCGGATACTTACGATCTCGCCAGGGGCTTGGCCCTTGGAGGCCAGTCCTCGTCGTCGCCACTATCGTTGGCGGAGCAGTCCGGGGGAAGAGTTTTTCCCTTCTTGGACCCTTCGGCCTCCCTTGTTGGGGAGGCCTTCCTTTTCTTCCCTCCCCCCGCTGGGGGAGAGGCTTTCTTCTTCTCCTCCTTGCCTTGGTGGGAGGAGTCGGCCTCGGATTCATCATCCGATAGCACCTGAAAACGGGAACTCTTCCGAGTCCCCGTGGCCTTCTTCTTAGCCTTCTTCTCCGGCACCACGTGGGGTGCCAGAGCCAGTAGCCCCATTAGGCAGGCGTCCGCTGGGTCCTCTGGCAAGGGGGCCGGACAGATAGTCTGTTCGGCCTTCGCCAGCCATTCCTGTCAAAGGTAAAGGGAGTTTAGATCCCGCATAGAGTCAAACTATGGAAAACAAGTGGTGAAATCACTTACCTCGTCAGCTGGACGCTGCGAGCGGAATCCGCGATCTTCGGTAGCGGATGCGGGAGCTTCGGAGCCCTTGAACAGCACCTTCCAGACATCTTCATACGTAGTGTCGAAGAGCCCGCTCAGGGTCTGGTGCTGCGCCGGATCAAACTCCCACATATTGAAGCTCCGTCGTTGGCACGGGAGAATCCGGCGGATGAGCATGACCTGGACTACGTTGACAAGCTTGAGCTTCTTGTCCACCAGCTTCTGGATACAGGCTTGGAGTCCGGTCAGCTCCTCCGAATCCCCCTAGATCTGGCCGCTCTCTTTCCAGGAGGTGAGCCGTGTAGGGATGCCGGATCTGAATTCGGGGGTCGCTGCCCAATCAGGGTCACGCGGCTCGGTGATGTAGAACAACCCCGATTGCCACCCCTTGATGGTTTCCACGAAGGTGCGCTCCAGCCACGTAACGTGGGACATCCTGCCCACCATGGCGCCTCCGCACTCCGCTTGGCTGCCCTTCACAACCTTCGGCTTGACACTGAAGGTCTTGAGCCACAAGCCGAAGTGGGGCTGGATGCATAGGAAGGCCTCGCACGTGACGATAAACGCCGAGATGTTGCGGATGAAATTCGGGGCCAGATCATGGAAATCTAGGCCGTAGTAAAACATGAGCCCCCGGAAAAAGGGATGAAGTGGGAAGCCCAGTCCACGTATGAAATGGGGAAGAAATACTACCCTCTCATGGGGCCTGGGGGTGGGGATGAGCTCTCCCTCATCAGGGAGCCGGTGCGCGATGTCGCTGGACAAATATCCGGCGTCGCGCAGCTTCTGGATCTGCCCCTCCGTGACGTAGGAGGCCATCCACTTGCCTCCCGCTCCGGACATAGTTGGAGAAGGTTGAGTTGAGAAGTGCGGACTTGGGCGCTGGAGCTCGAGTTCGCGGAGATGGATAAGCCAAGGAGGAAGAAGGCGCAGGTAAAAGGGTTGGATCTTTATCCCCTTATATGGGCGGACAAAAACATGTGTCCCCACCGGCCTGGTAAAACTCGCTTATCTCCCAAGCGTCACAATCAATGGCGCGGTTGGGTTACCCACGTCCGTATTGATGGGAATCCCGGAATAAGGGGAAGACAATCTCTGCTTCGACAAGACGTGCCAAGGAAACCGCCTCGCTAAATGCGCGGAGGTAGAACAATAAAAACAATTTGAGTAAAGGCTTGGTAATGGTGTGACGTCACGCCACAAAATACGTCAGCAGATTGAACTTGTGTAATATTTTTCTCTCTACGATGGTATGTGGAATTTATTTTGCAGAGCCGGACACTATCTTGGTGTTCACAATCTTCTATAAATTATTCGAAGGAAGAACCCGCCTTGCAATGCCGAAGACAACATGCGCGCCGGACTCGGCGTCATTGAAGCCTGGTTCAGGGGCTACTGAGGGAGTTCCGGACTAGGGGGTGTCCGGATAGCCGAACTATCATCATCGGCCGGACTCCAAGACAATGAAGATACAAGATTGAAGACTTCGTCCCGTGTCCGGATGGGACTTTCCTTGGCGTGGAAGGCAAGCTTGGCGATACGGATATGTAGATTTCCTACCATTGTAACCGACTCTGTGTAACCCTAGCCCTCTCCAGTCTCTATATAAACCGGATGGCTTTAGTCCTTAGGACGAACAACAATCATACCATAGGCTAGCTTCTAGGGTTTAGCCTCCTTGATCTCGTGGTAGATCCACTCTTGTAACACACATCATCAATATTAATCAAGCAGGACGTAGGGTTTTACCTCCATCAAGAGGGCCCGAACCTGGGTAAAACATCGTGCCCCTTGTCTCCTGTTACCATTCGCCTAGATGCACAGTTCGGGACCCCCTACCCGAGATCTGCCGGTTTTGACACCGACAGCCGCCATAGCCTCCCGATGGCGGGTGGTCCATGGTGGGCCCTGCCCGGCTATCTGACTAGTGGCGCACTTCAGGCCGGCGTTCCATGGTGGTTCGAGCGTCTTCAAGGGCTCGCTCCCCAAGAACTTGGCGCTAATCGCAGTGGGTCCGTGGGTCAGACGATGCTATGGAAATGTTATCACAAGCGTCATCACGACGGACCGACACCTGCGGTAACTAGTGTGGGGGAGGAGAGTGCATCGTGGCTGCATCACCTCCGGCCCTTCCACCACTGGCATGCGGTGGCTCGACGGAGCGTCGACCTAAGGGCCTCGCTGGTCGCATCTCACCTTTGTGGCCGACACCGATGAGGCTCTGGATGGTGGCTCTCCACTCGTCGAGCTTTTTTGCAGTAGGAGGAAAGTCGAGGAGCAGATGTGCACGCGCCAAAGCTTCTGCTGGCGTGGGCGGCGGTGAAAGATGCGTGCACCGTGACGCGCTCCGACTTCTAACCACGTTAGGAGGAGCTCTATCACGGCCTTGCGGCTGTACGCCATTTTCGCCAGCACTTCGGCGTGCATGATGGCCTCCTTCGTCCCGCGAAGGATGCAGAGGACTCTTCCCACGGCGGCGCCCAGGGTCACCAGCGTGGTGACGCTGCTCATCGCGCACAACTTGGGAAGAGCGCGTCGTGGGCGCAGCGGTAGGTGTCTTGGAGGTCGCCGCACTGCCGGTAGCAGGCACATCGCCGCCCTTGGAGGGCCTCGCGCCGCCTGCGGGGGGCCAGCTCCGTCTTTGGATTTGGCGGCGTGTGGCCCGTCGTCTTGTGCACGAACGACACCACTCGCTAGGCTTTTACTGCCAGAGCGATGTGGGTGTTCGCAGGCCACGCCTCGGCTTATGTCTGTGACCACCCCGCCACTTGCCCGCATTGGTACGGGCCGTCCGGCTCTGAATGAACCGATCGCTGTCGTCGTCTTCTTCTTGGGAGCCATGAAGATGAAGAACTGCTAGACTAGCTGCTAGACCAAATTTTCACAACTGTGCCCCCTACCTGGCGCGCCAAAGATGTCGGTGGAAAATGACACCTATGGGATCACTGGAATCCCTACTACGGTCGGCGGGCGCGAGGTTGTGGAAAGAGCGGGTCTAGGAGTCAGCACAAAGATCGTTTACCCAGGTTTGGGCCGCGAGGATGCGTAATACCCTAGTCCTGCTTTGGTGTATATTTGAGTGTTCTTGAGTTCTTGAACTTGCTATGGTGTGTGCCTAGTCCAAAAGATCCGAATCCTTCCTCAGTATGCCTCAGGCCTCCTTTTATAGGTTAAAGGGTTCGCCACAGTGGCACACGGGAGGTGGAAAGGTGTACACTGTACAAGCTTATCGCCTGACATCACAGCACAAAACGCACTAAATGCACTACTTAGGTGTCCTCAGGCTTTATCGGGGACGACAACAAAGCCGGCCCATCCGTCGCCACCTCACCTTGCCTCGACACGCGTCCAGGCCAACGAGGCGTGCATCGCCATATAAGCTGGCAGGCTGCTGAGCTGGTGTGGTGGCAGGGTCTTCACGAATATCTACATTCCACCACGCAGGTGCTTGCTAAGTCGGTCTAGAGGCCGCACAGTCGCCACGCAAGTGCTCGCCTAGCTGGCTGAGCTGGCTGCTGCATGGGAACGGTGGTGGAGTCTTGGCAGATGTGGGCCTGGCCGAGGCCCCGCTGATTTCCTCGGCAAGGATCTTGTCGGGGTCCCGACAAGGGTCTTGCCGTGGCATCATGGTCGTCCCCGGAAAGGATCTTGCCGGAGGTCTCGTGGATTTCCTCGGCAAGGATCTTGCCGAGGATCGTCATCTTCTGGTCCTCATATGATCTTGTGTGTTTATGATCTTCACGAAGATCTGCATGCCACCATGGAGGTGCCTCCCTAGCCTTGGTTCTAATGTGGTTGATGGCGTTGGAACCATTGGGCTCAAGGGTGGCGCGCTCTGCTGGCATTGGGCAAGTTGCCCCGACAAGGCTCTTGCTGGGGCTGCGGGGTTCGCACCCGGCAAGGGTCTTGTCGATGGAGTCCACCTCGTCCTCTTGCCCTCTGCGTCTCTATCTTGTGGTCTTGCTCGTCTAGTACCTTTGGCTTGCCTCCTCTGCCCTACTTAGTGTGGCCGCGGGCGCGTCTCTGACTCCGCCTGCACAAGTAAAGGGGTAAAAAGGAGAGCCCCTCTTTTCTACACCGACACACATGATTGCACGTCTATTACTGCATTGGTCAGTAAAATCTTTGCAAGCTTATGTATGCAATCACTAGGAGTTCACTTGCCAACTTATATATAAACAATTATTATTATTATTTTGTAAGAACTTTCAATTTACGAAATAAAATATCATTTTAATTTGATGAGTTAATAGGATGTGGGGTATTATTATTTTTTAGGCTAGACGTGGGACAGTTGAGTTGGTTCTAGGGAAAAGTACTGGAGAAAACTCAGTTTACATCAAAAAAGAAAGTGGGAGAAAATTCAGATATAGGATTAATGAAAACGAAAAATAAAGGAAGAGGGAAGGTCTATAAATGGTTGGACGAACAACAGGTTTAACGGAACCTTACGTTGTTTCTATTATATATATATATATATGTAATAAAATAAGATATATATATATATATATGTATATATATATATACTATTTTAGAAGGGCAAACATAGGTTCAGTTTTACATTCTTATAGAAAAATAGAACTGAGCTATGCCTCGTCTTAAAAAAAACACAACTTGGGCTGCTAATGTTATAGACAAGCTAGGTTCGGAGGCCCAGAGGCCGCTTGATCCAAAAAAAATTGAAATATGTCGTGGGCTGCCCATGGTAAACAACATAACCTAGGCCATGGACCTGGTGGGCCCGGGACTGTCAGCCTCTCGACGAACAGTTGTCTCCCGATTCCTCTTATTTTCCTGACCATGTTGGGAACGACAGACGGCGGAGCCGCAACAAGAGCACCAAGGCGGAGGACGATGTTGAGACCGCGGACCGAACGAACCGGAGCGGGGGAAGACGTTGGGGAAGGGGGGTACGAGGGTTGACTTGTTTGGATGCAGGGTGGGCCGGTGGAGCTGCCACCGTCGGACAATGTGTGGGAGTAGAGGGATGGCCTGGCCAACTCCATAGGCTATGATGGCCAGCCGATGTATAGGAAGAGGACGAAAGATTGAACAAAATAAAGAAATACAAAGGGATAGGTGGTTGGTCCCATATGTCTGTGTACGAGACCTGCTGGGTCCACCTGAGAACCGGAATATGTTGGGAGGAAGGAGATTCAAAGCACGACAGCCGAGTGAACTAGTTTTTTTGGAAACAGACGAGTGGACTAGTTACATACATAAGCAATAACCACTAGAAAAGAAAACAAGTTACTGTGTTCTTAGAAGAAATATTTCGGACAAAATAGATAATTAATACACAAAGGCTAATGCATGAAACACTTAGATGATAAAGGTGCTTAAACAGGTAAAGTACAACATCTAGACCTTCCTGGCACGCTTGATCATGACACTGCGGCAGTCCGTGTACTCGTCGGTTACGGGAACTGGACACGCCCTCATGTCTAAGATCCGCCTGTACATGTCATAGCATGCGTATGCGTCCTTGGCCGTGTAGGTTATGTAGGCTAGATTCAAAGGTACCTCCCACGTGTTCAAGTCCTTGGTATCGTTGTCTTCTTTCATGTTACATTGCAGGGGTTGATGATGGTCTCGGCAAGGTCTACCACGGAGTCCTTCTCCTTCCCGTTGCCGATGATCTTGTATTGCTTCTGGATGTCGACAAGCTTGTCGCACCAGATGGCCGAATCGTCACGTTCTTCCTTCTCTCCATCGTAGCGAAGGTGTAGTCGGCGCTGCCGATGAAAAGGGTTAATGCTCCAGAACCTCTGATGGCCCTACAGCAGTGGTAGATGAGAACCTCGTCCAGCACGCATACCTGGGCAGCCACGATCCGCTGTTCCTTGTCAGGAGACGAATGGATGGGCAAGGTCTAGTCCAGCGACCTTGTTCTTTCCGGTCCTGTAGGTACTGCTTCAACTCGGCGAGGCAGAGCTTCACTGAGTCTGGATCGTTGGTGTACATCACATTCAACATGGTGCAGCCATGTACTTAACGGGGAACTCAAAGGTGAACTCCTTGTGGAAGTCCATATCTAGCAGGCTCACCCCTCGGATCGTCATTGGAGTCTCTTCAAGTGAACCTGTGGATAGGCGGCGGCAGCAGTTCATTTTTCAGCTCTTGGGGAACTGGATTCAATAGTAAACTGAGGGTGTACAGGCGACAACAGTTACTACCCCTCCCTCGCCCGCTGCACGCCCGGCAGAACATTCACCCTCGGCGCATTCAAACGCCTCCATTAAGGAACCTATTCCAGCCACACGTCGATTCACGAGCGGGTCTGTATTGGTACTGTAATAACAAGTGTTAGTGGTCACTTTACTTTAATTTAATTAGCTTTAATAGAAATTTATTCTTAAAACTAGTAACATAGACTAGTAACATGCATATGTTACTAGTCTATGTTTACTACCTTCATAATGATAACATGCAAGCCTTCATTGATTGAGCTATAGACTCATTTTACCTTGGGGTGTGTTATGTTACAGTAACATATATGTTACCACAAGCTCTAACTGAGTTAGAGTTCTCCTCGTCTCGGTTCATCGCCATCATACTTTCCCCATTCCTGTGTTTTTAGTATCCTGCGAATCAAATAGGCCCTTTTTTGCAGGAAAAATCAAAGAGGCCCTTAGACTGGTTTAGGTCCCGTCATTTTTTATAAACGTGTTATGCCAAAATTTCATGAACGTGCTATGGTTTCTACGAAAATAATACAGTTCCATGTAGTAATTCATTTATTTATTTATTCTTCTGTGGGGGGTTTGCATGTAATTCCTGAGGTATGAAGTGTAAAGTACCCCGGCATATGCTCCGAGTCGTGCATGCACTACGACCCAGATGCTCGGAGCACGTGGAAATAGCCTAGGAGTACATATAGGAGGATAAATGCGTGAAAAAATATGTATTGTGAAGTGTAGCTGCGGTTCGAAAAGGAGACCTAAAGTGATGACAGCTATAGGTCGCATGCACCCAACTAGTGGTACTAGACATACGACTATTTTTCCCTCAAAAAAATAGGTACAGGTGCTCAGTACTCCTATTCTATCAACACGAGTCCCATCTGGCAACACCATCCGTGCTATAGCTAGCTCTTCTCCCTTGTTTCTCTCTTCTAATTCTAAACTCAGCCGACGCCCAGTGGGCGGGGTGGGGATTTGCCGATGGTCGGTTTGCTCAATTGCGGACCCACCTCACAGTGAAAACATTACGACTGGAATAAAAATGCCATTTACTCCCTTTGTTTCTAAATATTATCCTTTTCGATATTTTAAATGGAATTCAACATACGAATGTATGTAGACATATTTTAGAGTGTAGTTCACTCATTTTGCTCCATATGTAGTCACTTGCTGGAATCTCTAGACAGACTTATACTCCCTCCATTCCAGAATATAAGGTGTATTGGTTTCCATGCAAGTCAACTATTTGAATGTTTGACCAAGATTATAGAATAAAATAACAACATCTGCAATACATAGTAGATAGAATATGAAATTACTTTTCATGATGGATCAAATGATACAAACTCTGTATTGTGATTGTTGATATATTTTTCTAAAACCTCAGTCAAACTTTTACTCATTTGACTTTTCAAAAAAAATATACCTTATATAAACGAACGGAGGGAGTACTATACTAATAAAACATTAAGGCCACAAGGCGACATAGTGCTGGTTACAGGAGGCAAGAAGAAGAGATGCATCCATTGACGACGTCCACCTCCTCGACTCAGGGCGCTAGCCCACCGAACGGCGGCTAAGTAGCAGCAGCTTTCATGGCTAGGTCAACAGCTTCCGAACAATGGCCTCCAAAGATTCCAATCGCTGGAAGAAGGCCAACATCTTTCTGTCCTTGCTTGCCTTGTAGTGACCTATGTAGACGATTTCCTCATAGACGTGGATGTGCAGGTCGACGGTTTCTTGCATGGCAAGGCGCTGCACAGCGAGCGCGGCCTCGAGGTGCACATTCTTCATCGCGACCTCCGGCACTTGCAGGGCCACCAGGGCTTGAAAGAGTTTGTCACCATGGAGGCTGATAAGGGTGGCAGGCAATGAGGAGCCTGGGTGCACGGGCTGGAGCAGTACGGCAAGGTCGTCCGTGCACTTCTTGACGGCGGTGAACTTGCAGATGGAGTTGACCATCATGTCATCCATGCAAGAGTCAAAGCCGGCGTCGGCGAGGGCTACGACGCCAGCGGTCGCCAGCACCGTTTGGAAACGCTGCATGGTGCTGGGCCGCAGGCCAGCGCCTTGGATGATTTGGCACAGCCAATTGCCGCTCGCGTCCATCGCCTCCATAGGTGCTTGTGGCTTCTGGTCACTTGGATGGAGTGAGCAGTGTTGCGCGGAGACTAGGAGTAGATGGATTGGAGTGGTGGGGCGCCTTTATATGAGAGTCCATAGTCTGTTGCATTCACATCGTGATGCCTCTATTCTGCTTCTCCAATTAATTCCCTCTGCATGTAATTGAGGATGCATCATTGACCATTCAACGTCTCGGGAACTGCTACCCTCTCCCTACTTGGCATTCAAGCACCTATGGAGGCGCATGCCGCTCACGTCTATCGTGTGTCAGGATATGTTCCCATCGACGATGAGGTGCCTATGGTGACTTCATAAATTTCAAGATGATAGTGTCGGCTCAGTCTTTCGGAGGTGCTCATAGGGGTAGGGTGTGCATGTGTGCGTTCATAGGGGTGAGTGTATGCGCGTGTATATGAGCACTTGCGTCTGTACTGTGTTAAAAAACGTAAATGCATGTCAAAAAGAGACTAGTCAGTATACTCAATATTATGCACCGCGACCAAGGAAAGAGGAAAACGAGAGAACTACGTATTTATTTATCGTGCAGATTCACTCATTTTGCTCCATATGTAACCCGCCTCGATGTAGTCTAGTCACTTGTTGAAATCTCTAGAAAGGCAAATACTCCTTTCTGGTTTACAGGGCTATACTAGCAAGAAATACAATAGTGGGATCACATAGCAATTTTGTCTCATGCAAGAGCTTGGATATATGCATGCTCCAAGGTTCGCAACTACCACTTTCGGGTTGTGCTTGGCTCTTTGCCTCTTCGAGAAGACGAACAATGATGTTACTACTACTACTTCTACAGTATCGAATCCACTGTTGCATGTCCGTCCACCGCGAGTGGGAGGGATAGCTTGTTGTAGTACTATAAGAAAAAGCATGTCCTCGTCTGCGAGCGACCACAAGCATGCGCGAGGGAGAAGGTGTGTAGTGCTAAAATCAAGCTTCTCCTCGCTGTACGAGTTGACGCGACACATCACAACACTGGCCCCACATGCTTGCCTCTAAACTTGGCTAAAAGACCCGCAGTGTACAATATCTTTGCTCCAACCTCTAACATTTACCCACCACAAGTTAAATTATATATTCCTATCTTGACCAGATGAGCATGCAAACTACAATCACCAGGATGACAGGTAGGGCTAGAAGATTATTTTAATCAAAAAAACTTTGATACAACCACATAGCATGGAGCCGACCCCAACGATTTTATGCTTACAGACATGGTACATGCTATCCTAGAATACTCTACACATGAAACTGCCACACGAGCATCTGGGCTGTGCTTGGCTCTTCGCCTCTTTGGGAAGTGGAACAATGATGGAGTACTACAGTAGTGGCGGAGTACTAAAGTATGCTTCTGGCCATCTAACACCGATTGAACTGTTTCATGTCCACCGCGTGCGGCAGGAAGAGCATGTAGCGAAAGCTTCTCCTAGTCCTGCCAGCCAACACACTCATGGACGAGGGAGGGACGCAGCTTCATTGACTTACTGCTCCTGCCTTTGCGTGTATGACAGGTGGGCCCAACAGGTGGGTGGCCCACTTGTCATATAGCCAAAGGCAGGTGCAGTTAAGGCACCTAAGTTCAGTCCCCGAGGGAGAGTATAATCAAACTTCTCGTTGTTGAGCGAGTAGACGTGACACATCAAAGCACTGCACTCAATATATTTCAATAATTTGCGTTTACCGATGAATTAATTACAACGCATGCATGCATGTCATGACTCTCTTTTTGATACTTGCATGTGTTGATTTATAATGCACCTTGAAGTAGTATGAATATGTGATGGTAAAGCTTTGTAATGCCCCGGCCCTAAAGCGAGAGATGGTTGTGCACGAGGAGGGCGAGATCATGCAGACGGAATAGGACCGGACGATGGAGCTCCCTATTGTCTTGATGGGCCTCACCTTGCTCCACTGCCCCTTGTGCCTCCGCCCCTTGAAGCCTCCAGTGTATGAGGTTCGAATACACCTTGTCTGTTCGGCTAATCGAGCAAGGTGCAGGTTTCTTGATTGATGTGTTGTTTGATTGTTTTTTGCAGTGCAAGGGAGAGCACCTGGCCTGCGCAGATTGCTGTGTCGAGCACCCTGGAACCAGCGGCAGTGCAAGCACGATGGTGGCTTCGACGTGCGGAACACAGCGGTGGACGCCTTCCTCTCGTCGGTGAGGGCGGAGTGCCTGCACGAAGGTTGTGGCTCTACGTCACTTACCACAAGTTCGCCGATCACCAGAGCGTGTGTCCGCTTGCGCCCTGTAAATGCCCCGTGCCCATCTGCGGCTATGAAGGCCTGCCGTCGTCGCTCTCCCACCACATCAGCACTGCGCATCCCATGCCCGTGCACAGGATCCAGTGCGGCAAGGTGCTCCAGCTACAAGTGCCACTGTCGGAGCCACGACTCTTACTGTTCGCGGAGGAGGATGGCCGTGCATTTTTCTTAGTCGGCGGCGTGCTCGACATCGACGCGCCTATCGCCGTGTCGGTCGTCTGCATCAGAGCGGGGGCGTCCCCACTGCCACACTACGTGGCCAAGCTATGGGCGAACGCATCGCCGGGGGAGCCCAAAGGCAGGACCGATGTCGTCAAGGTGGAAATGGAGGTCACAAGCTGCGAGGATCCCGGCGATGTCGTCGTGCAGGAGCCGACCTTCTTCACATTTCCGACCAACTGCTGGCCGGGGCTAAGCTGGTGTCCCTCCACATTCAGATTGACAAGCTCACGTCCTAAATGTTTCTACAGTGCCTTCTATTTATCTTAGTAATATGCTAATATAGGGGTTAGCTCGGTCTACTTTAGCTTAAAAGATGGTTGGTTTTGGTGGCGATGCAGCAATTACTTCGACATCAGATCAATAATTTCCAACAGTCGAATGGATATTTTGTGTCTTTTGGATATAAAGTTCCTTTGGGTAAGAAGTACTACTTTCCATCAAAATGGATAAAAGGAGATTTATCTAGACGTATCTTAGTTCTAGATACATCCCTTTTTATCCATTTTGATGACAAGTATTTTCTGACGGAGGGAGCTTATATGCTTGTTTGTTCACGAAGTATTTCATACTTGTGCGAGTTGACGCGACACATCAAAGTAGTACTACTAGTAGTAATCCCTCCGATCCTAATTTCTCTGCGCATAAGTCGAGGCGCAGATACTAAGCAGGGACTGGTTGTGTTGGACAATTGACCCGACTACGCACCAGGCAGATGAAGCTCGTGTCATGTTGGTGCCGTGTGCGCCCTGCACATTAACCAAAACCTCGCGCCTCCAGCTTAGCCTCCGCGTTTTAAACTTCTCATTCTCAAGGACAAGGAGCAACGTGAAACCTATGATAGAGCCAGTCGGATGGTTGAGAACACTACAATTCGTAGCTACAGATGCGTGTGTGAGAGAGGACGAGTGTGTGTGTGCACCTCTTCTCTTCCTGTATAATGTACTAAACTCAGAGTACAAGTGTATGTGGGTGGCATCGACCTAGGGAGCTAGAGATGGTGCGTGCAAGAAGTCCCGAGAGATAGGTGTAATGCGTCTGAAAAAAAGACTAGTCTATAGCTCGCCACGAGGCTATTCCTGTCGAATGCCCTAATAACTATAAGATATGTATCCGATGGTGCCAGTTATTTCAAGTACACAGTAGTAGAAAAAGAACTACAATGGCATATTCTATACCATGACGGAGAGCATGTGCCCACGTTACGCCATCCAAAAATAGTGCCGCACTTCGAAACTAGAACTGTCAATAACTTTTGAGCTTGTGTCTCGTCACCTTCCAAATTACTACTACTACCACACTATATTTAATTGCAAACCTGTTCACACCGATCACAACCTAAACGGTTATAAATACTACTATGCCAAGATGACTGCACATTCCTCCTCAACTCCTCATCCGCAAAAACAAACAAGTCATTCAGCATCCTTCCCTTGCGTCTGCCATGGCTAGCGTGAGTTCTGGGTCAGGAGATTACCACCAGGGAGAGGCGAGCATGGAAGTGGAAGCACGAGAGATGTCCCACCTCGGCGCGAAGCAGCCAACATGTCCCGTCGCGCGAAAGTAGCAGCACACAGGTCCTACCGTGCGCCAAAGCAGCACGGAGGTCCCGCCACGCCATCGATGCAGCAGACTGGTCCGGCCGCGCCGTGGAAGCAGCAGAGATGTCTCGCCACGCCGCGAATGCAGCAGAGATGTCCCACCGCGCCGCTGCGGCCTGGGAAAATGTCTCGCAGGTAGGCGACGACTCTTACAGGCGCATGCATGCGATCGTCCATAGCCGGATGGATTAGATCTCCGGCTGGGCGAGGTTGCAGGACGACATGAAAGCCTCGTTTGAACATGCTACCGTCGTCATCCGGCAACTAAGGGAGGGCAATGAGAGGCTCCAGGCTGAGTGCGACCTGCTAAGGGCAAAGATCGTTCGAAGTGTAGACCAGCAAGAGGATACCAGTGCCTTGTTGAAGAGGACCGGCGTCATCGTCAAGAAACTTATGGACAAGAATGACGTGCTCCGCATTGAGCGCCAAAGGCTAGTGGAGGAATCCGTAGATGCTCTCAAGCAGCGCCTTGAGGACACGAAAGAGCTCATCATCGCTCGCCGCGGGGACTAGTTCCCGTGGCCTGCAACAACGCATTAAGAAAGTAGAGATCAGTGAGCCAGATCATTGTCTTCCTTCTTCTTTTGCCCTTGTGTATTTCGGGCGTATCCGCATGTAGCTTTTTAAATTATCTTCCTAATTATGTAAGACAATTATATCCACTATTGTCTTCCTTATATATTCATCAGTCTTGCTATAAGTCGCAGTAGATGCTATATAGGTCCGTCGGATCTTACATCAAGATTCATCCAAAATTTTCTTTTCAGATTTTACTTTTTCTCTCTTAAATCTAAGTCGAGTGAGACATACCCATGCCATTAAATAGAGGCTCGGGCGCCATTAATGGAGACCTTTGGAGAGAGGTGGACGGCAGATAGAGGTCAAAGGGCTCTCCTCCCGATAAGCACGCGTAGGGGTCTGATCGCACGCCTCCCGTACTCAATTAGCTACCCTGCACGACGCCTCCTAGCGAATAAAAAAGGGGACGCGTGGCGGCACGTAAATGGTAAATAGAACGCCCACGGTTTCAATAATACTTGTGTTTCCGATTGTAACGTGACAGCACTTGTTCCAAAATGACTTTGTTGATTGTTAATGAGTGCGCCTTTGCAAATCGGCCAGCAAAATTACCATAGCATGTTGGTGCCATGTCATGGCACCAAGCCAAGTTTCATGATTTTCATGCGTGTTTTGGATTTACAGGAATTAAAAAACCAAGTTTCTTAATGTTTCCAGCCGAGCCACGACACCCAGATGTTTGAATTTCTTCCACATTTCTTGCATGGAACCTAGAAATTTACCCAAGGACACACATGTGATTTTTCAGCCAACTTTGGTGCACTGGAGCATGTGCTTGTATTTCAAATTTGAATTATGCACACAAAGGAGACACGTTCCATCTCAGAACCATGAGCCTTCTTGAGAGAAGCTCCGGTTTGCAAGAAGCTTATACCAAAATTTGTTCCTATTCGGCCAATTTTTTACCACAACATGGTAGTACCATGACATGACACCATGCCAAGTGTCATGATTTTCAGGCGTGTTTTGGATTTGCAAGAATTTTAAAACCAAGTTTCTCAATGTTCTCGGCCGAGCCACAATGCCCTAATTGTTTGAATTTCATTCCCATTTCTTGCATGGGACCTAGAAATTCACCCGAGGACACGCATGTGATTTTTCAGCCAACTTTGGTGCACGGGAGCATGTGCTTGTAGTTCAAACTTGAATTAAGCACACTAAATGACTAGAAACTCAATTAATGTATAAAAAGGCCAAACGAACCTGGAATAATTCCAAAATTTAATAGGGCACTCATGTAGTTCTATGTTGCCTCTATAAAGAAACTCAAGGGGGGCAGCGTATATCGTTTTGCACTCAAAGGTGGCACGTCCCCTCTCAGAACCACGAGACTTCTTGAGAGAAGCTCCAGTTTGCAAGAAGCTTATAGCAAAACTTGTTCCAAATCGGCCCAATTTTTTACCACAGCATGTTAGTGCCATGACATGACACCATGCCAAACTTTATGATTTCCAGGCGAGTTTTGGATTTACATGAATTTAGAATCCAACTTTCTCGATGTTCTCGGCCGAGTCACGACGCCCAGATGTTTGAAATTCATTCTCATTTCTTGCATGGGACCTAGAAATTGAACCAAGGACACACATGTGATTTTTCAACCAACTTTGGTGCACTGGAGCATGTGTTTGCAGTTCAAATCTGGATTATGCACATTAAATGTCCAGAAACTCAATTAATGTATAAAATGGCCAAACGAACCCGGAATAATTCCAAAATTTAACAGGGCACTCATATAGTTCTACGTTGCCTCTGTAAATAAAATCAGGGGTAGGCAACGTATATCATTTCGCACACAAAGGTGACACGTTCCCTCTCGGAACCACGAGGCTTGTTGAGAGAATCTCCGGTTTTGCAAGAAGCTTATACCCAAACTTGTCCCAATTCGGCCAAAAATTATACATATGAAAACAGGATTTAGATTATCTCGAACATCTCACCACCTTGACCAATGTACTATGATTTGAATTCAACATAAAATGGATACAAATATTTGAATTGGAGATTATATGGTACATGTAGTTCATAGTGAAATATGATTACTGCTATATGCATGTTTTTTGTTATCAAGATAATATTTAAACAATTGTATAACTTGACAACAATCGTATTCAAATAAGGAACATTGATACAAATTTAGTCCATATGGTAGATGACAATATATATGTTCATAGGGTGGAGTAAAATGTTCATATATGATGGAAGATCAAAATGTACGACTACATCAATTATAAACTGCAAGATCACCAAACGACATATTCGAATTCAACATAACGTGGATTCAAAAATTGAAATTCGAGATCCTGACATTAGTAATCACATAAAAAGGGACATTACTCTTTCTTTTGGTGGGAATTGATTTATTTTTTGTTGTTGTTGAGGGAAGTGCAAAACGATTTGGTACTATACAAGGTAATCTTGTTCTCCCGATCTTTTTTACATTTTTCTTGTAGTTTTTTCAATGGCATTTGTAGCAATATAGTAAAAGGGGACATGAATCTCTATTGTCTTGTATGAATTGTTTTTTTGTACACGTTAAGTTTGTTCTGCCGAACAAGGAATCCGCACCTTGTCATCCCGAAATTTTCAAGCTCGAGTATCTTTTGTCTCACCTACTTTGAAACTCCCGCCTCTTCAACCCGTGTCGCGCCTTGTTATCCTGAAATTTCGATGCGCGCGGAAACTCCCTCCTCATCTGAAATCGGTCCCGCAGCCCAGACACGTGAAATCCCCCTTCTACCCCTTAGCTGGAAATTTCGGCTCGATGTCGCGGTGTCAAAACCGGTGGGGGTACACTGGTGACTTACCCTACATTTCGGACAAGCGCGTCCCTAAGCCATGGCTCCCCCTACCTTTCCCTTCGCCCCCCCATTCGTACACCGAGGCTGCCAAAACCTATGAAACCCCACGCTCCTCCATTGGCCTCCCGACCGCCGCCCAGCCGGAGATCTTCCCCGATGATGTCGCCATCGCAACAGCTCGCCGTCCCTCATCCACCGCACCGGATGAGGATCCGTCATCGATCTCGTTGTCCCACCAGATTAGCCGCCCCGTCCTCCACCTCCAAGGAGTTGCCCTAATGTTTGCCTCGTCTATCGCGCCACCTCCATCCCCACAGCGCTATCTTGACCTGCCCCACCAAAACCGCAGCACCCTCACCAATTCCTCTGATGAAGCCGAGGCAAACTCGGCGCCACCAAGGAGGTTCTGCACTCACCGCTGCATTTTATCTTTTATTCGATCTCACGGGGCTGCCAGTGCTTGATACCGTGCAGCCATGGCGGGTCTCCATCGATGGTGCCGTTGCCGTCCACTTCATCCACGACATCTTTCCCCCATGTTGTTGCTTCCTTGGCAGCGACTTCCACACCAGCACTAGCTGCAGCTGCTCCGGCTCTCGCTCGTGCTGCTGCTGCTGCTCCGGCTCTGGCTCTTGCTGGCACTGCGGCTTTGTTCTTGTTGGTGGTCACGCTGCTGCACTGCTCTTGCTCTTGTTCGTGCTGCTGCTCTACTCTACTACTGATGTTGGTCACGCTGCTGCTCTGCTCTTGCTCTCATTTGTGCTGCTGCTCTACTCTTGCTCTCGCTCATGTTGTTGCTGCTGTTGCACGACCTCCGACAGCTACAGGAGTTGCTGCTTTAGCACTCGCTCGCGGTGCTACTGCACGACTTGCTCTCTGCTAGTGTGTTCCCTGCTCGATCATCTGCTAATTTAGATCACTGCTTCTCTGCTACTAGTGCTCGAACGCCCTAAACATCTATTGCAATGCTTTGCTACTAGTTCAATTAGTTTCGACAGTAAAATCCAGTTTTGACTATAAAGTTCAGTTTCTTCAATTAACTTCAGAGTGAACATTATTTACAGCATCTGTAGGAGCGGTTGTGGCACGGCTGATGCGTTTTATGTCTAGCACTTTTCGGTGATGTATTTTACATCATCTATTGCAGATGATATTAGAGTCCCACTTCAGATTAACATTGTTTGTCTTGTCCTGCTTTAGCCTTGCCGCCGTACACCTCACCGGAGATGCTCCAACGATGGAACCGTCCATCACAGTGGAGCAGTACCCTCGGCGCCGTTTCCACAGGCCTCAAATCTTCTTCCCTGCCTCCGACAGTCACACAAGCATCACCATCCTCCACGTCCAACCCAATGATGCTGGGGTCCACAAGGCTATGCCAAAGAGGTTGTACACTCGTCACATCACTTTGTTACTCTGCATTCATGTCGATCCCTCAGGGATCCTTTGCTATGGAACTACTATGGTACTACTATTCGTGCATTTGGTTAGAAGGAGTGGAGCAAAGCAAAACTAGAGGATTTTTTCCTTTGGTATCT
Source organism: Triticum aestivum (assembly GCF_018294505.1). NCBI lineage: Eukaryota > Viridiplantae > Streptophyta > Magnoliopsida > Poales > Poaceae > Triticum > Triticum aestivum. The sequence continues at coordinate 518,061,433 of NC_057810.1, forward strand.
CTTTCAAAGAAAAACCATAGGAATTTTAATATCCACTTGGACGTCCTTTTCAAATTAATACACGTGAAGAACAGAACTAATTGCATTACTGGCATAATACGATTCTTATTTTTTGTTTTCACGTGGTTTGACTTTAATTTTACCATGTTTCTCCATTCCTGTGTACTTCCAATTCATGTGAACCAAACACCTAAGTTGAAGGAAATCCTATGTTTCCAAATGCTCTATTTTGCATGTGCATTCCTATCCTATTCCTGTGTTTTTCCTGTCTCTGCATTTATAGAATCCTCCAATTGTAAGGAGCCCTTACAGATTTACTTCATTTTCAGATAGGCATCAAATAAAACTCTGTGTGTTATGTCTTGCTCCTGTTGTGCCATCATCCACCCCACCTGAGGTGCACCATCGATAGAAGCGTTCACTGCAGAAGAGATTCCCCCTGTAGACTTTCTTTCGCCACCTTAGATCATCTTCCCCGTTGCCGGAAGCCATGCCAACTGCATTACCATCATCAACTGAGAAGATGAATCTGAGGACTACACAGTTCCGGAAGAGAGGTCGCAGTCTTTCGTGTTTGCTTATGTTATACATCGGTTATTATTACCTACTACTTTATCGTTCAAACTTGAGTTTTAAAACGCCCGTGGGTCTCATATCGAGGTAGCAACGAATAGTATCTATCTACTATCTGGTTCATCTAGGGTCTTCTATGTGGTTCACATTGGGTGGGCAACAAACAGTAGATGATCCATTGTCTATCTTTTTAAACTAAAGCTATAATCAACCTGCTATCATTAGTTTTGGATCTATCCACTCGTTTGCTACGGTTAGTCTTGATTGCTACATCCACCCCTTAGGCCTTACAAAATCTAATTATTTTTTATTATGCATGTCAGTTATTGTACACAATCATACTGAACATGTAGAGAAAAGGAGAAGACCGTTGTGTGGGAATATAATGTCATGGAGATGCCGCTCCATGGTGGGCGAAGTGCCCCCCTCCCCTCCCGCCATTCCAGATTGTATTCCAGAGGAAGATAACTGTTCATATGTGAATTTAGAGGGAGCCGACCACTCCTATTTACCACCTGAGGTGTTTGCTCTAACTTGGCATGCTGATGTTGGTAATATCATGCATATGGCGCCTCGCATTGCTTACATTATACATCTTATATGTCGTCAACTTAGTTTAGATTTTCTTTATGTGAATGCCACCTATTTGGTTTCTATATCATACTCCCACTGTTCCAAATATTTGTCTTTTTAGATATTTCAACAAGTGACTACATACGGAGCAAAATGAGTGAATCTACACTCTAAAATATGTCTATATACATCCGTATGTGGTAGTCCATTTGAAATCTCTAAAAAGACAAATATTTAGGAACGAAGGGAGTATATGGGAATTATGCGACGCCATCTTCTTTAGCCAGGTATCATATATGCGAATAATGCAATATTTATACATTGTATCGTGCCACATATTTTTTTCATAATGTATTCCATTTGTCAACAATATTTATACATTCATCTACTCTTCCTGTGCATCAGCCATTTGAGTCGGTCATGTGAAAATCTGGAGTAAAAACAAGGTCTTCTGAGCAGTCAGTGCTACCTGTCGATGCAGATTTCTTGCTGGTTACAGATAGCTCCTCAGAGGAGGATTAAGAGACAGATGACCAGTCGTATCCCCCCCCCCAGGTGCATGCTCTAACTTGGCAGGGTTATATTGCTCATATCATGTATATGGTGTCTTGCATTGCCATGCCATCTGCTTAGATTAGACATGCTTGGTGTGAATGCCTCTTGTTCGCTTTCGATATCAGATATGTGAATTATGCAATGCCATGTTTTCAGCCAGCTATCATATATGTGAATTATGCACCGCCATGTAGCCAGGCATCATATATGTGAATTATCTCATGCTATCTTTTTTTCATTACGTATTCCATTTGTCGACAATCTATGTATATTGAACTACTCTTCATGTGTATTAGCCATTTGAGCCGGCTATGGAAAAATCTGGAGTGAAAACAAGGTATTCAGAGAAAGCAATGGTACTTGTTGAAGCAAATATCTCGGTGGTTACAGGGAGCTCCTCGGAGGTGGATTTAGAGACAGATGACCAGTCCTAAATCCCACCTGAGGTGTATGCTCTAAGTTGCAATGTTTATATTTCTCATATCATGCATATGGTGTCTTGCATTGCTTAGTTTAGACATCATATGCACAATATTGAATTCCATCTTTTAGAGATCATACATGTGACTGCCAGCTGCTTAGTATATGAATCAATTATGTCAATTATATAATGCCATCATGTATACTTAGACAACATGTATGATAATTATTTCATCCCAGCCTATTTCAGAAAGACATCATATAGTTTTTTCATGTCATCCTGTTTAGATACTCATCATATGTTGAATTATGCCATTATCTCATGTTAAGTTATTCATCATATATCTAAAACTGTGTCATGCTATCTTTTTTAGTTAGGCATCATATATGTGAAATTGTGCCATGTTATCCTATTTGGATAGACAACATATATGTGAATTACCACATCTGTCTATCATACAATGTTTGTACATTCAATTTCTTTTCTTGTTTATCAGCCATTTGAATTGGAGGGGGTGATAGCAGTATCTAAGGGAGCAAAAACCCGTTCTTCACAAAAGACAGTGCTACCCGTCGATGTAGATAGAACCATGGTTGTACTGGCCCACAAACTAGCCCCACCACACATAATCGAGACTCTTCTAGATTGCACACTTACACCGTTGGGCAGAGAACCAGCTACAACCCATCTAATCGCAATCCCGGCGGATAGTAACCCACTTCTAGTTGACAAAGCACCATGTCCACCATAGAGTAGCCCCACACGAGCAGTTTGTAAAGCAACTGCAGTGCCCAAAGCACGAAGAACACCACAGCGAACCCAAACTCCACGTTTAAAGCAGAAGAGCAACTATTCTCAGGTCATATTCTGTAGCTATGGTCCATACTCCTTTGTTGTTGCATCACTGTATTTACTCATACCAACTACTTTTGAATTTGAAGGGTACAATTGAAACTCAAATAGCGCAACAGGTATGTTTAGACCTATTTCTTTAACTGGATTGATGTTCTAACTTCTTGATCTATGTTGTTAATGTTGTGTAGTTTCTCACACTTATATTCTGTCTATGCTGTTGTGTCTTAAAAATATATGAGTTGAACTTTGTCTCTATCTTGATTAGGCAACATAAAGTAGAATGATATGCACAATATAGTGACCATAGTACATAGATATATGTTTGTTTCATGATGTTATCCTGTCCACCTTAGTACTGAACCGGTTTACCAAAATGAGTTTCGTATACTACATGCTAAACTTGTGATGTGTCTGCTTGTTTCTCTTGTAGTATGCGAATAGAATATTGGACAAGAGCACCCCACTATGCAATGGTAGAGAAAGTAATGCAGATAAGGTTCAAGCTAGTGAGACAACCCTGTTGGTATCCAAGAAAGGTGATAAAAACGATCTTGTAGACAGTGAGAAAACCCCATAGTCTTGCGTTGATGTAGTGTATGTTCGAGTTACTGGCCAGTACCGCTAGCAGAAGCTCTTCAAACTCGCTGCCTGAATCAATTTGGCTTCTTCAGTCTCAGCTACAAGCTGAAAGGCATCAGTCAGCTATGTTGTGGCAAGAAGCCGAAGGACTGAGGAAGTCCCTGCAGAATTCAGATGCATACTTCCTTCTGCAACAGCAAGCGCTGGAGGATTTAAGCGCCAAACAAGAGGAAGTTAATAAGCTTGCTAAGCATCTTGCCAGCATTATGGGTACCCAAGATATTGTTTCTTGAGCTCTTCTAAAGTAGTTTCAGTTCTGGACATGTTTTGCTGCGGTGTTTATTTGCACTGGTCGCCAACTTTGACAACCAGTGTATGTGATATGCTGCTTTGATCCCTATATTTGCATTGGTGGCGAACTTTGATGCCTAGTGGATGTAATATGTGTAATAGCCATGATAGCCTAGCAAAGTTGCTTGCTTATTTATTTCCTTGTTGTCTTGTTTATTTGTTTGCTTGTAGTGAGTGCAGTTCTTTTTCCGCAGTTTGCTAGTGGCCGCAATAACCTATTTTTTAAAACTAGGCCCCAATAACCATGGGCTACATATTTACTGTAGTGACACTGGGCCTCCTACGGGCCGTAGAAACAATGGGCCTTCTACGGGGTATAGAAACAATGGGCCTTCTACGGGCCATAGACACAATGGGCCTTCTACGGTCCGTATCATCAATGGGCCTTATACGAGTCGTATGATCATTGGCCAAACATGGGCCAATAACATGCCACATTATGGCCGTAAACGCGCTAGAGTTGAAATCATCCGTTCATGGGCCGACCATAACGGGCCTTTGTTAATCCGCTGTATTTGATGACACTATGAAAACGCCCAACGTATTAACGGGCCACAAACGGGCCGACTGTAACCACGGGCTGAATTTGTCCCACAAGCAGAAAATGACAGTAACGGGCCGCAAGTAACCGAATGCTGGAAATGAGCCCAAGAATAAATGGGCCCTGAAAAAGTCAAAAGATAACATGGGCTAGAAACGGTGCAATGGAATAATGGGCCGTTAATGGGTATAAAGCGATACACTATTCATCATGGGCCAATTTCACCACGGGTCGTTAATGGGCCAAGAGTTACAAAGGGCCTCATATGGGCCGAAATACGTCATGGGCCATACATGGGACGGAAGTTAAAACGGGCTGGAATCATATTGGACGGCCCAGATGATGCTACTGGGCCTAATTCGGATAGGTTGTAATGCCCCTGGGTTAGCGGGCTGTAAATGGGCTATATGCGAATAGGCCGTTAACAGGATTTCCATGGGCCGGCCCGCCACCTTTTGACCAAGTCAAATAGGCCAACCTTTTCACAGGAAAGGGCCTCTGTTGGGTTGTGCCACGTGTCGACGCATCATAGGCGCCTTCGGTCCAATGAGTGGATGACATCTGTCCCAACGGTGAGCCGACACATGTTTCCTCCAGCCAATGATGATTTTACACGTAGAAAATCCCCATTGGTCGGGGTTGTTAATGGGTTATCGGATCCAAAACTGGACCTGATTGCTTAACGGCGAGCCGTTACGGTGGATGCCATGTGTCGGTCACCCTTAACGAAAGCACTTCTATGACGCGCGATTTATCGTCATGGAAGTGGACACTTCCGTGATGATAATTTTGGTAATGTCATGGAACACTTCTACGACAGCACAGGTGTGACTATCTTGATTCTGCAATAAAATCATCATGGATGTACATGCATGATAGAAAACGTGACCTACTGTGACAAACACGTATCATCATGGAAGTGTATTTTTTTGTAGTACACGAACAACACACCGTACTAGATCGATTCGTTATCCTCTGGATGCTCGACATTCGACATGTATGCCCACCACCTCCGCCTGACTTTTGCCTTGGGCGAATCTTATGCTCCATCGCCCAGAGGAGATACTCGATGAAATCGAAGGACTACGGTGTGCCTACCACCGAGGAGTACATCGGCGCCCTCATCGCCACTGTCTCGTTCTTTCGCATACATTGCCACATGGCCCTCACCGTCCTTGAAATTGCCCACTCGTTGTCAAATCAAGTAAGGATCTCCTTCAACCTGGTTAAATTTGCCTGTTCGCCATTGGAGATCTGCCCAATTTGCTGCTGCACCCTCTCCATATATGTCCTTCTGAGAGGTCCAGTGCTAGCTTTGTAAGATGGGAGGAGAGACGGTGGTCCTGCGATGGAGAAGAGGGAGAGGCTAGATGGTGGTTTTGCAATGGAGAAGGTGGAGAGGAGAGGGGTGGTTTTGCAATGGAGAAGAGGGATAGGCGAGACAGTGTGGTCTTGCAATGGAGAAGAGGGAGAGGCGAGATGGTGGTTTTGCACTAGAGAAGATGGAGAGGAGAGGGGTGTTGGAAATATGCCCTAGAGGCAATAATAAATGGTTATTATTATATTACTTTGTTCATGATAATTGTCCATTATTCATGCTATAACTGTATTATCCGGAAATCGTAATACACGTGTGAATACATGGATGACAACATGTCCCTAGTAAGCCTCTAGTTGACTAGCTCGTTGATAAACAGATAGTCATGGTTTCCTGACTATGGGCATTGGATGTCGTTGATAATGGGATCACATCATTGGGAGAATGATGTGATGGACAAGACCCAATCCTAAGCATAGCTCAAAGATCATGTAGTTCGTTTAGCTAGAGCTTTTCCAAGTGTAAAGTATCATTTCCTTAGACCATGAGATTGTGCAACTCCCGGATACCATAGGAGTGCTTTGGGTGTGCCAAACATCACAACGTAACTAGGTGACTATAAAGGTGCACTATGGGTATCTCCGAAAGTGTTGGGTTGGCACGAATCGAGAATGGGATTTGTCACTCCGTATGACGGACAGGTATCTCTGGGCCCACTTGGTAATGCATCATCATAATGAGCTCAATGTGACCAAGTGTCTGGTCACGGGATCATGCATTACGGTACGAGTAAAGTGACTTGCCGGTAACGAGACTGAACGAGGTATTGGGATACCGACGATCGAGTCTCGGGCAAGTAACGTATCGATTGACAAAGGGAATTGTATACGGGGTTAATTGAATCATCGACATCGTGGTTCATCCAATGAGATCATCGAGAAGTATGTGGGAGCCAACATGGGTATCCAGATCCTGCTGTTGGTTATTGACCGGAGAGGCGTCTCGGTCATGTCTGCATATCTCCCGAACCCGTAGGGTCTACACACTTAAGGTTCGGTGACGCTAGGGTTGTAGAGATATTAGTATGCAGCAAACCGAAAGTTGTTTGGAGTCCCGGATGAGATCCTGGACGTCACGAGGAGTTCTGGAATAATCTGGAGGTGAAGAACTATATATAGGAACTGCAATTTCGGCCATCGGAAGAGTTTCGGGGGTCACCGGTATTGTACCGGGACCACCGGAAGGGTCCTGGGGGTCCACCAGGTGGGGCCACCTATCCCGGAGGGCCCCGTGGGCTGAAGTGGGAGGGGAACCAACCCCTAGTGGGCTGGTGCGCCCCCCCTTGGCCCCCCCTGCGCCTAGGGTTGGGAACCCTAGGGGAGGGGGCGCCTCCACTTGCCTTGGGGGGCAAGTTCCCCCCTTGGCCGCCGCCCCCCTAGGAGATCCCATATCCTAGGGTCGACGCCCCCCCTGGGGACCCTATATAAAGAGGGGGGAGGGAGGGCAGCCGCACCCTGCATCTTGGCGCCTCCCTTCCCCCTTGCTACACCTCTCCCTCCCGCAGACGCTTGGCGAAGCCCTGCCGGATTCCTGCTGCATCCACCACCATGCCGTCGTGCTGCTGGATCTTCATCAACCTCTCCTTCCCCCTTGTTGGATCAAGAAGGAGGAGACGTCACGCTGACCGTACGTGTGTTGAACGCGGAGGTGCCGTCCGTTCGGCGCTAGGATCTCAGGTGATTTGGATCACGACGAGTACGACTCCCTCAACCCCGTACTCTTGAACGCTTCCGCTCGCGATCTACAAGGGTATGTAGATGCACTCCTCTCTCTTGTTGCTGGATGAACTCCTAGATTGATCTTGGTGAACATAGGAAATTTTTTATTTTATGCAACGTTCCCCAACAAGGGGGTGGTTTTGCACTGGAGAAGAGGGAGCGGCAAGATGGTGGTTTTGGAATGGAGATGATGGAGAGGAGAGGAGGTGGTTTTGCAATGGAGAAGAGGGAGAGGAGCGTGTGGCAATGATTTAGGATTGGACGAGAGGGTCGGCGCGTTGTGACTCGATAAAAATAAAAATCAATTTACCCTTCAATTAAGAAAGCGAACCCACATTAACTAGTCTCCCTTTTATTCTGGGTCATATTTGACCATGCTTTTCACAAATAAAATATATGTTATACGTTGCAAAAATAATATAATTTGAAAGTACATTCAGATACGAACCAACCGATACAATTTTTAGTGACATGCATTCACATTTTGCTTGTCAAATACAGTATGTGGTCAAACTTTGACCCAAAATACGCAAAATAAAAAAATACTTCCAAGACCAATGCCGCTCCTCTCCTCTTTAACCACCGCCGCTCCTCTCCTGTTCCAATCAAAATCTAGTGCTACTCCTCTCCTCTTCCATTTCAAAACCACTGCCCCTCCTCTCTTGTTCCAATCCAAAACAAGTGCCGCTCTTCTCCCGTTCTAATCCAAAACCAAAGCCGCTCCTCTCCTCTTCCATTCAAAAACCACCGTCGGCAAGTGAAGGTGCTGTGGAGGAGTAGATCGATGGAGGAGAACAACCAATACATGAGGATCGCAGACGGCGACCCTGTGAAGCTAGCTAGGATGTTGGAGATACAATCTTGGTTTGACAACAAGGACCAATTAGCGGCGACGGTGATATCCATGGCCAAATATCTGCAACAGAGCGAAAAGGCAGCGATACACCCGAAGGGAGACACACGGGAGTACATGAAGCTGCTCCTCTGGGCCATGGAGCAAACAGATTCACCAAATCCGATCATGAGCCATCGGTGGTGGGACTATCGATCCAAGATGGAGCATCCACAAGATATTGAAGGATCAAGCATCTACAGGGTGCTGTTTGTGAGGGTGTTGTGCTAGAGCGAGCCGGTGGAGTCTTCGTCGACCGAACCCAACTGCAAGAGGAGAAAAGCAGTTGGCCTGATGACGCTTCCCCGCCATCCTCTCCCTCGCTGTTCACCTCATCTCACGGGGCGGTTGTCTGCCACCGAGGAATAGGAGGGGACTGCCCCCCCCCAACCCAATGGTTGGGCAGGTTGTGAATTGTCAGGAGAAGCTTACGGTTGTCAGTATTTCAGGTTGTGAATGGTGTTTTCTATTGTGTATTTTGAGAGTACTTTCAGATGTGAATTTCTCCTGAATTTCAGATTTGTAGTATTGATCATATGAAGTATTTTATGAATTCTAGAGATCTATTTTTAGCACTTAAAAATGTAGTTTCATATAAAAGTGCAACAATGTGTTTCTCAGAGAAGAAACTGCAAGTTTCAATTTCAGATAAGAAACTGCAAGTTTTAGAGGCAGAGCATTTATATTAACACGCCCTTTTCAAAAAGGGTTAACATCATGTTGGAAGTTTTATTCATGGTCGAAAATGGAGCTACTAGCCAGTTAACATCATGCTGATCAACATTCATGCATAGCGCATCTTCATAGGATGCACAGTCAAAAAGATATGTTATTTTCAAAATGTCCACACAATGTCGAGTGTGCGAAAAACAGAGAAAACGAGGGACAAAGTTTTGGCAAGTGTTGGACGTGGTGTGCGTAGATGAAAATGGGGACCCACATGTCAATAATGGCAGAGGCAAAAACATTTGGTCATATTTTCACTGCATCAGGTGGAATCAAACTCGGGCGGAACAACGGTCGGGTAGTGTCACTTGGCCACTGGGCTAATTCAGTAGTTTTGGTTGAAATAAGGCACAACATCTACCATTACTGTAGCATGCCTTCCCCGGCTCCGGTGGTTCATTCCCATCCTCTGCCTTTGTGCGCTCGCCACGGCACCGCTGTCTGCCATTGTGAACATGCTGAACAAATGAGAGGAATCTGAAGAAGACTGTACGTGGAGAGGCGGACTGTCAGGACCCACCAGGTCTATGCCCGTACGCAAGCAAGTGCCTCATTCGAAAAATACTTCCTCCTAATGCTATACTGACGTTGGGGCCCACGGGTTTGTCAACATAGTTACATTTTTTTTGAGGTTCTTCAACGTAGTAGTTACTAAAGGAGGTAAATTAACAACAAAGTCAGGGAGCTGACATGTATCATTTATTAGCAGTGGGCCAACAAGTATCAGCAGGATTGTGGGCAGCCCCGTCTAGGCTTTGTTTTTTAATGTGCGCAGCCCACGACATGCCGGTTTGTATTTTCTTGAGGTTGTCATGTATCCATCGGCCTATGGACCTCCCATCCTAGGTTTTTTTTTCCTGAAACATCCGCATCCCAACATATGTATTTTTTTGAAGAAAATGCAGAGGTATGTTCTATTTTTCTATATAAGAATAGGAACGCCATGTCCAACTTATGTTTCCCTTCTAACTATACTATATATATTTATATTATTTTATATGTTATTATATATTATCGTTATTGTCATCATATATTTAACAGATACTTACATATATAAGAAACAAATATCCCACGTCTTATTAACTTATCAAAATAATTTTTAACAATAAAATCTTGTATTTTATTTACATCAAGGCAACCAAAATCCTCGTGATTGTGTACAAAAGCTTGGTAAGATTTAAGGACCAATGTAATAATAAAGCACTTATTATTTCAATATATTTATAACAAAATGGTGAGCTCCTGTTTATTTTTTGATAACATTGCTGCGCCCAACCAAATATTATAATTAGAACCAGCCTAGCAAAATCGTGTATTTCGAGAAAGTGCAAATGGGTTGTAATTTATTAGGAAAAAATAAATGGGCTGCATGGACGCTACATTATTTGTTCAGCCAGCCAGCAAATTCGTGTATTTCGAGAAAGTGAAAATGTTGTAGTTTAAAAAAAATGGGCCGCATGGATGCTACATTATTTGTTCACCCAGCCTAGAAAATGGACTAATTCTCAAAAAGAAAATCAAATGGACTGTAAATTCTGGGGAAAAATGGGTTGAATATGTGCCACATTTTTGGATGCTGAAATGTGGGCCAATAGGTCGAAGCCAATGCAAGTCATTATCAACTTAGTCAAGAAATGATTCTGACATCGATAGCCGTTGGATTTACATCCAATGACTGGCATCCATCTTCAATCTCTCATCTTCTTCCTCCAGCGCTGCCGGGACCACCTGCTCCTGCCTTCTGCTGCTAGCAGCTCTGCTTAGCATGCTTTGCTATGAAGTGCTACCCCACCGCCTGCCAGGCCATCGATCCAACCCTCCACACCTCATGTTCTTCTCCATCGACTGCCGAACCACGCCGCACCAGAACCAGTTAACCCACGTACACCTCTCCGTCTACGACTCCACTCCCGCATCTTCCCATCTCCGAATCGTTTCTATCCAAGGCCTCGTCGTCTTCCACCACCTTGGATGCGCTCGGCGTGACATTGTCAATGCACAAAAAAATGAATACCTCCTGCTAGCTGGGACCCACCATAGTGGGAGGCTGACTTGTCGGCCTACTAAGTTGACATGGATGGAGGGCTTTGTCAACATAGTCAATATGAACGATTCTAGCTCAAGTGACTGTATGATGTATATCCAATGGCCATAGTGCTTCTTCAACCTCTAGTCTTCTTGCTCCAGCCGCCCAAACCATCGCTGGCCGTGACGCCTGCTCCTACCTCCCGTGGCCGGCTCTACTGTCGCACTGGTCTGGCCGCCCCACCCTACTCCAACCTCTAGCCAGGCCATCCCTCTACTCACCCACAACCCCTATTATTCTGCGGTGACGGCAGCCTAACACCGCAGCCGAACCATTCAACCCTCGTACTCCTCTCCGCATGGGCATCCACTGTCACGTCTTCCCTGGCCTCGTGTTGTCCCCTTCCTAGGCCTCGCTGTCGTCCACCGCCTTGGTGCTCTCGGCGTGGCGTGGTCAATGTGGTCAAGGAACGACTTCCATTAGAAGAGTACTGTACGTGGAGAGGCTGACAGCTCGATCCACGCCCGCAGCATGGTGCCTCCTTATTACACGCAAAATAATGATTCCTCCACCTGATAGTAAGGACCCACCGGACAGGACACCGTATTTTGTGAAAAAACATTTCCCCCTGACTGTTAGGACCCATCAGCTACAACTTCGCACACAACAAAGTGCCTCCTTATCCTCCCGGATAGTCGGGACCCACCTGGTCGGAGCGTACGTAGCGTTGTCATTCTAGTTGCGAATGTGTACGTACATATGATCAGTCTGTCTGCAGGCTGCAGCGATGAACTGTCGCCGAGTAAGGAAGGGCACGTGTCGTAGTAGAGGCTCTCACGTAGCATGTCATGCAGTCCCGTCAATATCGTGTACACGTACGTACAGATAGGGTGCAAGAAAGTACATACGACCACGTAGGTACATACGGGCTGGGTCTCGAACGCCTACTCGCGCATACGTACGGCCAGGGCTCATGTACATGGAGAGGCAGCGATGGCGTCATGTTCATCGGCAGCCAACCGGCTGGGTCGGAACGGAGAAACTATGTCGTCGTGTTCATCGGGAGGCAATAGAATGCGTCGTGTTCATTAGGAGCCAACCGGCTTGGACGGAACAGCCAAAACGAGGCCTGGTGTACCGTGGAACATAGGAAACAGCCTTGTGTTCGACCGCCTACGGTCAAAACGGGCTCCTGTTCACCGGGAGGGGTGTGGCGTACCGCAAAACGGAGGAAACGTACTTCTCTTCGACCTCCTACGGTCAAAATAGGGTCCTATTGATCGGGAGCAGTGTGGCTTACCACAAAATGGAGGAAACGGACTTCTCTTTGACCTCCTACGGTCGAAACGGGGGTCCTGTTCATCGGGAGGGGTGTGGCGTACCACAAAACGAGACTCCACGATCTACTGCTCATTCACCGTTGACCTCTTCCAGCCTCCACCAGCGACTGTTCATCCATGGTGTCTCCCTCCTACCTCCACCAGCTCTTGTTCATCCATGGGCTCCTGTTCATCCAGCCTCCACCACTCCTCTACCGCTACTGTTCAACCAACCCTCTCCACGGGGTCCTGTTCAACCACCCCTCCACGGGCTACTGTTCATCCAGCCCTCCACCAACTACTGTTCAACCAGCCCTCCACTGGCTACTGTTCATCCATCCCTCCACGGGGTCCTGTTCACCCAACACCAACCGGCTCGATCGGGGTCCTATTCATCCAACGACAACGGCCTCTACTACCGCGGGGTCCTGTTCATCCAACCCCCACCGAGAACTGTTCATCCAACCCCCCAACAACACTCACTGTTCATCAAGAGGTAGCAGGTTCGATTGGCTTCAGTTAGCAGCAGTAGCAAAGGAATCGCTCGATCGGGTTCTGTTAACAGCCAAATCGATCGATCACTCGGGTTTAGTAACGCGTAGCCTGCAGTGCAATCGCTCGAGTTCAGTAGGCAAACGCCTCGCTCGGGTTCAGTTAGAGCCCAACGCCTCGCACCCACGCGCGTATGTGTACGAGAGAAACGCGCATCGCTCGGCTCCAACCACCCACCGTAACCGGGAACTCCCCGATATTTTCCACGCCCTTGCTTCTACCATGGTTTTTTCTATCAAGGACGGCCCAAAGAATGTCATGCAGCTGCGTCTCTGGCCCGCCCAGGAAGAAAATCCCATTTTCTGTCATGATTTTTTGTCATAGAAGTAGGAGCCCACCACATCTATGATGATACCGGGGTTTGTCACAATTATCGTCATAGAAGTGTCATATGCATGATAGAAAAAAAATCATTCGGCCCAAAATGTCACGGATGTGTTTTTTTGTAGTGCATTATGGAAAACAACGACATGGACATGGGACACCACCAAAGGAGAGTATTTCCATATGAGAGTCGCGCTGATGACGACAGTGCACGACTATCTCGATTACGGGTACAACTCAGGCCAGGTGTTCCACAGATACTGCGGATGCACGAGGTGCATGGATGATACAACGTCGTAGCAGCTTACGTCAACGAAAGATGGCGGGTCCGGGAAAATTGTGTACATGGGGCATCATAGATGGCTCGAGAAGGATGACCCATGGAGAAAGCGTGGATATCTATTAAATGGGTTGGCTGAGCATCGAGGACCTCCATGTAGGAGGAGCGGCACCAAAATCAAGGAGTTGTTGAAAAACTGGGAACAGTGCCCTACGCCGGGAAAGATGAAAAAAGCGCCAAATCCGCTGCTGAAGGTATGGAAAATGAGGTCTATTTTCTGGGACTTGGAGTACTGGCCCAATCATGACATGCCTCATTGCCTTGATCAAGTGCATATCACGAAGAATGTCCTTGAGAGCTTGCTTGGCACACTGATGAACATGTGGGAGAAGACGAAGGATGGATCGAAGGCAAGGAAAGACATGGAAGATTTGAAGATCAGGAAAGATCTCCACCGTAAAAAGTCAACAGAGGAGAGGGAGGCGGAGATGGAGGAGGGGGAAAGGGGAAGAAAAGTCAACAAGAATGAGGAGAATTATTTCCCCCTTCTTTCTTCACCTTAAGTGCAAAGGAGATCGGTCAATCATCAAGTGCCATATGGGAATCAAAGTCAGCTTCGGTTACTGTGGGTAGATAAGCAGATTTCTAGACACCAAAAAGAAAGGGTTCAGCAGGACGAAGTCTCATGACTATCACGTGATGATGACACAGATACTCCCAGTTGCCATTAGAGGGATAATGGACAAGCGCGTCCGTGACACGCTTACTGGTCTCTGCAACTTCTTCGGTGTTATATCTTGAAAGTCCATCAGTGTGAAGCAGCTCCGAAGGCTACAGGAAGACATCATTGTCATACTATGTAAGCTTGAGATGTACTTCCTGCCCGCATTCTTTGACATCATGGTGCATCTGTGTGTCCACATCGTGGACGACATCATCGACCTCAGGCCGACATTCCTTCACAGCATGATGTCGTTTGAGAGGATGAATGGGGTCATCAAAGGATTCGTTCCTAACATGCCCCATCCCGATGGGAGCATTGTCTAGGGGTATCTGATGCATGAGTGCATCTCCTTTTGCGAGAATTATATAGGTGTTGGAGACCCTATTGTTGGTTTGCCCGTCAAGAAGCTCAATGGGAGGCTCGGAGGAGAAGGTCACAACAACGGCCGGAGGGAATTGCACGTGGACTACTCGAATCGATGAAACAACTTTGATAGGGCTAACTTAGTAGTTCTACAACACCTAGATGCGGTAGATGATTATGTGGCATGACACAAATAAACCATCGCAAAGAAGTACCATGAGAAGGGGATGCTCAAGACAGACGACAAAGTTACTATAGAGCACAACGCCACTTTCTTGCGTTGGTTCAAAGAGCAAGTTCTTGCTAATCCCCCGGAAGAGGGCAGTTCGGACGGATTGCTCATACATGCCTTAGCACATGGCCCCACGCCCAAACTTGCGACCTATCAGTCATACAATATCAACGGGTACACTTCTACACGGAGGACAAAGACATTGACAGTGATTACCATAACTCAAATGTGACAATTGAATGTGTGACTGACGCCAATGGCGCAACTCAAAAGATTCTACGAAAGGGTCGAAGATATCTGGGAGCTTGACTATGCTCGAATGCATGATGCGACGATGTTCCATGTCAGATGGGCTAAGGACGTCGTCAGAGAAAACAAGTATTTCACTACCTTGTCTATACCTGTCATGAAGAGCGCTACCGTGAACATTAACGTCATCGCCAAAACTGAGCCATGGGTACATGCTAAGCACGTGACACAATGCTTCTTCATAACCGACCCGACCAAACCCAGCCGTGTTGTTGTGAGAAGAGGCAAAAGGAACATCGTCGGAATGGATTGAGTTGCCAACAAGGAAGACTATGACCAATACGGCAACCCAATGAGGGAAGATGACGATGAAGCATACGTGAAAAGAAGAATCAATACTACATTGCCTAAGAAAGATTGTACACCATGGTTCCGGAAAAGTCACAAGGAGGGGCTCAATTATTCGACAATGAACAAGAAAGGGAAGAAGCTCACTGTCAAACGTCGTTGACGTAGCTGAGAAACCATCATTTATATATATGTATCTATTTTGTGTACGCACTTCAGTAAACGTTATCGGTCAAATGATGTATACATCGTATTCCCTTCAATTAGCACCACCTGCATGGTTCCGATGATATTCGTGCAGTGTGGGAGGGAGACATCATCGTTGGGACAAAAAACAAAAGCAAAAGGGAGAAAGCAATACAAAAGAAAAAGAAAAGTAAACAGAAAAGGAAAGGATATAATAAAAAGAAAATAAAACTAAAAACTAGAAAAAGAAAATAATAAAAAGACAATGAAAATAGCGGTATCGCTGGTTTGGGAACCAGCGCTATAGCTAACTCAACTATAGCGTTGGATCCTAATCAAGCGCTACTGCTACTTTTATTTTAGAATTTAAAAAACAAAAATTGGAACAGTTAGGAGTAGCATTGGATTAGAATCCAGCACTATAGCTAGCTTAGCTATAGCGTTGGATCCTAATCCAGTGCTACTACAATTTTGAGTTAACCACTGCGCGGGCTCAAAATTTTGCCAAGTCCCATCCCCCTCCCCCCCCCCCGACTCTCCCACCTCTCCCCATCCCTCTCTGTTGTCACGCACCACCATCACCCCTGGCCGCCGGCTGTCGCCCCTCAAACTAGTGGACCTCGACGCAGGCCCGAGCCCCTGCCCGCCCTCGACCTCGATGCCGGCCCGAGCCCCTGCCCGCCGTTCCGACCTCCTCCTCGTCCGTGCCGCCGCCGCTCCGACCTCGTCCTCATCGGCGCCGCCACCGCTTCAGCCTCCTCGTCCACGCCACCACCGCTCCAACCTCCTCCTCGTCCGTGTACCCGCCGCTCTGACCCCTTCAGGTACTGGCCGACCCCCTGCCCCCCACCTCCCCCTCTCTCTGTCAATTAGGTTCTCTTTTTTTAGAAATGTAACTAAGTTTTCAATTTTAGGGTTCAATTAGGTATGCAGTAGGAATCAATTTTATGCTTCAATTTAGGAATTTTTATTAGGACAAAATATTTATTAGCAAAGAAAATTTGTAGGGTTCATAAGTCAAAAGTTAGAAATTTCTAGGGTTCTAGGCTAAGTTATAGAAATTTCTTTAACCAAAACAATTAGGTGATGTTGTTGCTGCGTTAAACAAAATTAGTAAAATTGTGAGTTAACAGAGAGTAGTTAGCTGGGGAAAATTAGCTATGGCATTTAGCTAGGGCATTTAGCTAGGAAAATTAGCTAGGGCATTAGCTAGGAAACTTATCTTGGTCATTTAGCTATAAAAACAGTAGCATTTAGCTAGGGCAATTTGGATGTAGGTACAATTTGGATGAAAATAGAGAGAGAGAGAGAGAGAGAGAGAGAGAGAGAGCAATGTACGAACCCTAGCCTAGCTATGTACAAACCGTAGGAGATGTAGCAGAGAGAGAGAGAGAGCAATTTAGTTTAGGGCAATTTAGGTATATATATATTAGCTATAAATAAAAAAACAGTAGCAATTTTTCTAGCTATAAATAAAAAACAGTAGCAAATTATTTGTACCTAGGCAATAAAGACCACTATTTTGCTATGTTTAGTGAGGTCCATTTCACTCTACGTACTTGCTTGAATGATATATTTTGCAAATGATATATGTCATTGATGTTATATGATTTTGCAATGTTGGTTGAATGTCGAAGAATGTCTGAGTGGCCTATATTTTGCCGGAATGTTGACTCATTTCCGTTCCAGCAAATTTCAGGCGCTCCATATGTCCACTTTTTGGCAAAGGTCATGCCAAAAATTTCCGTGATTTTGGCCATGACTTGCACTAGAAACTAGCACATATGGAGTGCCCGGGATTTGCTGGGGGAATGAATCAACATTCCGACCAAATATAGGCCCCTTTTTTTCTCTTCATTATATATTTTAGTTATAATTGTTGAATAGGAAACATGTCTAGCCACGCCGAAGCCGGGGGTTCTGCTCGCCTCGAAGAAGACCTCATTGAGGCAGCAAAACACTATTTTGATTACCTGGACGAACACCAGATGGCGGTGCATGGTGGTGGCAGTGGCACTAACCCCGACACCGACGCCGACACTGGCACTGGCACCACACCACCCCGAGACCGACAACGATGTTGTCGTAGACGGTAAAGCACCGAAGTAGAAGAGGAAAAGAAGACCAAACAAGCTCTACATCGGACAAATTGTGGTCACGGATATGCACCCCATGAAATTAGAGCCAATAGCGCCGGAGGAAGCGCGCTCGTGGTGGGGCAATCAACTAGGATGCATCCTCAGGGAAACCACCAACATCAACAATGAGAAGTTGAAGAACATACCACATATGAACAACATGCTCCTAAAGAATTTGAACAATAGGTTCATGTTCCCCGGCCAGGATGAAAGCAAAGATCTCTGGGACGATGACGCCATGACAGAGATAAATGACAAGGCGATGGTGACGTTCACCAACGACTTGTCTGCCTAGAAAGTTCGGGTGAAGAAAGTGATTGCGAAGAATGATCCGTGGTCCAAGATTCATGCTGACAATCCATCAATAAAGGACGAGGACTTTGAAAAATTCAAGGAGACTTGCGGTAAAGAAGAAGTCAAGGCAAGGTCGGAGAAAATGATGGTGCTTCAGGCCAGGAAGATGCCTCCCCACCACCTCGGAAGCCGTGGTTACGAGGGGAAGAGGCACGTATGGGCCAAGGAGGACCTGAAAGTGAAAGTGAAGGAATCCCAGACCCCTTGGTGGAGTTTAGCAACCCGCTGGAGCATGACTGGATCAGGGCCCGATACAAGTGGGACTGCGTCAGAAAGATATTTTACACGGACCCCAACACGAGGGAGTTCATGAGACTTCTGGTAATTGTTATATTACCACATTACCATATTAGCTTCCAAGAAATTCGACAACAAGTTTTGTCACATTAGTAAACCATCCACATTCCATTTGCATAAGGAGCAGCACCAAAAGTCAGCCAAAAGCGACGAGTCGTCACAGTGTTCAGCGAGGCCCAAGTGGGACACCCCATTCAACCGGGCCCTGAACATACTGAAAAAGGTCCCGGAGGACAAACCATCGTCCTATGGACGTGTGCGCGGCATCGGAGATGGTGCCTCGTGGAAGACGTGCTACCGCGAGGAGCCAGAGGAAAGAAGGAAGATATGGTTGCTCAATCAGCAGACCATCGATGAGAAGGTCACGATTGCGGTCAATAAGACCAAAGCTGAGACCGAAGAAGAGTTGCTCGGGGTAGTCAATGCAGCGGTGAATGACGCGGTGGCTGGCATCACGGCTCACTTCCAATCTTCAATTATTACTAGCTTGATTCCGGCAATTATCGATTGGTCAAAGAGCAATCCAAATAAAGGGCCAGAATACTTTCCTCTTCCCACCTACGTCGGGAGCAATTCGGTGAACATCACACCACCAGCACCTACTCAAGCAACCGCTAAAGGTCCGGCTGCTATTTATACCAGCCCGACCTCCATCTCTGGCATGCTCGGCGAGCCTCCATCTATGGTTGAGCTCGACGCCCTCACGGTAATTACGCATCATACCATTTTCTCCAGCATGTCTATAGTCTTCCGTTTCAGTTGCCTTTCAGATGTTTGACGTCGCAGACATGTGTTCTTCGTAGATCGACGATATCTCGTGCACCCTACTCTACGACATCAAGGGCCAGAAGGTGGCCATGGGAAAGGCAACAATCATGAAGCTCAAGGACCGCATGTTCCACAACCGAGATATGCCCGATGGTGTCTTCAAGGTTAACGTGGCCAGTGTCATAGCGGGCTTCAAGGATTTGCCTCCTCCCGTACCATTCGATGATGAGGAAACCCCTAAGCGGATTGACGCATGCAAGAGCTGGTTCTTACCTTGGCCGAAGACTCTTCTTCGTGTCGAGGCGCCCAGTATCACATCAATGCCAGCTTCTCAAGAAGGTATGAACACCACCCCACCTACGAAATTACCTGCACCTGTTGTGGCGGGTGATAGCGAACGACGCGAGGGCGAGCCTCCATTAGTGCAGGATGACATCGCCCCCATTGTCGAAGAAGCAAATGTTGATGATGACATGGAGGAGGAGTATGATGACCCTCTCAAGTATTTCAATACCGCCTATGATGATGGAGGATTGATGGATCAGGAGGACAAAGACTCAGGCTATGAGTGTGGAGAAGATGACTTGATGCTGCCTGATTTGCCGGAGCCGGAACGTCCTAAGGTGGAATGCAAAAAGTCTCTCTTCAAGCAATCCTCGCAGGAGATGCCTCTAGATGCCGCCTCTACCCAGCAACAACCCGAGGGCCGTCCACTGATTACCCCGACGGCACTGGGGTGGTGGTTAGGGAAGGTATGGTGGTCTTACTACCGCCACCCACCAAGAAGCAAAGGAGGAGATCTGACAGGAAAGGCCCTAAAGGCGCCAGAGCTGCTTCAAGCAGCCAACCGCCTTTGAAGCCCCGGGTGGTAGACAGAATACCTGTCGAAGGTGCGAAGCCTTTCCATCTCGCTGGCGACTCGATCCTACCTGCCAAAGCGCTACAGCACATACTAAACAATGATCTAAGGAGACTCCATGAAGATGTGCTGGCCAGAGAGACAAGCCTTCTCTCGCAAAAAAACCAAGATACCCGCTTTACGCGGCTCAGGTGCCGGGTGAGAAGTTGTACGTCAAGAGATGGCCCGCAGATAAGTTCATCCTGCGATTTGACTACATCTACGACATGTTCCACATGACCAAGCTGGATTTCCAGTTCATCCGCATGTATGCATTGTATCTTAACTACTTCATTAGGCGCGAGAACATAAAATATATCTGTGTCCGGAACTATACTATATGCACGAGAGCTTCTTGGCAGTTTGCAAAGACCACCGTGACTATGCGAGCAAGTACATTGCTGAGTTCATGTACGCTAATAAGGACAAGGAAGCGATTCTCCTGCCTTATCATCCCACACAAGTCATCCGCAGATATCCTTTCATAAGTTTTAATCATGCCTTTGCAAGCATGGGGGCTAATTTGAGGTGTACTTATTCTGCACAGTAGGGGGCGTCGTCCGCATCATTCTGTTCCAGAATACTCCCATGCTATGTACTTGGACTCATCTAAGAACAACAACAAAAAGGATTACACGCACATCAAGCGTGTTCTCGATAATGCCCTGTTAACCTTCAGCCTGTCTGGTGGATATATCAAGGTGAAAAAGCATAGGAAGAATGGGCTAGGTTTAGGCCATAAGACCGACTTCTGGTGCATCCAGCAACTGTACACCAGTAAGGTTGATGGATTCTACCTCATGCATGACCTGATCGAATACAGAAGGGATAATGAACGCCTTCGCATGTCAGCTACTACCAACGATGCCAAGATTGTCAACTGGGCCACAAGCATAGGAAAGACACCAGATCATCGAATCTGAGTTGAGTTTTATCACGTATAGTGTGAACTTTCCCAAGTGATCATGAAGGAAGTCCTCGAACCAACAAGGATGTTCTACCATGGGCCAATCACGTGGGCTGATGTCCAAGCACTGCTACTCGCTCAGCGTCTGGACCTGAAGCCTTTCAAGCAGCTCGAGTGCTTCCTCCCTGACTATGAAGATTGGGCTGCCGACATGGAGGACTAATTGTCGATGACAATGTGTCACTATTGTCTCACTATGAAAAACTTTGAATTTTATTTGCGGCGAAACTCTGTGATGTAATTAAACCGTCCTCCTGAACTAGCGTAGATCGCTCTAGTTAATTTGTTTGGGTATGAGGAACTTCGTTATTCATGTTTACTATAGGTTGCTTGTATTTCGCTAATTATGCCTCTTTGTTTTCTTAAGTGCATTATGTTGCATATTATAGTTGAATTCATCACCTGACGATGTAAGTACATAGATCAGAGATGGCGAAGGACTGCTACGCTGTGTTTGTTGGGAGGGTTCCAGGAGTCTACGACCACTGGCCAGACGGCCAAGCCCAGGTGGACAAGTACCTGGGTGCTAGCAACAGAGGGTTTAACAGGAGAGCCCAAGCCGAACGTAGTTACTTGAGGTGGATGCTCCGGCAAGAGCGGGGGCGAAACCGTCGGTGCCTCAAGTACTACATAGTTGCGCTCCTGCTCATGTTGATCACTTTTCACTCCTACATCAAGGTTTGGATAGAGATGATGAAACTTGTGTGTGTGCCATGACCATGAAGTTGTACTTATTCGAGACATGACATGACTTGTGTATCGCTATTTTCGAGATGTGATGGTATTTGTGTTGAATGAGGAGGATGATGATGATGATAGTATGATGAGACTACTGTATGTGTATGATATGATCATAATAGTGTATGTTTATTATGATCTAATGAACTAAATATGTTCGATATTTTACTGTAAGGGAAAATAACCATTGTACAAACTTGTGATGGCAAAGTAATAAAAGCGATGGACTACATAATAAAGGTTGCTATCATAAGGGGCAATATAACATGACGTTCCTTTGCATTAAGAGATTGTGCATCCAAAAATAAAAAGCGCATGACAACCTCTACTTCCTTCTGTGAAGGGCCTGTCTTTTACTTTTCAGTATTTACTTTTATGCAAGAGTCAATAGTATGCATTATCATTTCAACCTCAATTATTCTCTAGTTGGCAAGCATCATGTGGTGGGGAAAGATCTAGGCACATATGGCTAGTCAAATATATTTGATCATGATTTATTATTGTTGAATTGATGACCCACAAGTATAGGAGATCAATTGTAGCTCTTTTCGATAAGTAAGAGTGTTGAACCCAACGAGGAGCAGAAGGAAATGACAAGTGGTTTTCAGCAAGGTAATGTCTGCAAGTGCTGAAATTGTAAGTAACAGAGTAGTTTGATAGCAAGATAATTTGTAACAAGAAAGTAATGATAATAATAGCAAAAGTGCATCAACGTAGTCCAATCCTTTTGAGGCAAAGGACATGCCAAAACGGTCTCTTATAATAAGCAAAGCGTTCTTGTGGGTACACGGGAATTTCATCTAGTCACTTTCATCATGTTGATTCGCTTCGTGTTCGCTACTTTGATAATTTGATATGTGGGTGGACCAGTGCTTAGGTGTTGTTCTTACTTGAACAAACCTCCTACTTATGATTAAGCCTCCCTCAAGCATCCGCAAGTACGAGATAAGTATTCAGAATAGATTCTAACCATAGTGTTGAGGATATAACTACTGAGTCTAAACCGCCCAAGAGGGGCCGGTTCACGCTCATCCATATTGAAGCCCATGAAGATAAAAGAAGATGGCGCTCTACTAGTAAATCTTAGAGGCCCAGAGCCCAAAGGCAGATTAGGGCCCATAGTTGTAAACCACCATAGTCGTATAACTTGTGTTGTAAGTTAGGGAAAGGAAGATACCGAGCCGGACACTTGTATGAGCCAGCCTCGGAACTCTGTAAACCAGCCGGGCGTCAACCTATGTATATAAGGGGACGCCCCGGCGGTGATTCAGGCACAAGAAACAACAACTCGAGACTCAGGCAAGCTTATTCGCTCCCTGATCATCGAAACCCCAATAATCCCATCACAACTATATGTAGGCTTTTACCTTCATCGTAAGGGGCCGAACTAGTATAAAACCCTCGTGTCCCTTGTCCGGTTTAACCACTTTTTGCTAATATTGTTGCGATGGCTCCACGACTAAGTCCTTCTACAGGACATCTGACGTGTTAATTCCATGACAGTTGGCGACCACCGTGGAGCTATCGCATGATGGGTTCGAGTTCTTAAAGGGCAACTTTGGAGGACTCAAAGGGTACGCGGTTGGCCGGATGACCAAGAGTCGTTGCAGCAAGCTCTACATCGACGATGCAGGTTGGGGCCCCGAGACCGGCTCAATCGAGTACGGGTACCGGGTCCCCTTTGGCGGAATTCATGTCTTCATCGGCAAGATCAGCAAACCGGGCCCTGAGCCGGACATCTTCACCGACCTCGTCGAAACGACTCAGCATGCAAGTCCTGCCCGGGTTCAGCCTGCCATGAAAGCATCCGTTCGTAGGGTTCATCCATGGTGCGGAATCTGAACCAGTGTCTAGCAACGAGACAACCATCTATTCAGATGGTGAATCATCCACTGGTGAAACCGAGTCGCTGTACCAGTTGCAAGACGGCCGAATTGGGGGCTATTCCGATGGCAACAGTATTATGGACCCCTTTGAACCGCCAAACCGGGTTGCAATCTTCATGGCCGGAACACAGTCCACCTTGCAATCTTCATCCACAGCAGCAATGATGTCCGGATCAGCAGCCGCGACAGGGGGACCTGTGCGCCGACCGGCTCAAGTTCTTTCCAGTTTGTTGGATGCCTGGGCGACCTTGTTAACCACGGCAGTCACCCTAGAGACGCAAGATCGGCACAATGCAGAAGTTGCCAAGCTGAAGGACCAAATATCACAGGCCAAAGAGGACTTGGCAGCCGAGGAAGTTAGGATGGCTGAGGAACGGGCCGCTTTAGATGCCCAGTCACAGAAGATCTAGGCACAGAATTATCGGCTTATGTTGGATTAGAACGCGGCAAACGAAGTGCTGCGAAGGAAGTACCGGTCTCGTCTGCCGCCGGTCTACAAAGGACTGAATCTCTTCAATACGCCGGGAGCCGGGCCAAGTAATCTGGCAGTAGTAAACCGGACCAAGGCACCTGGGACAGCGCCAGATCAACCACGGGTAACGGACCCGCCTCGATGGACGGATAACCCGCTGCAATACGTATCAACGCCGCCGGGTCATTTTTCTAGCCCTTTGGATAACATGATTGCTGCAGCATCTCGCCTGGCAGCTATTTCGATGGAAGGTGATTCGCTGGCGGCGGTTGAGACGCGACGGGCCAGGGATCTTCTTCAAACCATTGTTGTGCAGCAGCAGGCTTATTCCTATAGCCGAGACAGAATCCATTCAACCCCACGTCCGAGTAAAAGTTATAGCAGGCACATGGACGAACCGGAGGTGTCAAGCAGCGCGTGGCGCCATAATGCCCCTCGAGGGCCTAATCTGGCACGTGGGGGTGCAAATGCTCAGGATGTAGTGGATAATGGCAGAGCGCGACGGGAGGCCGCATTAGCAGCACAGTACGCGGGTCATCATCAACCCGCCCCGGTTCAGCCAGCGGCGTTAGTGGAAAGAGGACTTGCCTTCAGCTCCTGGGAAGTGCCATGTCTCATCCCGGCTCTCCGTAATGTGCGACTGCCTAAGGATTTCAAGGGTCCGCGCAAAGTGCCTAATTATACCGCCGATCAGCCCCCCGAGGCGTGGGTGGAAAGCTATGAGATGGCAATGGAGATTCTAGATGTGGATGAAGCGGCATGTGCAAAATACTTCACCATGATGTTAGAAGGAACGGCTCGTACCTTGCTGAAGAGCCTGCCTGTTAACTCGATCAGTTCATGGGATGAGTTGAAGGCCAAGTTCATAGCAAACTTCAAGGATATGTGCAAGAAACCCATGTCCATTGTGGATCTGGCGGCTTGTGTCCAAGGACAGAATGAATCGACAACCCATTGGGTGTGCCAGGTTTTAGAAATTTTACATTCGTCAGGCCGCATCAATCCAGACACGGCAATTGTGACTTTGGAAGGCAATTGCCAGTTTAAGTCACTAAATATGAAGTTGGGACGGCTCAAGCGTCACTGCAATGATATGGGCACACTCATGGCGGCTCTGGTTAAGTATGTTGATTCTGATAATACGAAGGACCCTGATTCTATCGAAGAAAAGCAGGAGAAGGGAAATAAGAATGCTGGTTCAAAAGGACATCATAACCAGACGATTCACGGGAACAATGGTAAGCGTAAAGCAGACAATTCAGATTTTGTGGCTAACACCAGTATGCATGGCAATATGCAGCGCCGTAAGGGTAACCACCCCAGCGCGGTGGAGGCATGAATCTGGAACGCTTGTTAAACCAGCCCTTCCCAAAGCACGGGACAAAGGAGGTTCCGGCCACACACCTCTGGAAGGATTGTCACATCATGAGGGAATTCAAAAACTCTGATCTCTTCCGGTATGATCAGGGTCCATCTGGTGGGTCCGGTCCAGGATTTCACGTGCCGGGTTACGGTGGTGGCGGTTCAAACTCAGGATTTCGGAATAATCAAGGCAATCAGAACAACCAAGGTGGTCACAATCAGTAGAATAATCAAGGGAATCAGCAGTAGTCGGATTATCAGAGCAACCCAAAGCAGTTAAACGGTGGACAGTATCATGTCTTCACTACTAGTTTGTGCAAGCGCGATCAGAAGCTCCATAAAAGGGCAGTAAACTCTATTGAACCGGCAGTACCTCATTATCTACGCTGGTCTGAGCAGCCTATTGTCTGGAGTAGGGAGGATCATCCGCCCCAGGTTGAAAATTCGGGCCACCTAACTTTGGTGGTTGCACCGCAGGTTGGAGGTCATAAGTTCACCAAGGTGCTCATGGACGGAGGGAGCAACATCAATATCTTGTATTATGAAACCTTCCGGCGTATGGGGCTAACAAACAAGAATCTTAAACCGTCCAACACCGTTTTTCACGGTGTGGTGCCTGGTAAATCGGCTTACCCAGTTGGTAAGATAGCTCTGGAGGTGGTTTTTGGTGACGATCATGATTCAAGATCAGAGACGGTGACC
The DNA here is from genome assembly GCF_018294505.1 of Triticum aestivum. Lineage (NCBI taxonomy): Eukaryota > Viridiplantae > Streptophyta > Magnoliopsida > Poales > Poaceae > Triticum > Triticum aestivum. Next base: position 518,087,780 of record NC_057810.1, read on the forward strand.
TTTGAAGTGGTTAAAATCAGAAGTCTGTACCATGCATTGTTTGGATGGCCGGTTTATGCTAAATTCAACTCAAGATGCCAGGTCATAAGGGGACCATCACGGTTCATGGTAGCCGCAAGATTGCTCTGGAGTGTGAGGAAGGTGATGCGGCTTATGCTGAGTCGGTTTGTGCAACGGAGGAGTTGAAGTTTTATAAGGACAATGTTGATCCGGCAGATATGACTTCTCTGAAGAAGCCCACTACCGAGCTTGATCCGGCTTTGAAGTTTAAATCGGCTGATGAGACTAAGTTGGTTGATTTTGTTCCTGGCAATTCATCCAAGCAGTTCAGCATCAGCGTCAACTTAGATCCGAAATAGGAAAGCGCGCTCATTGAGTTCATCCATGAGAACCGGGACATCTTTGCATGGACACCTTCCGACATGCCAGGTGTACCGAGGGAACTCACTGAGCACACTCTTAATATTGATCCGTAGTTCAAAACGGTCAAACAATTTCTTTGCCGCTTTAATGTGGAGCGGCGCAAGGCCATTGGTGAAGAGGTAGCCCGGCTGTTGGCAACAGGGTTTATCATGGAAGTGTTTCACCCAGAGTGGTTGGCTAATCCAGTGCTGGTACTTAAGAAAAACGGCACTTGGCGTATGTGTGTGGATTACATAGATTTGAACAAAGCTTGCCCAGCTGATCCCTTTGCCCTCCCTCGTATTGATCAAATCATTGATGCTACGGCGGGTTGTGAGCGTTTGAGTTTCTTGGATGCGTATTCTGGTTATCATCAGATTAAGATGGCAGTTAAGGACTAGGAGAAGACAGCTTTCATCACTCCCTTTGGAGCCTTCTGTTATGTGTCTATGCCCTTTGGGCTCAAGAGTGCCCAGGCAACTTATCAGCGCTGTGTGCAGAATTGTCTTCATACTCAAATTGGGCGCAATGTTCATGCTTATGTGGATGATATTGTGGTGAAGTCCGGGAAAGCAGAGACACTCATAGCTGATTTGCAAGAAACCTTTGATAACTTGAGAGTTTATAAAATGATGCTCAATCCGGCTAAGTGTGTCTTTGGTGTACCGGCTGGCAGACTCTTGGGTTTTCTGGTGTCCAACCGGGGCATTGAGGCTAATCCGGAAAAGATCAAGGCTATCACATCCCTGGCTAAACTGGCATGTATCAACGATCTTCAGCGTTTGGCGGGTCGTATCGCGGCTTTGAGCCGGTTTATCAGCAGGTTGGGAGAAAAGGCGATCCCTCTGTATCAAATGTTGAAGAAGACAGACAGTTTTGTCTGGACTGATGCTGCTGATGCGGCGTTTGAGGACTTGAAGAAGCAGTTGGTTGAACCGCCGGTTCTTGCTGCTCCAGTTGATAAGGAGCCACTACTATTATATGTGGCTGCTAATGCCCGGGCTGTCAGCGTGGCTATTGTGCTGGAGCGCAAGGAGGCTGGGAAGGAGTACCCGGTTCAAAGGCCGGTTTATTATATCAGCGAAGTGCTCATTGAGTCAAAGCAAAGATATCCGCATTGGCAGAAGTTGGTATATGGGGTTTTTATGGCAAGTCGGAAGCTTAGGCAGTATTTTCAAGGTCATCCCGTCATAGTGGTCAGTTCTGCTCCTTTGGGGGATATAATCCAGAGCAGGGAGGCAACTGGTCGGGTTGCTAAGTGGGATATTGAGCTTGGACCACACGGTTTGAAGTATATGCCTCGAACAGCTATCAAATCCCAGGCCCTTGTGGATTTCATCAATGATTGGATAGATTTGCAGATACCGGAGGACAAACCGGACAGTACATACTAGACTATTCATTTTGATGGATCCAGGCAATTGGAGGGCTCGGGGGCTGGAGTTGTCCTTACTTCCCCTCGAGGTGATAAAGTTCATTAGGTTCTTCGCTTAATGTTCCCTTGTACTAACATGCAGCTGAGTACGAAGCCTTACTCCATGTTCTTCGAGTGGCTAAGGAGATGAACTTAAGCTGGGTGCGATGCTTTGGTGACTCGGTTCTGGTAGCCCAGCAATTTTCAGGGAACCCCAAGTGATATTGGACGGTAAACGCAATACTTCTGGACGGTTCCATACTTAAGCTGGGTGCGATGCTTTACATATTATTTCGGAATGGACGGTTCCATACTTGGGAGAACCGGGTCGAGTTACCAGAAGATGCAGTTTTAGCCAAACAGATAGTCCGGCGTTCCAAGTCCATGGTTATTCACAATGGTAAGTTACACAGTTGCAGTATCTCTGGTGTGTTCCAGCATTGTATTTCTCCTGAAGAAGGTCGTGAGATTTTACGAGATATCCACGAAGGGGACTGTGGTCATCATGTCGGTTCAAAATCCTTGGTTGCTAAAGCGTTTCGTCATGGTTTCTATTGGCTGACGGCTCATGCTGATGCTGAAGACTTGGTGAAGCGGTGCGATGGTTGTCAGAAATTCTCACGACGAGCTCATGTTCCGACTCAGGAGCTACGGATGATTCCCATCACTTGGCCGTTTGCTACCGGGGGGCTTGACATGGTAGGGCCTTTCAAGCGATCCAAGGATAAGAAGACCCACCTGTTGGTGGCAGATGATAAGTTTACTAAATGGGTTGAAGCGGAGCCAGTGAGCAAGTGTGATGCAGCCACGGCGGTTCAATTCATCAAAAATGTGATCTTTCATTTTGGTTTTCCACACAGCATTATCACAGATAATGGCACAAACCTCTCCAAGGGCGAGATGGAGGACTTTTGTCAATGAGAGCACATCCGGCTTGATGTGGCATCGGTGGTTCACCCCCAATCTAATGGTCAAGCTAAGAGAGCCAATCAGGAAATATGGAAGGGCATCAAGTCCCGGCTTATGGTTCCTTTGAAGAGGACGCCGGGTTGTTGGGTGGAGGAGTTACCATCTGTGTTATGGAGCATAAACACCACCCCAAACCGATCTATAGGTTATACACCTTTCTTCATGGTTTACGGGGCAGAAGCGGTACTCCCAAGTGATATTCGTCACGACTCGCCCCGGGTTGCCAATTATGTTGAAGCGGACAACGAGCAAGCACGTCAAGCAGCATTGGACCTAATAGATGAAAAACGGGACATGGCATTGGCTCGTTCAGCGGTTTATCAGCAAGACCTGTGGCATTATCACAGCCGCCAGGTTAGAACAAGAACCTTTCAAGAAGGCGACTTAGTGCTCCGGCTCATCTAGGATCAGACCGATATGCACAAGTTATCCCCACCTTGGGAAGGGCCCTTTGTGGTCAGCAAGAATCTGCACAATGGATCATACTACCTCATCGATGTTCATGAGCACAAAGACTCAAGAAAATCGGAGGAGGAGACCTATCGGCCGTGGAATATCGCTCTTCTACGGCCGTACTACACCTAAATCATAGGCTCTCATTATGTACATATTTTGACAATGTATATATTAGGATCAATGTAATAAACCGGCATCCTTGCTACAAGCAGGGTCTCTGCCGTTCTTCCAATATTTCTTGGTTACAAGGGGGCTTCTGCTTACAAAGCGATGTCCTGTTTTGTCCATTAAACCGGCTTTCATGCCACAATACAGCTTGGGAGCTTCACACCCAAGGCGCCAAAGAGAGTATTCTTGTTAACAGCACAACTCAAACATAGGCACCCATTGAGCACAGCTCACAAAGTTACTTGGGGGCTCTTTGTGTAAAGTAACAAAGAGTTTGAAAGGACCCTTGTAATTGGGCATCGACTCACGGCTTGGAAACCTGGTATATTCACCTAAAACCCCGGGTTAACCTGCCTTCATCAAGTAAGCCACTCCTATCCAGGTAATCTTGGCATGACCCGCCGAACATTTGACAAGTTACTCTGATACAGACCCTGAACTTGTCAAAGTTAAAACGACGATTGGTTAGTTGGAGGCCCATCTTAAAAGGCTTTGTCAAATGGTTTAACTCAGCTGCCTGGCAGCCCACGAAAAGCCTCAAATTTGGGCCTGGCAGCCCTCGAAAAGCCTCGACTACAAGTTTTATTTGTTTTTGTTTTTGCAAGTTTTATCTCTTTTTGATCCAATTTTAAACCGGCGTTTACTGACCCGGCCGGACGATATGTCATTTCATTAACCCGGTGTTTCTTAACCCGGTGTGGCTTACAGTTATCAGTTGTTAGCACATAATCAATTATGAACCGGCATCTCTTAATCCGGTCTGGCATTTGACTATAAGTCGCCAGGATGATCATCCGGTGTTTATCAATACCAAGCATGGCTTATTATGCACCAGCACAATGCGGTGGGTATTTTCCAATACTCAAAGTTTGGGTTATCACCCTTACTAAACAAGTTGGTGAACCAACAAAAGTGATTTAATATCACAGGTATGATATATTTCATAATTCATTACTTTATAACCTTGGTTATGAGGATTCTGGTTCTGTCTTGGGTATCATAACCCGTCCGGTGGTAGACCACCAGGACATGTTTAAGTGTTTAAAATGCAGAAGCCAGGATTTTATACAAAATACCAAGGCAAATAAATCAAGCATAGCAACAATCACGCTGGATTACAGTATCAGGTAGCAGTGCACGATGGCAGAAGATCAAATTATTTCAACTAGCCTATTACAAGGCGCTTCGATGCCCAAAAGAATAATTGTTTGTTGCCCGCAACACATAAAAATGAAACCGGCTGGCGGATTATGATTCAGCACCAGGCTGACGTGAAGTTGAAGGATCATCTTGCATTGGTTCAACCTCCTCCTCCTCACCCAGTGGCTGGAAGTTAAGGGTGGTCCAATCAATCTTGGTTAAGGCTTGAAAGACAGCTTTGTTGCTTATAAGGTTGGACGGTTCAATGTCAGGGGCGTAGGTGTGCTTACAGATTGGAGGGATTAAATTCTGAGCTTCCTTCACAGCTGCGTCAACCCGTTTGCCATCCGCATCATAGCTAGACCGGTAGACAGACAAGTCAACCTCCTCAGCCAATTGGCTTGCCAGTGGGCACATCTCCTTTGTCAAGGCCTTGAGGGCTTCATTATCAAACTCTGATCTGTCCTCTTGTTCACCAGGATAGCCCTTTCCGATATCTCCCGGATCAAGATCAGTAATCCATGCTTTGGCCCGCGTCAGTGCTGTTAAAGCGCCAGCCCTTGCAGCAGATCGCTTTACCTCTTCCATCTGAGCTGGGGTCATAGATAATTTGGCCAGTGTATCTTTGATCAGCATTGGTGCCGGTTTGTTGAAGGAGGAAGCACAGATGACTCGTTGAGCACCCGTATACAATTGTTCTACTAACATATAGGCTGCCTTCAGCTTCATCCGCTTATCTGAGCCCAGATGGCCAATGCGACTACCTCCAACGGTTTAAGAATTTGCTGTTAAACCGGCACCTTCGCAGATGTTTAAGAAAGGTTATTACAAAGAATACTTACCAAATATTGTTGAAGTCATAGCATTGACTTGATGCTTTATCCCAGTTAGCTCCTCAACCACCGGTTTAAGCGCTGCTTCGGCATCTTCAGCCCGCTTTAAAAGAGCAGTTTTCTCTATTTCCCAATCCGCCTGCTCACTTTTGAAACCATCCTTCAACTGTTCCATGGCAGTCAAAGCGCCCTTCAGTTCATCTTTGGCCTTGGAGGTTTCAACTTGCTGGGACTTGATGTTTTCTTGAAGATCAGCAATCTAGGAATCCTTGGTGTTCAAGTCAGCCTGCAAAAGACACATGATGAAGAGGTTAATATTTTTTCTCAAAGCCCCAAGCACATAACAAGTTATATACTTGGCACTTGGGGGCTAATGCGGATTGCTTTTTTATTTTGACTATCATTCAAAGTCCCAAGGCTCAATACAAGTATTAATCCTGGCACTTGGGGGCTAATGCATACTTGATCAGCAAAACCAAAGGTGAAGGAATTCAACGAAAACAAGTTTGGAACAGACAGTCCTGGTTCATCTTGAAGAGATAAACCGGCCCTTGGGGGCTACACAGTTGAAATCCTTTTTATTTAAAGTCCCGGTTCATCTTGAAGAGATAAACCGGCCCTTGGGGGCTACAATGGAGTTGATATATAGTGTAAAGAAAATTTATGAAGTGTTTGGAAGTTACCTCATAGCGCTCCTTCATCATGTTGACTAAACCGGCCTCATAATCACGGCTTGTATAAAGGAGGTTTAGATATCCAGAGTGAAGTTCTTGAGCGGGAAGATGAGCATAGCTTGACAAGTCAGATTTCCATTTGCCTTTCTCTTCAGCAGTTGATTCCATTTTGGCGCTATGCTTTCACAAAGCGACAGGATGGCCCGGAGAAGTATGGCCAGCCCCAGTAATTACAACATCATCAGTTGCTGCATTTGGGCTCGCCGGTTTGTCTGAAGCCTTGGCAGGGCTCGGCGGATCAATAGTCGGACTTGGAGGATTGGCTTGTGGGCTTGGTGGATTGATATGAGGTCTCGCCGTGTTAACTTCGGGCGGATCGGCATCAGTGGCCTGACCATGTGGGACATGATCGTCCATGGCAATATCAACATTTTCGCCAGCACCTTCTGAGGTCCTATCCAGTTCAATTTCGTCAGTTGGAGCATTTGTTTTCGCCTTCTTGCTAAATCAAGCCTTGGCACTGCAAAGTGGCACACAAAGGATTAATATGGTAAACCGGCGCAAGAAGACAAGTTAAGATTATTGTACTTACCCAGCGACGGTCTTGAGGGGAGGCATCTGCGTGGTTGATGAATCCCCAGAGGATGAATTGGAAGTTACCTGATAATTTGTGTCAGATGGATTAAGAGGGTATCGGAAGTAACCCGCCAAGGGATAAGACTTGATAGAATTACAAGAGATCTCTGCACACGCTTCTGGATTGGAGTATCTGGTAAACCAGAAGAAGTGACTTGCTGGCCACTATGTCGGGTTGTGCGACGAGCTTCAGGATGCTGTGGATCCAAATGAGTGAAAGGATGTGAATGCTTCACTTTCCAGACTGCGTGACGGATTTTTGTTACTGGCACAAGATCGGAATTGGAGGAAAGGGAGATTACCTCTACATTGTCAGCACGGCTAGCTTCCGCATCATCCTAGTAATTGTCGTTGTCAATAAGATGTATAAAAAATGAGCCAAGGGAGTTAAGTTCTACCTCATGTTCCGAATCATCAACATCTTCGGGCGGATCAGAGGACTCAGAGGTTTTCTTCTTGGCTGGCTTCTTGATGGCCTTGCTCTTGGCACGAACAGCCCTCGCTGGTTTGTCTTGAGTTTTTGGCGGTTTGTCCTGAGTTTTCCTCTTCCAAAAAGGATCCTTGGCCTGTAAGAATAAAAAAAGGATTATCAGAAAAATGTTAAAGCGGAGACGGATCAAAAAATAAGAGGGATAAAATTTTTACCGCTGGCGGTTTGTTGGAGGCATCAAAGGGACGCAGCCCATTTTTGCTGCATTCAGTGATCGGTTCATCCAGCATCTTCTTGACAGCCTCAGTAACTTCATCATCAGTTATCTCTATCTCATGGTGCCGTTGAGGGTCCTTGATGTCACCGGTATACTCATGCATCAACCTGGTGCGGCGGCTTAAAGGCAGGTGAGGGAGTTCCGGACTAGGGGGTGTCCGGATAGCCGAACTATCATCATCAGCCGGACTCCAAGAATATGAAGATACAAGATTGAAGACTTCGTCCCGTGTCCGGATGGGACTTTCCTTGGCGTGGAAGGCAAGCTTGGCGATACGGATATGTAGATCTCCTACCATTGTAACCGAATTTGTGTAACCCTAGCCCTCTCCGGTGTCTATATAAACCGGATGGCTTTAGTCCATAGGATGAACAACAATCATACCATAGGCTAGCTTCTAGGGTTTAGCCTCCTTGATCTCGTGGTAGATCCACTCTTGTAACACACATCATCAATATTAATCAAGCAGGACGTAGGGTTTTACCTCCATCAAGAGGGCCCAAACCTGGGTAAAACATCGTGTCCCTTGTCTCCTGTTACCATCCGCCTAGACGCACAGTTCGGGACCCCCTACCCGAGATCCGCCGGTTTTGACACTGACATTGGTGCTTTCATTGAGAGTTCCTCTATGCCGTCACCATCAGGAAGGATGCCTTTCCCCATCTTTAAAGACGGCACCGTCGTCAAGGGAGCTTTGGCCGTGGGCCAGACTATCCGGCTAGGCGGTTTTCTTATGACCGCCTGTTCGGCCACCGCTCCGACAATGACCTCTCAAGTCATTAAAAGCGATCTTCACGTCAGCTCGGAATTCGCCGAGCAGCTAGATCCGATTGAGCTCTCCTCCGTAAACGAGCTCTTGGATCGCATCGCCGCCCTGGGAGTTGCTATCGACTACGATCAGATTGGTCTTAAAACCAATCTGAGAGAAATCAACTCTCCCCAGGTTACCCACCACGTTGTCGTGGTAGAGGAACAATGCGGCGACTCTTCTTCTATGATAAAAACCAACTATGTCCGGATTCCCGATCCCTCCATGCCGGATTCTCGCGGAGGGACGGACACTAATCAAATACTGAACCTAAAGTCAGGCATCGGACCAGATTTGTGGGAAAGCGTCCAACAAATCAAGCCTCCGAGTCCGGAAGCTTCGTGGCCTTTGAGCCTCAGATTGGAAGGGGTTCCGAACTTGATTCCGCCCGCCCACCCAAACATAAGCGATCTATCTCAAATACGGCAAGAGCCCGATGAAACAGTACATCATTACTGGGCCAGATTCCTCCTGGTTATGGATAGGATAAAGGACTGCCGTGAAGAAAGCGCGATTTCAATCTTCTACAACAACTGCACGGACAGGATTAATATATGGTCTATGTACTTGCAGCCATATATTAATCCTGCACTATAGCTGTAAGTACGAAACAGAACTAAAATCTGAACCTTACAAGGTATTACATATCTTAATTTTATAGAAATTAGGTGTTCAGAATAGTACACAAGGTCACATAGCAGTTTTTAGAATTTTGCAAAGTAAAGAGAGAAGAGAAGCAGCAGCAGTTTTAGTTCAGAGAAGAACTAGGAGCAGCAAGGAGAGAAGAGCAGCAGCAGGTTCGTGGGAGAGGGAGCAGCAGCAGTAGTAGGGGTTCAAGGAAGAAAGAAGATGCAGCAGCAGGGACGTGAGGAGAGGGAGCAGTAGCAGTTTTGGAGAGAAGGAGGAGCAACAGCGAGGGGAAGGGTTCAGCAGGGCAAAGATGTGGGGGAGAGAGAGAGATAGCAGCTATTCACGTTGAGGGAGAAGAGGGAGCAGCAGCGATAGGGGAGAGGAGGCAGTAGGAGGAGGTTGAGGAGAAGAAGGAAGGCTGCAGGGGCGTGGAGAGCAGCAGGGATGTGGAGAGAAGGAGCAGCAGCAGTTTTGGGCGTGGGGAAGAGAAGAGGAGCAGCGAGGGAAGGAGAAGAGCAGCAGGAGAGGCGTGGGAGAAGAAGCAGCAGGGAGAGTCACGCGGGGCATCATACGCCTCCGGCCATCTGTCTGGTGGGTTGCGTGAGGTGTGGGGAGGCGCTGTGGTGCTGGTGGCTGGAGATGGTGGCGCTGGTGACGGAGGTGTGGATGGATGATGGTGGATTCGGGGAAGGAGAAGAAGATGGTGGCGCTGGTGGATGGATGGGAGGCGAAGGCGCACCACCACGCCGGCCTGGCCATGGCAGCGGCCGGAGTTGGAGAAGGATGGGTGAGGGAGAGAGATATGCCAGGCCCGATGGGGATCGGCTGCGCTAGGGATTTTTGATCCCCTCCCCTGTTCTGTCTTTTTTACTTTGGCCCTCCTCCTTTCTTCTTTCTTCCCAAGAAGATCCTCCTCTTCTTTTAGTTTGCTCCCCTACATTACTTCTTTCCTTCACGCTCAAGCCTTGACGTATTTCTTTCATGCCCTTCTCTCTTCTCGTTAGCCACATAGTAGAAGTCTTGACGATTATAGTGCCTTTGCGCACTTTTCTGCAAGATAGACCAAAGACTAGTAAATGATTCTTTTTGATGATTATATAGAAATATTCAATCAATCATGGCAAGAATGGACGAATATGTCACGATAGATGCTATATTTGAGTACCAAAATTATATATGTGAAATATACTTATCATAGAGCACCAGCCGCATTGGTCCTCAGTCCGATAGCGGCAGCGGATTGACTGGAGGGTTTCCGTCTTACTAAGGTACTCATGGATGGCGGCAGCGGATTGAACCTCATCTATGAGGAAACCCTTCAAAAAATGGAAATTGACTGGAGCCGCATTGAGCGAAGCAGCACAACCTTCAGAGGAATAATCCCTAGTCGAGAAGTACGCTGCACAGGAAAAATCACACTAGATGTAGTGTTCGGCTCACCGGACAATTACAGGTCCGAAGAGGTCACGTTCCAAGTGGCCTCATTCGGCAGCGGATATCACGCTCTGTTAGGGCGAGAGGCATTCGCAATCTTCCAACCTATACCCCATTACGGGTATATGAAGCTCAAAATGCCCGGACCCAATGGAATAATCACTCTCGCCAGTGATCCAGATACAGCACTCCGCGCTGAAAATAAGACAGCCGCACTGGCCCTAGAGGCATTGTCCGAAGCCCTAGCGGCAGAGGAACTAACTACGCTGCGCTCCACGGTGGATAGGGACGATGTGATACTCGATAAGAGGTCCAAGTCCACCTCTTTTAAACCAGCAGACGAAATAGTCAAATTTCAGGTCCATCCAACGGAACCCACAAAGACGGCCTCCATTAGGGCACAATTAAGTCCTGATGTCGAAGCCGCAGTACGAGAATTCCTTCGGGAAAATTGGGACATTTTTGCCTGGCACCCTTCAGACATGCCAGGAATCCCACGCAGGCTGGCAGAGCACAGCCTAAATGTCCTAAATGGATTTAAGCCAGTCAAACAAGCTCTTCGGTGATTTTCCGAACCCAAAAGACAGACAATGGGAGAAGAGCTAGCCAAACTCTTAGAAGCCGGATTCATCAAAGATATAAAACATCCGGACTGGCTGGCCAATCTAGTAATGGTACCAAAAAAGGACAGATCCTGGCGCCTCTGCGTCAATTTTAAAGACCTCAACAAGGTCTATCCAAAGGACCCTTTCCCTCTCCCCCGCATCGACCAAATCATCGATGCTACCGCAGGGCACGATTCATTGTGCTTCCTCGACGCATACTCCGGATACCATCAAATCAAGATGGCGGAGAAAGACCAGGCCGCAACGGCATTCATTACTCCATATGGGCCATTCTGCTTCAACACAATGCCCTTCGGACTCAAAAACGCCGGCACAACATATCAGCGCATGATTCAAACATGTCTGGCTACCCAGATAGGCAAAACAGTAGAGGCGTACGTAGACGATGTGGTCGTCAAGACCAAACACGTCGAAACTCTAGTAGAAGACTTGAGGGTGACATTCGACAACCTCCGACCATATGACATTAAGCTCAATCCGGAAAAATGCGTCTTCGGAGTACCAGCCGGAAAGCTCTTGGGCTTCATTGTATCCGGTAGAGGAATTGAAGCAAACCCGGCCAAGATCCGAGCTCTGGCACAATTGGATATTCCAAAAGACCTCAAGAAAATACAAAAACTAACCGGATGCCTAGCGGCCTTAAGTCGCTTCATCTCCCGTTTGGGAGAAAAGGCTTTGCCCCTCTACCGCCTCCTCCGGCGCACCGAACGTTTCGAATGGACGGATGCTGCCACAGCCGGACTCGAAGAAATAAAGGCCATACTGGCAACAAATCCGGTCCTGGCCGCGCCCAACCTGGGTGAACCTATGTTATTATACATCGCAGCAACACATCAAGTCGTCAGCGCGGTACTCTTCGTCGAACGAGAAACAGAAGGGCACAGATTCCCTCTTCAAAAACCAGTGTACTACGTATCCACTGTTCTAACTCCATGCAAGTCCCGGTACCCACATTATCAAAAGATAGCGTATGCGGTGTTCATGGCATCCCGGAAGCTGCGACACTACTTTCAAGAGTGTTCCATAACGGTGGCCTCCGAAGTACCTCTCAACGATATTATAAACAATCGCGACGCAACAGGCAGGATTCCAAAATGGGCTATTGAGCTCTTACCATTTGACATAACCTACAAACCACGGCGAGCTATAAAGTCGCAGGTTCTGGCTGACTTCGTCACCGAATGGACCGAAGCCGAACTCCCTAAAGAGTACGGCGTGTACTCCAACTGGATCATGCATTTCGAAGGATCCAAAATGTTAGCTGGCTTGGGGGCTGGCGTCGTCTTGACGTCCCCAGCTGGAGACACAATCCAATACGTACTTCAAATAATGTACATGGACTCCAACAACGCAGCCGAATACGAGGCCCTTCTACATGGCCTCTGGATGGCAATCTCCATGGGCATTCAACGCCTAGAGGTGTGTAGGGATTCAAACCTCGCAATATCCCAAGTAAATGGAGACTTTGACGCCAAAGATCCAAAAATGGCAGCTTACCGCAACGCCACCCTAAAAATGTCAGGTCGGTTCGAAGGACTCGAATTCCACCATGTAGCCCGGGATAATAACCTGGCAGCAGATGTGTTAGCACGCATCGGCGCGAAACGAGACGCCGTCCCTCCAAACATCTTCCTGGAACGGCTCTTTAAGCCATCCGTATTATGGGAAGAGGAGTCCGGAAATAACAATCCGGAGCCAGCTGCATCACCTAACTCAGACCATTCTGACACAATCGGCGGCTCAGCAAATGAAATAACACCTTCAGCCCACGAAATAATGGCAGTAATTGCCCCGTGGACAGAACCATTCCTAGCCTACTTAATCCGGCAGGAACTTCCCGAAGACCAAAATGAGGCCCGCTGCATAGTTCGGCGATCTAAAGCCTACAAGGTTCATGAGGGAGAACTTTATAAGAAAAGCACAACGGAGTCTTTCAAAGGTGTATCTCCGAAGAGGAAGGGCGAAATCTCCTGTTTGAAATTCACGCCAGACTCGGCGGGCACCACGCCGCAGCCCGGGCCCTTGTAGGCAAGGCCTTCTGTACAGGATTTTATTGGCCAACAGTCCGGGCAGATGCTCAGGACTTTGTCCGACGATGCGTCGGTTGCCAGCTCTTTGCTAATCAGAGCCACATGCCACCCACCGCCCTCAAAACTATACCCATCACCTGGCCGTTCGCGGTCTGGGGGCTTGACATGGTTGGCCCCCTTAAAGGGGGAAAACACAAGCGCAAATACTTATTGGTCATGGTGGACAAATTCACCAAATGGATTAAAGCCAAGCCGGTTAAAATGGCAGAATCCGGACCTGTGATAGACTTCATATCCGGGGTAGTACACCGTTTTGGCGTCCCCCACAACATCATCACTGATAACGGCACAAATTTCACGGCTGACGAGGTTAAACTCTGGTGCAAAAACATGGGCATCAAGCTCGACTACGCTTCAGTCTATCACCCTCAAACTAATGGTCAAGTCGAGCGAGCAAATGGTCTAATCATGAGCGGCATCAAACCAAGACTAGTGCGGTCCCTCAAGGAATCTAAGAAGCACTGGGTAGAGGAGCTCGACTCCGTACTCTGGGGGCTGCGGACCACGCCAAACCAAACTACTGGATTCACACCATTTTTCATGGTATACGGCGCAGAGGCAGTTCTGCCCTACGATATAATTCATGACTCACCTCGTGTGCGCATGTACGAAGAAAGAGAAGCCGACTTGGATCAGCAGGACAGTTTGGACGCCTTAGAGGAGGAGCGGGACGTGGCAAAGGCTCGTTCCGCATTTTATCAGTAGCAGGCTCGAAGATATCAAAGCAGAGAAGTACGGGCCAAAACTTACAATGTTGGCGAACTTGTTCTACGCCTGCCGGACAAGAAAAAGGACAAACTTAAGCCCAAGTGGGAAGGTCCCTTCATCATGAGACCAAGTCCTGACCGGCGGAGCATACCGTCTACGTAACGCATTTGACAACCGACTCGATCCGAACCCATGGAACGCAGCCCATCTCCGAAGATTCTACGCTTAACGTCGGACTCAAAGTTCGTCTCACTCCCCCGTCCACCTTTTATATTTCTTACTGTCTCTTGTCCCCCTCCTTCTTCCCACTTTTTTTTCAGTACCTTTTATAGGCTGATTTGCACTTTGTTTGCACACACTTGATGTGCTCCTAGCACTCATTATACCTGGGGGCTTCTTTAACAGAAGCTTATTCATACGGGCTTCATGCCCAATACATGTGTCATACTTCCGCATGTACCTTTTATTCACCATTATATGCATCAATCTGACTTAAGTTTTGGCCAAGCTGGGTTGCCTGGCTCCTGTGCTTACCCCTACGTTCCTGATTGTTCGGCTAGGAAGTAAAGGGAGCACCTCTGCAATTGTTACTGCCGGGTCAGCCGGATGTGTACCTCAGACTGGGTGAAGCCGAAAGCTAGCGTTCTTAAGAGAATATTCGGTCGGTGACTTGAAAGATGATTTATTACTTACTTATTTATCTACCCCCAGATGCTTTTTCTGCTATTTTCGCAATCCGGCATTGCACTTTAGGGCATGCCTCCCAGGGAAAGGAACCCTTAACGGAACTATTCTCCCTGGAAGATGTTTCTTACTAACCATGTAATATAACATAGCTAGTTGGGCACTTGTCTACTAAAGCAATTATGACCTCGACGCCTTGTCTCCATGCATGCCCCGGTTCTTTCATAACCGTAAGGGTATTCGGACACACTCCGGACTGTTGGGTCCCGAGGTTGAAGCGAAACGGTCCGCAAAGACAAACGATGTACAATCCGGCTAGAAGGCATTCTACATGTCATTTAAAAAAAATTACATCGTCAAACTGACTGATTGTACTACTCTTCAATCCCATCTAACAGGCTGTCTAATTTACAGTCCTGTTGGGAATATTTCGCGGCCAGCTCTACTTGGCCGTACATCACGCTCACAGGGATCTCCTTCCCATCAGGCCCCGCAGGTCCGACCTCGGCCATGTGGTTCGGGTCAGCCTTTGGGTACCGCGTCTTCACCATGGCCCAGGCCTCCCTGGCGCCTTGACGGCAGGTCGATATCTTCCACAAACGGAGGTGTCGCCGTGCTCCCTGAATCTTCTCAGCAAGCCCTCCAAGGCCCTCGGGTAGGGAGACGGAAGGCCATAAGGCCTGAACGACGCCACTCATCGCCTGCCGAACACGTTCGAGCAGTTGCACCAGCTCGGGAAGTTGGTCACCCGTTGAACCAGGCATTTCCTCCGCAGGGCGACCTGTGAGCACACCTAAAGACACATTTCTGTCAATCGACTTCCTCGCCGAATTCTTCTTTTCAAAAGAATTTGCTCAAGCACTTACTATAAATGCCGCGACGAAGCCGCTGATTCTCCTTCACGGAGCCAGACAGCTGGGCCCGAACACCTTTCAGCTCTTCTCCTAGCTGGGTGTGGGCATCTTGGAGCTTGTTTATCTCCTGCTGCACCTTCATAAGCACCCTCTCGCCGGCCTTTAGCTGACGCAGTAGCTGTTGCTTGTCCGGATCTAGTCCGGCGCCCTCTACAATATTATTGTCAGATTTACGCACACGCCACACTTTGTTAACTACTTATCTTTTTGAAATACGTATTACCAGCGGGGGTCTCTGTGGCTCCCCCTATGCTGGCTAGTGCGGACTCAAGTTGGGCCTTGCACTCTTGAAGCTCCTGGGACAGGTGGGTATTCTTCTCCGTAAGATCATGCATAATAAATGATCCTTAAATCAGTTGTTTTAACTATCTTAAGTCTCAGGGGCTGCTAGCATATATAACTATTAAAATTACTTACCCGTATGTCCTTCACATACTGCTCCGTGGCTCTGGTTTAATCATCTTGAGCAGCACGGAGGTGCGCGTTTCCCGCATCAAAGGCATTCAACGCCTCCAGGGGAAAACACGCGTCACGAAGAACTGTCCGGCGACGCCTGTGATTCATGGTGCTCTCCACCTCAGATCAGGTGGAGGACAGCCTGTCGGCATCCTCTGTCGAAGGAGCATCCGGCTCTTGCCTTGTGTTCGCCTCCACTTCCGGACCACGCGATGGAGCATGGCTGGCGGAGGCTTGATTGGCAACCTCTCCGGACACTGTCCGGCGAGCGCTCTTCCTCCTGGAAAGAGTTATGAGCGTTAATATACCTCATAGGGATCCTTCCCTTAAAACCAACGGTGTGCCGTACCGTTGCGGCGACTTTTCGATTTGCGTCGCACTCCTCTTCCGCCTACTGGGCCGAACTGACCCTTGCTGGTCAGCCGCCGCAGGTTCGGCTTCCCGCCTTAAAGGCGCCTCCTGCGATGCACCATTAGTATAGGATGGTCAGAATTAAGCACGGATCACATGATGGTGTCAAGACCTCGGTCGTAGTCACCTGGGAGGCCAGAATCAAGCCGGGGTAGTCAGCCGTAATGGCGACTAGAGCATTGTCCATGCTAAGTTGGTGGAACACCCCGTCAATCAGCTCCACCTTTATGTCCGGATCCTCTTCGGAGGCCGGATCAAGGGATCGTTCCGGATCCTCGGGCTGTGGAGTTAGGCTTCGTATGCTCTCCACATCCCGGCGCAGCTCCTGCGTCGAAATCACAAAGTAAAATACTTGACTTTGGAAGTATGGATTGGATAGATAAAACGTCCGCCGACCCAGCTCCGAGGGTTATTCATGGAGAATCCATTCAATGGATTCATGCGGAGAAAGTACTCCTCCTCCCCCTTGTACAAGACGGACAGGATCTTTGCCAGATCGGCTGTCGAGCTCGGCCCTTTGCGGCCATGACGGGTGGCGTCGTCTTCCCCGTTGAAGTCCCACATAGGGTGGCCCCTATATTGGAGTGGCTGCACCCCTCGCATAATGCACGTGGCCATGATTCCAATCATGGTCAATCCGGATTGAGCTAGTAACCTAATTCGGCCCATCAGATAATGGACGCTCCCATCCTCCTCCCGTTGAGGGCTCCGCGGGTGCCAACTCAGGCGTTTCTTCAAGGGAGCATTGCTGAACTCCGGGAGGCCGATCTGAACTGGATCCGGCAGAGGGGCGTCCTCCTTGTAGAACCATTCCGAAGGCCAGTCTTCGGACGCCTTCTTCGGGGTGCCGGATAGATATCCGGTCCCAGCGATGCGCCATATTTCGGCTCCGCCCACTTGATATATCGACCCCTCATAGGAACGGGGTACGAGGAAAATCAATATCTTCCATAGCGCAAAATGGGGCTCGATGCCCAGGAACAGCTCGCAAAGAGCTACAAAGCCCGCGATGTGCAAAATGGAGGCAGGTGTGAGGTGGTGAAGCTGGAGTCCATAGAACTCCAGGAGCCCCTGGAGAAACGGATGTATGGGAAATCCGAGTCCTCTTATTAGATAAGGGACGAACCATACCCGCTCTCCTTTGGAAGGGTTGGGGACGCTCTCTGCCTGTTTTCCGCCCCTAAAGGTGGCCAGTCCGGCTCGAACTGGAACCATGAAGGCTGGGGGAAGATATCCCTCGGTTTGGAGCGCCACCAGCTCGCTGTGTGGAACTGAGCATCTCCCCCAATCTCCTGGCTTAGGGCTGGGAGCGCGAGAGGAGGAGCCGCGTCGATTATCCATGATGGAATGGATTTTTGTCAGAGGCACTTCGATGAGAACTTGCGGACGGAGGATGGTGTGAGTGGGATCTAGATCCTCGCCTCTCTTATAGGCGGCTCGTTTGCACGGCTAGGGGGTAAAATGTAAAAATACCCTAGCTTTTCGCATTCATATGACACGTGGAAGAAGGCCATTATTGGGCGTAGAAGCCAAGGAGCGCGACATTTATAAGGAAGTCGGACACTATTCAACAGGAACATGAAGTTTGAAGGAGAACCCGCCTTGCAACACCGAAGACAATATACGCGCCAGACTCGTCGTCGCTAAAGTCCGGTTTGGGGGCTACTGAGGGAGTTCCGGACTAGGGGGTGTCCGGATAGCCGAACTATCATCATCGGCCGGACTCCAAGACTATGAAGATACAAGATTGAAGACTTCGTCCCATGTCCGGATGGGACTTTCCTTGGCGTGGAAGGCAAGCTTGGCGATACGGATATGTAGATCTCCTACCATTGTAACCGACTTTGTGTAACCCTAGCCCTCTCCGGTGTCTATATAAACCGGATGGCTTTAGTCCATAGGACGAACAACAATCATACCATAGGCTAGCTTCTAGGGTTTAGCCTCCTTGATCTCGTGGTAGATCCACTCTTGTAACACACATCATCAATATTAATCAAGCAGGACATAGGGTTTTACCTCCATCAAGAGGGCCCAAACCTGGGTAAAACATCGTGTCCCTTGTCTCCTGTTACCATCCGCCTAGACGCATAGTTCGGGACCCCCTACCCGAGATCCGCCGGTTTTGACACCGATAGCAGGATACCCCACGAAACCCAGCAAAGAACGAGGTTAATGCCGGTTAAGCCGTTTGCTAGGAAAGCCTGGAGCTTAGCAAGTTGAGGTGCATAAGTTTGTCGTTCTTTGGCAGTCAGCCGTTGAGGCAGTGGATGGCCATTGCTGAGCCGGTGAGCACGGTAACCCGGCAGAGGGTTTTCATCGGCAGGAGCGGTGATCTGACAATAGAACCATGTTTGATTCCAATCTTTGGGGTGGTTGTGATGTTTGGCATGAGGAAAATTGACTTCTTTCCTCTTCTGAATCGACACTCCGCCAGGTTCAGTATCGGGGTCGTCAGAGAATTCAGTTCGGCGGTTTAAGTGGAAGAAGACCCGGAAGAGCTCAACAGTTGGTTCTTCTTGAAGGTAAACTTCCCAGAACACTTGGAAATTGCAAATATTGGACACGGAGTTCGGTCCAATGTATTGAGGATGGAGTTGGAAGCTAGCAAGCACATCCCGGAAAAACTTTGATCCGGGAGGGCTAAATCCCCGGTCTAGATGCTGCATAAATACAACCACTTCTCCATCTTGAGGTTCAGGAGGGCACTCAGAGCCAGGGACTCGCCAATGAATGACTTCCTTCTTGGCCAAAGCGCAAGTTAGAACATATCCATTTAGTTGTGTTTCTGTGATCCGGGAAGGAACCCAGTTGCAAGAGGCGAATTGCTTGGCCATTTCGGAAGACAAACTGTAAAGGAAGTGCAAAAGCCGGTTCACGGTTCAAGATTGGTGTGCACAAACCGGTGCTGAACCGGGGGATTTAACTCAAACGTATATGCCCTATAAACCGGATATTGATGCTCAAGTTAAGGTGGTGGTTTGTGAGGGCTAATGGTACCTAGCGGATTATGATTCTCTAAAGGTTAAACCGCCTATAAATGGAAGAAGCACATCTAAAATTTACCAAGTACTGAAGAAACAGGTTTCGCAAGATGGCATTGTAATTTTGGATATACCGCGGCCTAGTAAAGAAAATTTTCTGAGCCCTAAAAATGGCGAGGTAGAACATTAACAGTCCAGATGGGATCTATCCAGGAACAATGAGACACTATGGAGGGACAGATTAAAACTACGGCTTTGGCCACTAGAGGAAGCTGTCAGGCCTAGCCTGATTCCAGGAGATGCTAAGGGAAAGCAGATGAGTGCTGATGAATGCTGATGAACACCGAAGAACTTCGGAACCCTAATGCAGATTTGATAGTTGAGGAAGGGAGTACTTACCAGGGGCACGTAGCGGCGGAGGAGTGTCGTAAGGTCTCTGGTACGAACAGGTTGATGCAGCGGCCTAGTCGGTGCAGGTTCAAGGGTCAACGGCGATGGCGATGCTTGAGCTCTTCGGGGTCGCGAGGAGGAAGAAGATGCGAAGAGGCAAGGTGGAAAATGGAAGGACCCCCCGGTCTTATTTATAAAGGCAAGGGGATAAGCGACAGGCGCGAGAATCGAGGAGCCTGAAGCGGCAAGAGGGGGCGCAGCTGTCGCCTCGATCTTCGAAAGTTAATTAAATGAAGGGAATCTTTATAACCTTTTTATACATAGATGACATCATGATGATTTACTGCAATTTCAGAAGATGACATCATGGCGGTTCACCAAAGTTTACAGGGAGAAGATATCATGGCGGTTTACGAAGATCATAAGAAGATGTTCAGGGAATTTTCTAAAGTGTTGAAGATTAACATGAACAGGTTCAAATCAATCTGGGGCCTAATGTTGAGGATATAACTACTGAGTGTAAACCGCCCAGGAGGGGCCGGTTCACGCTCATCCATATTGAAGCCCATGAAGATAAAAGAAGATGGCACTCTACTAGTAAATCTTAGAGGCCCAGAGCCCAAAGGCGAATTAGGGCCCATAGTTGTAAACGGCCATAGTCGTATAACTTGTATTGTAAGTTAGCGAAAGGAAGAGACCGAGCCGGACACTTTTATGAGCCGGCCTCAGAACTCTATAAACTGGCCGGGCGTCAACCTATGTATATAAGGGGATGACCTAGCGGCGATTCAGGGACAAGAAACAACAACTCGAGACTCAGGCAAGCATATTCGCTCCCTGATCATCAAAACCCCAACGATCCCATCACAACTAGACGTAGGCTTTTACCTTCATCGTAAGGGGCCGAACTAGTATAAAACTCTCGTGTCCCTTGTCCGGTTTAACCCCTTTTACTAATCTCGTTGCGATGGCTCCACTACTAAGTCCTTCTGCTAGGACATCTGACGTGTTAATTCCACGACACATAGCATTAAACTTTTGGATCCAATCGGTCCCTTATGGAATAGTGCATAAACTAGGGTTTAAACTTCTGTCACTCTTGCAACCCATCATCTAATAACTACACCACAATAAATTCCCTTAGTCCCAAATATGGTGAAGTATCATGTAGTCGACATTCACATGACACCACTAAGGGAATCACAACATACATACTATCAAAATATCGAACACACATCAAGTTCACATGATTACTTGCAACATGATTTCTCCCGTGACCTCAAGAACAAAAGTAACTACTCAGAAATGATAATCATGCTCAAGATCAGAGGGGTATTAAATATCATAATGGATCTGAACATATAATCTTCCACAAAATAAACCATATAGTAATCAACTACAACATGTAATCAACACTACTAGTCACCCACAAGCACCAATCTGTAGTTCCAGTAACAAGATTGAACACAAGAGATGAACTAGGGTTTGAGATGAGATGGTGTTGTTGAATATGTTGATGGGCATTTCCCTCCCCAAGATGGGAGTGTTGTTGGTGATGATGATGACGATGATTTCCCCCTCCGGGAGGGAAGTTCCCCCGGCAAAATCGCTACGCCGGAGGGCAAAAGTGCTCCTTCCCATGTTTCGCCTCGAGACGGCGGCACTCCATCCCGAAAGTCCTCTACTTATTTTTTTCAAGGTCAACATGACTTATATACCAGAAGAAGGGCACCGGAGGTGGGCCTGGGTGAGCACAACCCACCAGGGCGCACCTTGGCTCCCTGGCATGCCCAGGTGGGTTGTGCCCACCTGGTGGGCCCCTTTGGTACTTATTTGCTCCAATATTCTTCTTATATTCCATAAAAATACTCCGTAAACACTACTAGGAAAAGGCCTACTAATGGCGCACCAGTTTTGCCTACTAATGGCGCACTACTGGTGCGCCTTTAGTACCACGCCACTAGTATTTTTTACTAATGGCGCACCACTCATGCGCCATTAGTATACGAGATACTAATGGCGCACCTGTAGTGCGCCATTAGTATGCCTAGAGGTGCGCCATTACTATCTGACTTAGTAATGGCGCACCACATAGAAGTGCACCATTAGTAATAATTTTTTTCTGAAAAAATTCAAATTATTTTTTATTTTTTTTTAAAAAATCAATTTTTTTTTCATTTTTTTCTTAATCTCAGGACACTACGGCTTAATCACGGGTCAATATGCTTAATCTGAGGTCAAATCACACTCCATGGTCAAACTTCCTGAAAGGTCACCCATCCTCACACTACTCCAGCCCAAGCACATTTAAGTTCAGAGTTCTATCCAACCCCAGCAACAGCTCACTTCACAAGCACTTGTTGATATATCTAGCATATCAATCCTATTATACCGTGTTGATGTCTAGGACTTTGTTCATGTTCATGACTATGATGAAATTTTGAAAAATATTTCAAACTTCCCGGTCATATTACGTATCATTTGTTGAAAAAAATTAAAAAAAAACAAAACCAATTTTTTCTGTACTAGTGGCGCACCACATCCACGGTGCGCCACTAGTAAGTTTGAATTTTTTTGAATTTTTTTGCCTCTAGATCTTGAAAGCCCCATAACTTTTTTTCTATTAGGTTTTTGGGGATTTTGAAAATGATTAACGGGGTTCCCCCGTTAAATTTGGATGTAAATTTTTGAGTAGATGATTTTTAATAGGAGTTCATATGCAAAAGTTATGACCATTTTACAAATTTCCAGAGAGATTTTACAAATAAAGTCAAAATTCATATTTGTAAATTTTCCCAACAACTAGACCACATATCACATGGGAAACTTATTTTTTTGACATTATTATCATTTTCTTTTATTTTTTTTTAAACTGAAAAGGCGGTCCATGGGGGGTGCATTCGGTGGAATTCTTGGGCCAAGTTAGTAATGGCGCACCGTGGGAGTGGTGCGCCATTACTAGTTCAACTAGTAATGGCGCACCACTCCCACAGTGCGCCATTACTAGTTTTGAAAAAAAATAAAAAAAATTGAAAAAAAATTGAAATTTTTTTACTAGTGGCACACCATGGATGTGGTGCGCCATTACTAGTTAAATCTAGTAATGGCGCACTATCCCCTGGTGCGTCATTACTAGTTTTGAAAAAAAATTGATAAAAAATTTGAATTTTTTTTACTAATGGCGCACCGTGGATGTGGTGCGCCATTACTAGTTTAACTAGTAATGGCGCACTATCCCCTGGTGCGCCATTAGTAGTTTTGAAATAAGAATAAAAAAAATTGTTACTAATGGCGCACCAGGGATGTGGTGCGCCATTAGTATTTGGACACTAATGGCGCACCAACACATGGTGCGCCATTAGTATGTAGTAATGGCGCACCACATGTCTGGTGCGCCATTAGTGTCCATTTCATCTATAGCCCTTTTCCTAGTAGTGAAAGTTTCAGCTTGCTTGGAGTTGTGCAGAATAGGTAGCTTGACGTAGCTTTTCCAGGTCCAGAGTTCCAGCTACCGGAATTCTCCCTCTTTGTGTGTACCTTGCATATCATGAGAGAAAAGGCATTAGAATTACTCCAAAAAGCATTATTATGCATAAAAACATCATCAATAACAGTAGGAAAACATGATTCAAAATGGACGTATCAACTCCCCCAAGCTTAGACCCCGCTTTTGTCCCCAAGCGAAAACCAAAATCAAAAAATATGTCCACATGCTTAGAGAGAGATGTGTCGTTAAAAACAAAATACGGACATAGAAGCATCATGTAGATTATTATAAGAGCAACAAACTTAAACTTAAGGCTTTTATCATAGAACTTTAATCATAGACTTCTCATGAATAAGTGAAAATTCATCACATTATCGAAGTATAAAGCAAAAACTCTATTAGAAACCAACAAACTATGTTCTCAGACAACTTTGCAACTACAATTCATCATCTTTTCAGGAAGGGTCATGTATCGGAGCTTTTCACTACATGAAATATGTCAACTAGTGACCTTCTATCAATGACCCTGGAAGAATTGGTCATAGATCTATGACCATTTGAGACCAATTGGTCAAAAGCTGTTCGGGGGGCTCCAAACCCTAAACCATTGCAACCATTTTAGTCAGAAAGGTCGTAATTTCCTGACACAAAATGGTTATAAAGCAAATAGCGCTGGTCCGCTGCCTTATTTCTAATTGTCAACGACCAATATAGATGGTCATAGCCTTGTAAATTGTCGTGGGTTGTGGTGACTAGGCGCCATCTCATCAGTTTTGCCTATGTGTCATGTTCATGTGTCAATTTTTGCCCACAACCTATATTTCTGTTATTCCAAAAATTCCCAAAAAAAATCTCATAAATTGTTTGGATCATATCTTCATCAAATATGTCAAAAGCCTTCCTTGCCTAGTTCAAAAAGTAATCAACAATATTCATTTTCATATTCTGTTCAGAGAAGCACTTTGTGAAGGAAGTGTTATTTATATATTCTTGATTTCCCTAAAAAATTGTGAAGACATTCTTCTTAGTATATGATCATCCTCAGCCAAAACTCACGCCCATTGGCCATGTGCATTTCCCGTACCGCTAATCAAACACTTGACTGCTAATTCATCTTTGAGCATAGTTTGGTCTCTTCATGAGAATCTTACGTTGTAATTTTCTTCCTAGCACCTACCTGGGGAGTTCCCAACCCACTAGACATGCCTAGGCCGCCCAGAACGCATGGCAACACCACGGTCACGCGGTGACCACGCGGCGGGCATGCGAGCTTACGCGCTTTAGAGTTGGGGCCCTCGGCCACCGTCCAAACCTCGATGTCTCACCACCAAACCATGTATTTATTATTAAATAGATACTTATGTACCTAGAAATGATTTTTGGAAAAAATAAAGAGCAAATTATGAGGCAGCTGCAGTTCAAATTTGACCCGCTTCCTACTAAATCAGCGGGAATTTGTCTTTTTCACCAGAGGTGGGTCAAAACTTTTGACACCCAACCATTTTGTCAATTGTGCATTAAATATGGCCTAGTATTTTATAAAATTTATTAGGTCCAATTTTGCAACAAATATATGGTAGGTCCTTCACAAAAAACACATTTTAGGCACTCGGAAAATGGAAAACGTATTTTCCGTGAAAAGAAAATGAAAACTCACTTAGGCAACATTGTTTGGAATTCTAAGATGCACCCTTGTGCACAATATGAGATCATTTGAACAAACTATGCCATGAATGTGGCCATAAGATTGATCATTTGGCTTGAAAGCCATGAATCTTCATGCATGATAGCTCATTTCTGAGAACACTTTTTTAAATAATTGACGTATTACAATTTTATTATTTTTCCTGGAAACTTGGTCACATATAATGACACAATGCGAAGGTTTTCCATTTTTTTGAATTTTTTTGATTTTTTTATGCCCGTTTGAAAATGCGGTCAAAACGGCGGGAATGACCGTTCCTAGCTACTGGTTGAATCTTGGAATTTTATTGGTTTTTCTTTGATTAAATAGATACTTATGTACCTAGAAATGATTTTTGGAAAAAATTAAAGAGCAAACTGTGAGGCAGCTGCAGTTCAAATTTGACCCGTTTCCAACTAAATCAGTGGAAATTTGTCTTTTTCACGAGAGGTCGATAAAAACTTTTGACACCTAACCATTTGGTTAATTGTACATTAAATATGTCCTAATATTTTATAAAAATGATTTAGTCCAATTTTGCAACAAATATATGGTAGGCCCTTCACAAAAAAAACTCATTTTTGGCACTCAAAAAATGGAAAATGATTTTTTCGTTCAAAGCAAATGAAAACTTCCTGAGGCAACATTGTTCGCCATTCCAATATGCACCCTTGTGCACGATATGTGATCATCTTAACAAACTATGTCATGAATGTGGCCATAAGATTGATCATTTGGCTTGAATGCCTTTAATCTCGACACATGATAGCTCGTTTCTAAGAACACTTTTTTAAAAGAATTATCGTGGAAAAATAATAAACTTGTAATACCGTAACTTGGCCACATATAATGACACAATGCGAAGGTTTTGCAATTTTTTGATTCTTTTTGAATTTTATGCCCGTTTCAAAATGCTGTCAAAACGGCGGGAATGACCGTTCCTAGCTAGTGTTTGAATCTTGGATTTTTTTGGTGTTTCTCTTATTAAATAGATACTTATGTATCTAGAAATGATTTTTGGTAAAAATAAAGAGCGAACTATGAGGCAACTGTAGTTCAAATTTGACCCGCTTCCTACTAAATCGATAGAAGTTTGTCTTTTTGAGCAGAGGTGGACCAATTCTTTTGCCACCTAACCATTTGGTCATTTGTGCACTAAATATGGCCTACTATTTTAGAAAATTGATTTGGTCCAATTTTGCAACAAATATATGGTAGGTTCTTCACACAAAAAACCTCATTTTGGGCTCTCGAAAAATGGAAAATGACTTTTTCGTTCAAAGAAAATGAAAACTTCCTTAGGCAACATTGCTTGCCATTCCAATATGCACCCTTGTGCACAATATGAGATCATTTTAACAAACTATGTCATGAATGTGGCCATAAGATTGATCATTTGGCTTGAATGCCATTGATCTCCACACATGATAGCTCGTTTATGAGAACTCTTTTTTAAAAGAATTATCGTATTACAAGTTTATTATTTTTCCTGGTAACTTGGCCACATAAAATAACACAACGCGAAGGTTTTCCATTTTTTGATTTTTTTTGAATTTTTCATGCCTGTTTCAAAATGCGGTCAAAACGGCGGGCATGACCGTTCCTAGCTAGTGGTTGAATCTTGGAAAAATTTTGGTGTTTCTCTGATTAAATAGATACTTATGTACCTAGAAATGATTTTTGGAAAAAATAAAGAGCAAACTATGAGGCAGCTGTAGTTCAAATTTGACCCGCTTGCTGCTGAAACGGTGGAATTTTGTCTTTTTCACCAGAGGTGTATAAAAAATTTTGACAACCAACTATTTTGTAAATTGTACATTAAATATGGCCTAATATATTATAAAAATGGTCTAATCCCATTTTGCAACAAATATATGGTAGGTCATTTACAAAAAAACTCAATTTAGGCACTCGAAAAGTAGAAAATTAATTTTTTGACCAATTTAGATGGTCATAAGGTCGTACTGTATTCTGATTGGTCTGTGGACGTCTCACGCAGATCATGCATTGAATATCGTCAGATGTTCGTGGATCCAACGGCAGTCCTCAGCCCTTCCCCACCATCCCCGAAATCCTAGCTCTGCCCTGTGGTCATTTTGCATCCACCGCCCTCCCCCGCCTCCTTTCTTTCCCTCGCTCTCTTCTCCTCCTCTCCTCTTCCAGATCCGCCGAGCTCCTCTCGATCCCCTCCCCTCCAGCCCTCGCTGCCACCCGCCCATTCTAGATCACCGTCGTCGCCGCCTCCCCATCAGCTCCACCGGTGAGCCCTTCCTCACCGCATCGCCACCCCCGCGCCCATCCATGACCACCCCCGCGCCGGCGGGGACGGGGTACTCGCAGGCGAGCTTCTACAGCTCGCTGGGGTCTTTGCACTATCCGTGTCGGGGTTCTGGTCTCTCATCAAGCCCCCTGCTCTACCGCGTCCTCGCCTACCCGGCCCTCCGCACCGCCGTGATCTCCGGCCCGGCCGCGCCGCCCGACGTGCCCGCGGTCGCGGGCCCCCAACCACCATCGCCGTACGCTGGCCTCTGCGCGAGGTCCATGGCCACCTTCACCCGCACGTGAGCTCGCGAGATCCGTCACCGTTGTTGTCCAGGTAGGCCCTTCCCCTCCTTCCTCGCCCAGATCCAGCCGCTCCTCCTCACCTTCTCCTCCTATCCGTCCCTTTGCTGCAGGCCATCATGACATGGAGATGGCGATGACGGCAGGAGGGCACCGACCTTGCCCTGCTCGAGATGGATGAGGATTGCGACTAGCTTTGGCCCTGCTCTGCTCGAGGAGGAGGGGCAGGAGGAGAGGTTTTGTTCCGTCGATGTAGGCTTCGTCCGTTCCTTGTTCCCCCATGCCTCGCCCGGTTCTTGTTCTTCTGTACTCATCGATGTGACGAGTCCCGTTCGACAACTGCTCTTGATTTGTGCAATAGGAGGCTTTGTGCGGTTTTGTTGCCAGGTTTTCCTAATTCTAGATCTAGTTATCGCATGGTAAATGATACGTCTCCAACATATCTATAATTTATGAAGCATTCATGCTATTTTATTATCTGATTTGAATGATTACGGGCTTTATTATACACTTTTATATTACTTTTGGGACTAACCTACTAACCGGAGGCCCAGTCCATATTGCTGTTTTATTGCATGTTTCAGTATTTCGAAGAAAAGGAATATCAAACGGGGTCCAAACGGAATGAAACCTTCGGCAGCGTGATTTTTGGGAAGATTATAACCCAGGAGACTTGGAGTTGAAGTAAAGGGAACATCGAGGAAGCCACGAGACAGGGGGCGCGCCCACCCCCTGGGCGCGCCCTACCCTCTCGTGGGCCCCTTGAGGCTCCCCCGATCGACTTCTTTCGCCTATATAAGCCTACGTACCCTAAAAACATCGAATATTAAGATAGATCGGGAGTTCCGCCGCCGCAAGCCTCTGTAGCCACCAAAAACCTCTCGGGAGCCCGTTCCGGCACCCTGCCGGAGGGGGAACCCATCACCGGTGGCCATCTTCAACATCCCGGTGCTATCCATGACGAGGAGGGAGTAGTTCACCCTCGGGGCTGAGGGTATGTACCAGTAGCTATGTGTTTGATCTCTCTCTCTCGTGTTCTCTCTATGGCACGATCTTGATGTATCGCGAGCTTTGCTATTATATTTGGATCTTATGATGTTTCTCCCCCTCTACTCTCTTGTGATGAATTGAGTTTCCCTCTTGAAGTCATCTTATCGGATTGAGTCTTTATTTGAGAACACTTGATGTATGTCTTGTCGTGTTTATCTGTGGTGACAATGGGATATCATGTGCCACTTGATGTATGTTTTGGTGACCAACTTGCGGGTTCCTCCCATGAACCTATGCATAGGGATTGGCACACGTTTTCTTGACACTTCGGTAGAAACTTTGGGGCACTCTTTGAAGTACTTTTGTGTTGGTTGGATGAATCTGAGATTGTGTGATGCATATCATATAATCATGCCCACGGATACTTGAGGTGACAATGGAGTATCTAGGTGACATTAGGGTTTTGGTTGATTTTTGTCTTAAGGTGTTATTCTAGTATGAACTCTATGATAGATTGAGCGGAAAGTATAGCTTCGTGTTATTTTACTACGAACTCTTGAATAGATAGAACAGAAAGGATAACTTTGAGGTGGTTTCATACCCTACCATAATCTCTTCGTTTGTTCTCCTCTATTAGTTGCTTTGGAGTGACTCTTTGTTGCATGTTAAGGGATTGTTATATGATCTATCTATGTTATTATTGTTGAGAGAACTTGCACTAGTGAAAGTATGAACCCTATGCCTTGTTTCCTACCATTGCAATACCATTTACGCTCACTTTTATCATTAGTTACCTTGCTGTTTTTATATTTTCATATTACAAATACCTATATCTACTATCCATATTGCACTTGTATCACCATCTCTTCGCCGAACTAGTGCACCTATACAATTTACCATTGTATTGGGTGTGTTGGGGACACAAGAGACTCTTTGTTATTTGGTTGCAGGGTTGTTTGAGAGAGACCATCTTCATCCTACGCCTCCCACGGATTGATAAACCTTAGGTCATCCACTTGATGGAAATTTGCTACTGTCCTACAAACCTGTGCACTTGCAGGCCCAACAACGTCTACAAGAAGAAGGTTGTGTAGTAGACATCAGTAAACGACCCCTGATTGGAACTGGGATGCAGTAGAATACTATGATTATCTCTGTATTCTTTTTAATAGGATGTACTGTTCTATGCAGAAGATCTGATTTGCACAAACATAGTTATCTGCATGTGCTGCCTGACTTGGTATTTGTTATATCCTGTTGGTTGAATGTATGGTGGTGCCAGTACAGTGGTATTATATTCAGGTTGGTATGTTGCTGTGAGGTTAATCCCTTCGGAAACATTATTTGAGAATTTTGTAATGCCTCCTTTGGGGTGTTGATACACTATTGCACTAGTTCTATTGTATGTGAGTTCATTTTGTTGCTGCAAAGCATTGATACAATATGTCATTTGCAGGGAGCTCACTCTGCATCCGAGTCTCGGTCATCCTGCACAGCAAGGAGCTGGACCAAGGGAGCAAGAAGCGATGCTGGTTCCTTGAGACATGTGCAACACATTTAACTTTTAGTACTCCAGTACTCCCGTAATTTTGCTTAGAGTATTTAACAAGATTGAAGTGTACATGTGTGGAGTAATTTTGCTTGGAGTATTTAACAAGGTTCAACAAGATTTAACTTACTTTTCCAGTTAATTAAATGGACATCTTGGATTAGTTAGAAAAGCATAAATTATTTTCAGAAATCCATAGAAGTATTGTTCTCAAGTGTGCATTACTTAAATAAACTTGCTTGCAAGCTTATTTTCTGACTTGTATATTCCAAAACTGAAAAAGCTTAGTTAACTTCTATTAAGTTTCAATAATATTCAGTGGAGTATTTACTGTAAATTTTGCACATCACAGTAATTTCACTTGTTGTTAACTGTTGTAGCATTAGTAGTAGTTTGACTACAATACTGCTTGAACAGGGTGAATGGAGGGTGAGGAAGTTCTACTACAGAGTAGGATTGCACAGGGAGTAGTTAGGAGTAGTAGATGTTGATGATCATAGTCAGGAGTAGTTTTGCCTTTGGTGATCATCCAAAAAAGTGATGTACTATTGTACTTTGAGTGAAAATGGAATGTACGATCCTGCACAACATACTTTGAGTGAATGTTGAGTACTGTATGCACTAGTGTATTAGATGTTGAGCACTGTATGCACTTGTGTAGTAGATATTTTATTGACTAGATATATACGCGTTGACTGTTGGTCTGTTCCTCTAGTTTTCTAATGTGCATGCTTATTTGGATCCACTGAACCTTTGCACGAATAATCTCTCAAGTTTGTATATACATAGACAGGTTTTCTGAAAGTGTGACTCCATAGTATTGAGAAGTAATTAAGTTTCCTTTAGTTTTCTGATGTGAAAGTTTCTTGAAAGTAGAGCTTTTCTTAACTAATCAAGAACTCGACTCCTTTCCCCTGATATCATTGTCGCCCAGTCCAAGTCCATTTGTACTTGTAATAACGGAGTATTTGTACTTGTTTAGAATGTTTTAGGCACTGGTACGAAAGCTTCCCTTGACACGAACATAGTATACCATGGTATATATACTACCAAATACAATTCAGCATCTTGTTTTCATCAATTGATGTGTTCTTGCTTCCTGTTGTCAAGCCCAAACCCACTGAGTTACCTAGTATCTCTGTTCTTCTCTTCATATCGAAGCTCATCAAACTTTTCAGCTATATGCCTTCATTCTGATTTGTACATCATCCTGAAATATATATTCATGCTTTCATTCTGATTTGTACATCATCCTGGATGGTCTGCCCAAACGATGCTCATAGCGTTTTTGTTAGACTGTGTTACAACTCATTTTTTTATTTAAAGAACAACCAAGTAGCACAGTGGTTCTACTTCCCATAAATTGACAGAAAGGTTCTAGCATATTTTCATTTGCAAGTAAAACTCGACCTTCTTTTAGTTGAGTTAGGGGTGGAATTCGAGCCGAGTTGAGCCAGCTCGACTCGACTCGCTAAAGCTTGTTTCATTAACGACCTAGCTCGACTCGAGTCGTTACTATAAGCTCAAATCCAAGATTGGCTCGACTCGTCTAACTTGTGAGCTCGCTTGTTTAGCTTGTTAAGCTCGTTAAAGATATGAAGATAAAAACTTATAAATATGACAAAAATATTAAATGGGAACTTAACATGTACATATATGGGCATGTACTTGAAAGTCTCCTAGGAGGCCGGGCATTGAGCAGCTCGGCCTTGTGCTGGGATGTTAGGTGGTTAGTGGCTGTTATTTACTACCCCTGGAAAACGCTGATTTTTTACCGAGCCTAACGAGTTACACGAGTACTCGTGAGATCGGCTCGTTTAACTCGGCCAGTAAATGATCTTAAACTAAAGCTTGGCTCGGCTCGTTATTGTTCGAGTTCGAGTCGATTCGAGCTGAGTCACGAGCTACTCGTTTAGCTCGCGAGCTTCGAGCTTTTTTTCCAGCCCTAAGTTGAGTGAATATGTTTCAGATATGGAATGTTTTACAGTACATTTCTTTTCTTCTAAATGTGAATTCATGTACATCATCAAGCATTTCACATTTGCTGTAGCACTACGTAATGGTGTACTTATTTTAGAAATTCCGCTCCTTACGTTTATAAATTCTACATATTGTTTCTCATCACTTGGCGTATATATAGCACGTTTTGGGCAATGAACTATTCAGCATTCTATGTTAAAGCTTTCAACCTTGAAAGCACATATTTGTTTGGGCATGTGTTATATGTACCATTTTAGAAGTAATCCACATATTTCTGTCCTGCTATAGTCTTTTTTAAACTTCTTATGAGATTGAAGTATTCGTTCTGATTTCTGGTTTGCTGATTGCTGTAGACAGATGTATGAAGCCTCTTAACTATGCACGACAACTACTTCCTTGAGAAGTACCATCATCACCCATCAAGTATGCCATTGAGGTAATTCACCAGTCCCTCCAACACCAACTATCTATTTTCTCTAGTATGCTTAGGTTTTTGATGCTTTTGTGGTAGCCCCATTACTGTTGCGTTGAATCTCATGCCAGCGCTGGTGCGCCTGTAGCTTGATGTGCTGTGATCTTTATCTGTGTAGGTTTTGTTTCATGATATGCTTAGATTATGATCATAAGCATGGTGGTTTGATGAGGCTGAGGCCAGCTGTTAAACCATGATATAATTGTTGGAACTGAGCTTAATTTTCATGTGTGTTTGTGTGTGTGTGTGTGTGTGTCGAGTAAAGTTGTGGTTTGTGCTGCTCCTTTGTAACGTGATGAAACAAAGAATGCCCTTTACTCCTTTTTTGAATGGAATGTTCATAATATATTGGCTCCAGTTTTTCTAATTTTTATCAGTTGAGTCATGTAACAGGGCGTCCGTGGAAGGCCCAGTCCTGACTATGGCCCTCCAGTGAGTCCGGCATTTGATCGCTATTGAAGGAGCTTGTAACTGATTCCCATAGTTGTAGAGCTTTTATCAACTAAGCTTGTATTACGTGTAACTTGTAGAACTTGTAAATGCTACAGCTTGTAGGACGTGTCATTTGTAGAGCTTATAAATAAGCTTGTATATGCTACAACTTGTAGGATGTGTCATTTGTAGAGCTTGTATTGAATCTGGCTATTGTTATTTGAAGTATCATGTGTGTTTTTTGCTTGCCAATTTAACTACTGGTTATTTTCTTATTGTCAAATTGAAATATGAAGAATCTGGGCCTAATAGCTGGTACCCACTTATCAGAACGTGACAAGTGGGACATGTTTGACTAGTGGACCCATTTTATAAAAAAACTAAAATTGTTGGTACAAAAAGGCCATGACCCATGAAATAAAAAGGCCGAATTGTTGGGCTTGGCCCATGAAGTCTGACCAAAAATTGACAGAAAAAATATATAGAAAGGCTGAATTAATGGGCTCGGCCCACATAACACCCAATTGGACCCGGCCGATTCTAATTTTTGACCATTTCAATTTGTCGCAATTTTGCCACGTCAGATTGCCACATCGGATCTGACGTGGCCTGGACAGACAGCCAGTGACCAACACAAAAGGTCATCGGTTCAACGACCTTCTATTTTGGTCGTAAACATCTACGACCTTCTCACAGAGAAGGTCGTTAATTTCAGTTTACGACCGCCAGCTTTTGACCTTCCATTTTTGGTCACAAAAAGGTCACAAATGAAAAACAATGACCTTTCAGCGACCAATAGTCAAGGTCACAAGTTGACATATTTCTTGTAGTGTTTAGGCAAGTCCACATAGTCAACCATCATATAGTCTTCCATGATTGCTAACACTCACCGCATACACATGAAAAAAAGTTTCAACCGGACACATAGAAAGATAGGGGCTTATAGTTTTGCCTCTCAACGTATTCACCTCAAGGGTGATGTCAACAATAATAATTCATGCTACCCATATTCACATTGACATATGTTCCTATATCTTTCCTCACCACATGATGCTTGCCAAAGGAGAAAAATAAAAAGGAATAGAGAGAAAACTTTGACTCTTTGCGTAAAGTAAATGCATAAAAGTAAAAGATAGGCACTTCGCAGAGGGAAGTAGAGGTTGCCATGCACTTATTTGTTTGTATGCTCAACCCCTTAGTGCAAAAGAACGTCACGTTGTATTGCCCCTTGTGATGGCAACCTTTATTATGCAGTCTGTCGCTTTTATTCTTCACCATCACAAGTTCGTATAATGCTCAGTTTTCTCCTACACTAAATGATCTCACACTTTTAGAAGGATTTTTTGTTGCCTTATTGCACCGATGACAACTTACTTGAGGGATCTTACTCAATCCCTAGGTAGGTATGGTGGACTCTTGAAAATAAGATTTGGGTTTAAGGGTTTTTGGATGCACAAGTAGTATCTCTACTTGGTGTGGATTTTTTGGCTAGCAAAGATAGGGGGCAAACACCACATGTTAAAGGATCTATGACAATATGACTTCTATGTGAATATAAACAAACATAAATCATTAAGTTGTCTTCCTTGTCCAACGTCAACAATTTTGGCATATAATATTTTGATGGGGGCTCACAATCACAAAAGATTTCTAGGATAGTGTATTTATATGTGAATCTTCTCTTCCTTTATTAATTATTTCATGAGTTGTATCATTGACTAATGCTATGTTTGCCAATCTCTAATAAAATTTTCTACTTATACTTTTCCTTATGTGGTGTTATCACCTACCATAAGATTAGCATTTGATCTTTTAGATTTATTTTCTTTCTATTTATTTGCAACATGAAAGTAAAGAAAGCAAAAACTCAAACTAAACTTTATTATATATCTCGCACACGATTACAAGGATAGATCACTAAGCGAACTCTTGAAAAGAAAGGATGGAACTAAACTTTTATTCATCTAAAGCAAAAGATAGTGGGGATGATACGATACCGGGGCACCTCCCCCAAGCTAGGCGGAAGCCAAGGGGAGTGCCCGTACCTGATACTCAATTTTCCTTTGGTGATGAAGAAGAAGGTGGTGGTGTAGTAGAGGCGATCCTGTACTTAAGGATCAAGAGATTAACGGATGAAGCTCCGGAGGAAGATGATGTGCTCTTGATGCAGAATATTTTGCACAAGAACCGTTTCAATCATGTGAAAGGCTCCAATCTCAGTAGGAGTAAGATGAGCATAGTAAGGTTTAATGATATCCTATTCTTCCTCCTAGGCTAGCAGTGCTTGCTCAACCACCGGAGGTTGAACTATAGTAGCCTCCTTGCTCTCATCTCCCTTGACGGCTTCTACAGGCTCTTCTCTCTTCAGCTTGACCTTCATCAACCAAGCATCCTCTTCTACGTTGTTGGAGGAGGAAGAAGACATTATTCCTGGCTTAACAGATCCGACCAAAAACAGCAAGAAAAGAGAACAGAAGATTTCTCCGCGATACCGTGGTCAATAGGTTCGGGGGTTATATAAAGATTTTTTATCTTGGGAAACAAGCAAATGGAAGACAAACAAAGTCTGGGAGGTACCCGAGGTGGGCACAACCCACCTCGGCGCGCCTGGCTTGTCTTGTGCCCACCAGGATACGTTCCCGGTTGTTTCTTATTTTCCTAATTTTCTAAATATTCCAAAATTGATAAAAAATATGTTTGTAGATTTTTTGGAGTCCGTTTACTTACCATATCATGTACCTCCTTATTTTCATGATTCTGGAGTGTTCCAGAAGGACTCTTTTATGTGTTCTTCTGGTGACAAAGTTTCCATAATATTACTTCCAAAATTAATGGGCGTACCTGAGATATAATGTATTATTCGTTGCCCAATAACAACCTTCGGATTAGTACCATCGGTATTATTTATTTTGATAGGTCCAGACCGATAAACCTTGTAACATTCCAAATTTCCAATTTGGAATGTTATACATTAGATCATCATGCATATCATATTTTATTGCATTTTGGCTTGATCCTCAAAATTCTAAGCAACTCAAGGACCTACTGAGAGAGTTGGGGATTACAGCGTTTTCATATTTGAATTTTCAAGGATCATTTGGTTTTAACTATTTTCTCTTCAAAAATACTTCATATTAAAAATATATGAGAGGAGATAATATGACTTCTCCAAAATAAATGAAATATTCGAGGAAAAATATTAAAATCAAATAATTTAGTTTTATTTGGATTTTATTGCAATTTTATTTGAATTAGAAAAATTGCACATTTTCAAAATTGCATTTTTAGGCCAAGAAAATGTTCATCTAGTTCTAAATATTTTATTTAGACGGTGAAATTTTTTTTGGCATCTTTAGATTTTTATTTTATTTTCTAGGATTCGATTTCGGTGGAATTTATTTAAAAAAAATGTTCGCGCGCCCGACTGGGACTTCCGTTCACACGTGAAAGTGCTTCGAAAGGTGTCAGCAGGTGCGCGGAGCCGGAGCCGGCATGTTCGCCCGCTGGGCCGAGTGTTCGCCCACTTCTTTTTCTTCGCCTTTAGAGAGAAATCCGTGTCCGCCCCAGAACGTAAGCCGGGTCGGCCTCGCCAGCGCCACCGCCTCGCCCCGTCATGCAGCCGCTGGACTCGGGGAGTCCGACCCCGAGCCAACGCCGCCGTTGCCCCTTGCCCAAGTTGGCCACGCCGCCTGCCTCCTATATATACCGCCGCCCCCGCCGCCTCTCAGCCACCCACCATCGCGCCGCCTCGCCGCCACAGCCGCCGCCGCGCCGTGAGTCGCCGACGCCGCCCCACGTCGCCGTCGCCCCCTCGCTGCCCCGCCGCCCAAGCCGAGCCCCGCCGGAGCCGCCCCGCCTCGCCGGAGCCTCGCTGGAGGTAGAAACCGCCGACGCCGCAGTTTCGATTTTTTTTTGAAAAACTGCACGGTTTTTTAGAAATCTAGATTTTTAATTTTTTTGAGATTAGATCGGTTCGGTTTTCTCGGTTTAGCTAAATAGCGGACGGTCGTCCGTACGTTTGTTTTAACGAATGGTGTTCACCCGTTAGCCGCAGACAGCGAACATTCGTTAGCCTGTTCGTCAGTTTTTCTTTTTCCAAGGTTTTTCCGCGATTATTTTCGATAGCGATTTCTGCCCTGATTTTCAT
The DNA here is from genome assembly GCF_018294505.1 of Triticum aestivum. Lineage (NCBI taxonomy): Eukaryota > Viridiplantae > Streptophyta > Magnoliopsida > Poales > Poaceae > Triticum > Triticum aestivum. Next base: position 518,124,617 of record NC_057810.1, read on the forward strand.
TTTAGTTTATCTTTTCGCTCGTTTATCGGAATCAGGTGGTTCAAGCGCCTAGATCTTTGTCTTGAAGCCCTCTTTTTGTTTAATCAACTTGAACAAGATTTTGGTACTGTAAAATTTGACTTTAGTCCAGATTAGTAAACAAATCTTGTTCTTTCGCAGTTTGAGTTTTGTTGATTCGTTTGATTTGATTCTTTTTGCAAATCGGAGTTCTTAAGTTGAACTTTCTAGTTAGTTCTCTTATTTGAGTTTTACCAGTGCTTCTCGTTGAGTTCTTATTGTATGCCTTGTTCGTTTGCGATAGAGTACCCAGAGTGCGAAGCGTGCTACTACGAGTCTCTAGGTTTCACGGATCATCAGCAAGGCAAGTAACACTTTGATCATACCTCTTCACTACCCAGTTTTATTGCATTAGATCAATCCTCAAACATTGCATGGTTAGGATCTGTTTAACATGTGGGTTCTGGGAAGTAGATGATGAGGTCGAACCTATTGCCCTGTTTATTATCAACCCTTTGGGAATTACTTCTATGTTGCTTATATTACCATGCTATGCTCGTAGACGTGGTTTGGTTTGAGTGATTCATGCCAGATGTGGGAGTTATTATTAATGGATAACTTAAGGTGGCTACTTTAATACACATCTGGGTGGATTGCTTGAGGCAACCTTGTCAGGACCGGCTTTTCGGGATATTAATTTCCAGAAAATGGTCCTTGTTCTCACCATCCCCAGGATTACTGTTAGCTGATGAGGCACCAACTTGTTACAGAAATTCCAAGCAAAATACAAAATGTGTAGTACAAGACCATTCTAGCCTATGAGTACAGCAATTGGTTTCTAGTGGCTGATGGCGGAAGCGGTTTGTGGATCATCAGCTTCTATGGGACTCCATTTCCCACAGGAACAGCTGACCTGGATAACTCCTATCTTCGCGAGGCTGCTATCACCATTGCTTAGGTTCCGGCGCTGTCATCGCAACGCTCCTCTCCAAGCAAGACATCTGGCCAAGACAATAGCCAGGGACAAGCTAGTGAGTACTTTGAATGTACTCGCAAACATTATGAACACGGGTATAATATAACAAACGATAATCATGTTCTGAAATATTTTATGATCAAAACGTCAGTCATAAAATAAAATCCCTGATGCATGCAAGCAGGTTATTTATATACAACATGAATATGCAATAACAGAGTAGTAATAAAATGCACCGATCGGGTGTCTAAAGCGACGCTTCGAAAGGATAGTAAATAACAAGCATGCCTCAGTCGGGCGTCTGAGAGACACCACATAAAGGGCTTATAAATAATAGAAATAACAAGCATGCCACAGTCGGGCGTCTCAGCGACACCAGGTAGAGGGCTTATAAACTAAATAAATAACAACATGCCACAGTCGGGCGTCTGAGCGACACCACATAAAGGGCTTATAAGTGAGACAAGTAAAGAATATGCAACAGTCGGGCGTTTGTGCGACACCACATAAAGGGCTTATAAAGTAAACAATCACAGTGAATGTCTAGGAGGTAGAACCGTCCCAGGGATACTCAATAATTCAAATAATATAAAGGGTTAGTGCATAATAATAATAATCATAATCATCATAAGTCACAAGTCATGATCCATGTTCTGGTTTAGCAGTTTCTCCTCCGAAGACCGACACTAAGACCGACACTTGACCCAACCCAGACTGTAGTCCTCAACCATGGACACGGCTATTCGAATAGATATAATCTCTGCAGAGGGTGTACTCTTTACCCACGAGTAACGGAATCCTTTAGCCCATCGGGAGTAATTCAGGCTACGGTCTTTTAATTGAAAACACACCTGACCCGCATACACCAGCTTAACATACCGGTGTCTGGAATCACCCACGGCACCTGTCAAGAAAAACTCTAAGTGGGGAGGCTACAACCTCGATTAGCATGGGATCAAATTTATACCGCGTGCTACTAAGGGGTGCCCCCCTCTCGGTCCCAACCGAAAACACCCATGCCCCCGGACCAGGTGGCATGCCTACCGGCTGCAGTCGGTATCTTCCACCATGGCCTCTCTGTACAGTGTGTGCTAGAAAGGGGTTGACAACTTACTGAACCGTACCCTACCTGCTGCAGGGACAAGTGGTAGTACGAAACAAGTATGGGGTTTACTGGAACAAGACTCGATCTATGGTCGACTCAGGAGGTTTAAGTATTCCCTGCATGATTATCATAACAAATATATTTCATCCCACAGACAGAATCACCACTCGTCACACCCCATCATGCCATACCGGACACACTCGTCTCGACGAGGAACTTGGGACAAGCTGGGGTCTACCCAAGACAGAGACTTTCCCGGCTTCCTTCCGGTAGGCACGAAAGGCATACGAGGATGATCACTATCACAAGCATGTCATTTTCAGCAGCAAAGACTCTTCTTTATGCACTCATGCGTATGATTGAATCATCACATAAAATATCGATTGCTCCATGTCAAAGTGGTGTGGTAACCGTATCAAACAACACACGAAAATTTTATGCCAGGGTTCAGAATGCTTGCCTTCAAGAGTATGTAAGTGGGGGTGCATTTTTGAAAGTTGCCTTCTTCTTCAAAATCCTATTTTTGAAAATATTCAAATTAATCCATATTTTCAAAATAGTACAAAAAAGTTGTCTAAATTTTTTTCAAATAAATCTGAAAATAAACTACACAAAATTAGAGAGAGGTAGGAAAAAGAATCAACTCATTTGGAGTTATATTCAAAAAGTTATAGTGAGTCAAAGTTTAGTCAAATTCTCTTTTTAAATAAAACAGAAAAGGAAGAAAAAGAAAAAAACCGTTTCGAATAAACGAGCACGTAGGAGACGTACTCTGGGATTACGCCTCCACTTACGCCAGCGTGGACCGGTGCTGGGTCACTGACAGTGGGTCCAGGGCCCCACTGGGCAGGTTTGACCGGTCGCCCCCGCCTCCTTCCTCCTCTGGCCGAACAGAGGCGGGGCTCCAGTGATCAACGCCGGTGAACGGCGGCTCCCCGAGGGGTTCTGAGGGCGCGGATTGATCCGCCAATCTAGGGCGGTCCTCCCGGTGGTCGAGGGGGTGGCGGGGATGGAGGGAGTCGCCGGCGGCGAGCTTCGCGGCGGACGGCGGTGTCGGGAGAGTTGGGGCTTCATGCTATGGTGGTTCCCGGTCACGTTTGAGAGGCTGGGCAGCTCCGCACGGTCAAGGGGAGTCGAGTGGTGGTGCTGGAGGGACGGGGGAGGGCCTACTCGCAACGAACGCGACCAAAGAGTGGCGGCGGCCGAACCTGCCGGAGATGGGGAAGAAGGCTTCCCGCCGTCGGTGGCTGGCTAGGGGAGCATCAGAGGGATGGCCTGAGGCTCCTTGGGTGACTGGACGAGCTCGGGGCCCCTATATATAGTGGTCGAGGTCGGTTCCGCGGCGGCCGGGGATAAGTTCGATGGCGAACCACCATTCTGTAGTTGCAGGGCGACATGGCGGCGACGGGAGCTGGCGGACGGGCTTGCGGATGAGATTGAGCTGTTCCAGGGGCAGCTGGCACGCGCGTATGGCTCGGGCGGCACCGTCCACGGCAGGAGCTGTTGGAGTAGCGGTGGCGGCTTGCGTCGGTGGCGCTGTAGGGCACCGGGAGGGGCCAGGGCGGCTCTGCGGCAAGGGAGGAGTCGGGGCATGTTGGCTGCGAGTGGGGAAGGGCCAGAATGAGCGCGGGGCAACGGCAGTGGGCACGGCGACTCGGTGCGCGCGTGTGCAAAATGTGCGCAGGCGCGCCCAGAGCACACACGATGCATGTTCGGCAAAATGCCACGGCATGCCGGAGGGATCCAAATCACATAAGGTTTAGGAGGTCTAGGTTAGGGTCATCTAGGAGTCTAGTGGACAAGCTGGTTAGGCCATTAGGGCAACTACATAATGCAAGTCCATAAGCATGCCAAAACTGGCCATGCTCCTAACCTGTTCCATGAAATGCCAAGTGCATCTAGGCATCTCTTGGGGTGGCCAAAAACTCCAGACCAGTGTCTCTTTAGGTGTAGGTGATGGTGGCAAGGTTAGTTGGTCAAGACTAGAAACTAGTTAGTGCAAGTTTTTGAGAAAACCAATACTGGACAGAAACGAAAGGCTATCATTTCATGGACCAAAAATACTCCAATGGGTCCACTCTCCTGGATTTAAGGGTTTTGCAGGGTGGTTAATAAGCAGGAGAAAGATCATGGGCATTAGAGCAACAAAAATTAGAGTTGTTGTAGAAAAAGCCAAACTGGACAAGAGAGCAAAAGAGGATGTTTTGCTCAAATTTTTCAAATAACACCAGTGGATTTTTGCATAAAGTTGAATAATATACTCCTACTAACATCCCCTAAATTTTGTGGAAGTTTTAAAGAAATATTTAAATAGGTTGTGGTGCAAAAGTGCAACTGGACCAGATTTGAAAACTAGGGGTAAAGCTCAAAATCTCCAAATGACTAAAGGATATTTTTGCATAAAAGTGATTTAGGGGCATCATATGTCATCCCCAAATTTTGGTGGGATTTTTAAATAAATTTATAAAAGGGTTGCAGCGCAAAAGGGGCTCTAATCTTATGGAAAACCATTTTTAAAGAAACAGAGCTCAGGGAAAAATAATTATATAAAATAATCCCACTAATAAAAGAAATGTTTCTTAAGAAGGTATACAAGTCCAATAATATTTTTGGAAAGTTTTCACTTAGGGAAAAACTCCACAATATCAAAGGCAAGAAAGGTTCTGAAATCAAAGGATAAATCCAGAAAATAAAAATTTAATTTCCTGGCAAAATTTTAATAAACAAACCATGGTTAAAATTTTTGGGGTGTTACAACACTACCCCCCTTAAGAAAAATCTCGTCCTCGAGATTTGCTAAGAGTTGTTTTTTTAAAGGAATATATTTCTATTAGCTGAAACCAAAAAGTTTACTCATAGCACAAATTTTGAGACATCGGGGTTAGTAGCTACGCCCGGGTTAAAAAATGCAATCGCGCAGCAACATACTTAAGCGTGGCTACTATTTAAAATAGGGGCGCACAAGCAAACAGCATTTAATTATGGCGGTATAGGATCACACGGTTGCGAGGACATACTAAGACTCGGTACTACTCGAGTGACTCAGTCTACCTCGCTAATATCTAAGCGGGCGTGCCTTGTAGACGTCGAGGCTTCTCCACGGTTTTCACCGTCGGGATTAGATGGAGGGGGTTGAGGGGCGGCAGGGTCGGGGTAGCGGTGATGACCATCCCGGGGATTGTTGGCCACAATCCCGTTGGAGCGTGTTCCGAAAATGCGACGAAGCACTTCTGGGGATACCAACGCATTTTGGTCAATGGTTGGGGCTGTCCTCAAGGACTCGATCGGTTGTCCGAATAGCATGATTGGGTTGTCGGCGTCGAGCTCATCTTCTCTTCTCACAGGGGCTCGATGAACCAGTTCTCCACGAGCTGTGATCAGATCGAGGGTGATTTGATCGAACAGTTCCTCTAGTGCACCTACATAGCGCACTAGATGCAACAAAGCAGGATCCGTGTCATGATCTCCGTTGGCAACTTGGGGTGGCCTACCATACCCGTAACGGCTGAGGTAGTAGTAGAACGAGCGGCAGTTAACTCTAGGCGACAAGTGCCAGAGTTGAACTACAGCCTCTCGAGCAGCTAGTTGGATGGCTTGTGGCTCAAAGGAAGTTGTCCTTCTGGTGAACCGGTAGGGGCGATCTGGTGATAGACCCCTACCATAGACGTGCACAGTGGCCCAGAATTGATGGCTCTCACCGCTCATGGGCCCTTGGTACACAACATATTCCGGGGGCTCCTCTAATGCAAAGGCTCGGCGGGTGAGGTTTGCTAGCACGGTCACAAAAACTCTAAGGTTGTTTGCCGTGGTTTCATTGTGCACGACGGGGCCAGGCATTATAGCTCGGTTTGGGGAAGAGGCTGTGTTGTGCTGTGTTGAGGTTAGCGTGCCCTTTTTATAGAAAAAGGGGACGGAGCCTTCCTTCGCACGCTTGCGAATGAGACAATATAGGTGTCGGTCACTGGCACGTGATCGACAGTCTAGGCTGATAGGTTGGGCACCGACTGCTAAAAGGTGTCGGGGTCACTGTGTGGCTATCTTACACGAGAAGCTTGGCCGGGGTTAGTTTAAGGTCTGGTGGGTGGGTTAACCTGGGTTTTTTGACCTGGCTAAGATAGGATTAGCCAATGGTCAGCTTGGCTCTGATACCAAGTTTGATAGCTGATGAGGCACCAACTTGTTACAGAAATTCCAAGCAAAATACAAAATGTGTAGTACAAGACAATTCTGGCCTATGAGTACATCAATTGGTTTCTAGTGGCTGATGGCGGAAGCGGTTTGTGGATCATCAGCGTCTATGGGACTCCATTTCCCACAGGAACAGCTGACCTGGATAACTCCTATCTTCGCGAGGCTGCTATCACCATTGCTTAGGTTCCAGGGCTGTCATCGCAATGCTCCTCTCCAAGCAAGAAATCTGGCCAAGACAATAGCCAGGGACAAGCCAGTGAGTACTTTGAATGTACTCGCAAACATTATGAACACGGGTATAATATAACAAACGATAATCATGTTCTGAAATATTCTATGATCACAATATCAGTCATAAAATAAAATCCCTGATGCATGTAAGCAGGTTATTTATATACAACATGAATATGCAATAATAGAGTAGTAATAAAATACACCGATCGGGTGTCTGAAGCGATGCCTCGAAAGGATAGTAAATAAGAAGCATGCCTCACTCGGGCATTTGAGCGACACCACATAAAGGACTTATAAATAATAGAAATAACAAGCATGCCACAATCAGGCGTCTCAGCGACACCACGTAGAGGGCTTATAAAGTAAATAAATAACAGCATGACACAGTCGGGCGTCTGAGCGACACCACATAAAGGGATTACAAGTGAGACAAGTAACGAACATGCCACAGTCGGGCATCTGTGCGACACCACATAAAGGGCCTATAAAGTAAACAATCATAGTGAATGTCCAGGAGGTAGAACCGTCCCGGGGATACTCAATAATTCAAATAATATAAAGGGTTAGTCCATAATAATAATAATAATAATCATCATAAGTCACAAGTCATGATCCATGTTCTGGTTTAGCAGTTTCTCCTCCGAAGACCGACACTAAGACCGACACTTGACTCAACCCAGACTGTAGTCCTTAACCATGGACACGGCTATTCGAAGAAATATAATCTCTGCAGAGGGTGTACTCTTTACCGACGAGTAACGGATTCCTTTAGCCCATCAGGAGTAATTCAGTCTACGGTCTTTTAATTTAAAACACACCTGACCCGCACACACCAGCTTAACTTACCGGTGTCTGGAATCAGCCATGACACCTGTCAAGCAAATTTCTAAGTGGGGAGGCTACAACCTCGATTAGCATGGGATCAAATTTATACCGCGCGCTACTAAGGGGTTCCCCCCTCTCGGTCCCAACCGGAAACACCCATGCCCCCGGACTAGGTGGTATGCCTACCGGCTGCACTCGGTATCTTCCACCATGGCCTCTTTGTACGTTGTGTGCTAGAAAGGGGTTGACAACTTACTGAACCGTACCCTACCTGCTGCAGGGACAAGTAGTAGTACGAAACAAGTATGGGGGTTACTGGAACAAGACTCGATCTATGGTCGACTTAGGAGGTTTAAGTATTCCCTGCATGATTAGCATAACAAATATATTTCATCCCACAAACAGAATCACCACTTGTCACACCCCATCATGCTATACCGGACACACTCGTCTCGACGAGGAACTAGGGACAAGCTCGGGTCTACCCAAGACAGAGACTTTCCCGGCTTCCTTCCGGTAGGCACGAAAGACATACGAGGATGATCACTATCACAAGCATGTCCATTTTCAGCATTAAAGACTCTTCCTTATGCACTCATGCGTATGATTGAATCACATAAAATATCGATTGCTCCATGTCAAAGTGGTGTGGTAACCATATCAAACAACACACGAAAATTTTATGCCAGGGTTCAGAATGCTTGCCTTCAAGACTATGCAAGTGGGGGTGCATTTTTGAAAGTTGCCATCTTCTTCAAATCCTATTTTTGAAAATATTCAAATTAATCATATTTTCAAAATAGTACAAAACAATTGTCAAATTTTTTCTCAAATAAATCTGAAAATAAACTAGACAAAATTTGAGAGAGGTAGGAAAAAGAATCAACTCATTTGGAGTTATATTCAAAAAGTTATAGTCAGTCAAAGTTTAGTCAAATTCTGTTTTTAAATAAAACAGAAAAAGAAAAAAAAGAAAAAAAATGTTTCGAATAAACGAACACGTAGGAGCCGTACTCTGGGATTACACCTTCACTTACGCCAGCGTGGACCGGCACTGGGTCACTGACAGTGGGTCCAGGGGCCCACTGGTCAGGTTTGACCGGTCGCCCCCGCCTCCTTCCTCCTCTGGCTACACAGAGGCGGGGCTCCGGCGATCAACACCGGCGAACGGCGGCTCCCCGAGGGGTTCTGAGGGCGGGGATGGATCCGCCAGTCTAGGGCGGTCCTCCCGGTGGTCGAGGGGGTGGCTGGGATGGAGGGAGTCGCTGGCGGCGAGCTTCGTGGCGGACGGAGGCTTCGGGAGAGTTGGAGCTTCGTGCTATGGTGGTTCTCGGTCGCGTTTGAGAGGCTGGGAAGCTCCGCACGGTCAAGGGGAGTCGAGTGGTGGTGCTGGAGGGACGGGGGAGGGCCTGCTCCTGACGAACGCGACCAGAGAGTGGCGGCGGCCGAACCTACCGGAGATGGGGAAGAAGGCTTCTTGCCGTCGGTGGGTGGCTAGGGGAGCATCAGAGTGATGGCCTGAGGCTGCCTGGGTGACTGGACGAGCTCGGGGGCCCCTATATATAGTGCTCGAGGTCGGTTCCGCGGCGGCCGGGGATAAGCTCGATGGCGAACCGCCATTTTGTAGCTGCAGGGCAACGTGGTGGCGATGCGAGCTAGCGGATGGGCTTGCGGATGAGACCGAGCTATTCCAGGGGCAGCTGGCGCGCGCGTATGGCTCGGGCAGCGGCGTCCACGGCAGGAGCTGTCAGAGTGGCGGTGGTGTCTTGCGTCGGTGGCGCTGTAGGGCACCAGGAGGGGCCAGGGCGGCTCTACGGCGAGGGAGGAGTCGGGTCGTGTTGGCTGCGAGTGGGGAAGGGCCAGAACGAGCGCGGGGCGACGACAGTGGGACGCGGCGACTCGGTGCGCGCGCGTGCAAAACGTGCGCTCTGGGCGCGCCCAGAGCACGCACGTTGCGTGTTCGGCAAAATGCCACGGCATGCCGGAGGGCTCCAAATCACATAAGGTTTAGCAGGTCTAGGTTAGGGTCATCTAGGAGTTTAGTGGACAAGCTGGTTAGGCCATTAGGGCAACTACATAATGCAAGTCCATAAGCATGCCAAAACTGGCCATGCTCCTAACCTGTTTCATGAAATGCCAAGTGCATCTAGGCATATCTTGGGGTGGCCAAAAACTCCAGACCAGTGTCTCTTTAGGTGCAGGTGATGGTGGCAAGGTTAGTTGGTCAAGACTAGAAAGTAGTTAGTGCAAGTTTTTGAGAAAACCAATACTGGACAGAAACTAAAGGCTATCATTTCATGGACCAAAAATACTCCAATGGGTCCACTCTCCTGGACTTAAGGGTTTTGCAGGGTGGTTAATAAGCAGGAGAAAGATCGTGGGCATTAGAGCAACAAAAATTAGAGTTGCTGTAGAAAAAGCCAAACTGGACCAGAGAGCAAAAGAGGATGTTTTACTCAAATTTTCCAAATAACACTAGTGGATTTTTGCATAAAGTTGAATAATATACTCCCACTAACATCCCCTAAATTTGGTGGAAGTTTTAAAGAAATATTTAAATAGGTTGTGGTGCAAAAGTGAAACTGGACCAGATTTGAAAACTTGGGGTAAAGGTCAAAATATCCAAATGACTAAAGGATATGTTTGCATAAAAGTGATTTAGGGGCATCATATGTCATCCCCAAATTTTGGTGGGAATTTTAAATAAATTTATAAAAGGGTTGCAGTGCAAAAGGGGCTCTAATCTTATGGAAAACCATTTTTAAAGAAATAGAGCTCAGGGAAAAATAATTATATAAAATAATCCCACTGATAAGGGAAATGTTTCCTGAGAAGGTATACTAGTCCAATAATATTTTTGGAAAGTTTTCACTTAGGGCAAAAACTCCATAGTATCAAAGACAAGAAAGGTTCTGAAATCAAAGGATAAATCCAGAAAATAAAAATTTAATTTCCTGGCAAAATTTTAATAAACAAACCATGGTTAAAAGTTTTGGGGTGTTACAACCCTGGAGTACCTAGTTGTTGTCAGGGCACCTGGAGAATCCAGTCTTGTCCTAGGATATCCCGGAGTACCCGTGTGATCATCCTATGGTCAGCCACCCAGGCTCAAAGGGATCATAAGATTATTCATGCTAGAAACTTCCGTGTGCAGCCACAAGCTATTATGGGCTCTAGGATAGTTGAGTAAGTTGCAAGACCTCTTTCAGTGGTGGCCTAGCAGATGTAGGGGAAAGTAGGTGTAACTGTCCACCCAGGGTAAAGAGTTCTTGTTTCAGAAAGACCGTGTCTCGTTTCTCCGACCATGGATGTATTCGAGTCTTATGGGGGAAAGTGCGCAAACCTCTGCAGAGTGTACAAACTAATCATGGTTAGTCGTGTCCCCGATTATGGACGTTTTGAGTATCTAGTTCTTGGATTATCATGTTGATCTCATCACTCTTAATATAATTTGATTGGATTTAATGATGATGCTTAATTGGGATTGAGTTGGAGGAACCTTCTCAATGTTTAACAACCACCATGATAGTTCAATAAAATTTATTCCTTTGTTGTAGGGAAAAATTTTCTTTATGCAAAATTGTAACCATAGAGCTTTCCACCAGCCATATATGCATGTAGTGATAGCATTTATTCTGTTCATTACTCTATGTGTTACATTGCCAGCATATTCCATGTGCCGACCCATTTCGGGCTGCAACGTTCATGTTGCGGACTTTTCAGACAACGAGTAAGGTGCCATGGGTCATTTTCTTTCACTCAGTGATGCCATTGGAGTTGATGGACTCACTTTATCTTCCAAGCCTTCCGATGTTATCATTTTTAGATGGCCTTAAGCCATATTATTGTAATAAGTTCTCTTTAAAGACACTTGATGTAATAAGTGTGTGATTGCTACTCTGTTATAAATCCTCAATGTCATGATGTAGAGGGATGTAGAGGGATAAATTCATGCAATATGATAAAAACCCCATCTTGTTATCCTCGATGGCAACAAAACAATACATGCCTTGCAACTCTTTCTGTCACTGAGTAAGGACACCGCAAGATTCAACCCAAAGCTAAGCACTTCTCACATTGCAAGAACTACCAATCTAGTTGGCCAAACCAAAAAGATAATTCGAAGAGACTTGCAAAGATAACTTAATCATACATAAAAGAATTCAGAGAAGAATCAAATATTTTCCATAGATAATACTGGATCATAAACCCACAATTCATCGGTCTCAACAAACACACCCCAAAAAGAAGATTACATCGAATAGATCTCCACGAGAGAGGGGGAGAACATTGTATTGAGATCCAAAAAGAGAGAAGAAACCATCTAGCTACTAGCTATGGACCCGAAGGCCTGAAGTAAACTACTAACACTTCATCGGAGGGGCTATGGTGATGATGTAGAAGCCCTCCGTGGTGGATGCCCCCTCCGGTGGAGCTCTGGAACAGGACCCAAGATGGGATCTCGTGGATACAGAAGGTTGCGGCGGTGGAATTAGGTTTTTGGCTCCTGTTCTGATCGTTCGGGGATACGTAGGTATATATAGGAGGAAGGAGTACGTCGGTGGAGCTCCGAGGGGCCCACGAGGTAGGGGGCGCGCCCAGGGGAGCGTGCCCTCCACCCTCGTGACCTCCTCGGAGACTTCTTGGAGTAGGGTCCAAGTCTCCTGGATCACGTTCGGTTGGAAAATCACGATCCCGAAGGTTTCATTCCGTTTGGACTCCGTTTGATATTCTGTTCCTTCAAAATACTGAAAAAGGCAAAAAACAGCAATTCTGGGTTGGGCCTCCGGTTAATAGGTTAGTCCCAAAAGTAATATAAAAGTGGAAAATAAAGCCCAGTATAGTCCAAAACAGTAGATAAAGTAGCATGGAGCAATCAAAAATTATAGATAGGTTGGAGACGTATCAGGCATCCCCAAGCTTAATTCCTGCTCGTCCTCGAGTAGGTAAATGATAAAAAAAGAATTTTTGATGTGGAGTGATACTTTGGCATAATTTCAATGTAAATCTTCTTAATTGTGATATGAATATTCAGATTCGAAAGATTCGAGACAAAAGTTCATATTGACACAAAAATAATAATACTTCAAGCATACTAATCAAAGCAATCATGTCTTCTCAAAATAACATGGCAAAAGAAAGTTATCCCTACAAATTCATATAGTCTGGCTATGCTCCACCTTCCCCACACAAAATATTTAAATCATGCACAACCCCGATGACAAGCCAAGCAATTGTTTAATACTTATGACATTCTCAAAACTTTTTCAATCTTCACGCAATACATGAGCGTGAGCCATGGATATAGCACTATAGGTGGAATAGAAGGGTGGTTGTGGAGAAGACAAAAAGAGGGAAGATAGTCTCACATCAACTAGGCGTATCAACGGGCTATGGAGATGCCCATCAATAGATATCAATGTGAGTGAGTAGGGATTGCCATGCAACGGATGCACTAGAGCTATAAGTATATGAAAGCTCTATAAAAGAAACTAAGTGGGTGTGCATCAACTTGCTTGCTCACGAAGACCTAGGGCATTTTGAGGAAGCCCATCATTGGAATATACAAGCCAAGTTCTATAATGAAAAATTCCCACTAGTATATGAAAGTGACAAAATAAGAGACTCTCTATCATGAAGATCTTGGTGCTACTTTGAAGCACAAGTGTGGTAAAAGGATAGTAGCATTGTCCCTTCTCTCTTTTTCTCTCATTTTTTTATATTTTTTTATTTGGGCCTTTCTCTTCTCTTTTTTTTATGGCCTCTTTTTTTTGTAAAGTCCGAAGTCTCATCCCGACTTATGGGGGAATCACAGTCTCCATCATCCTTTCCTCACTTGGGACAATGCTCTAATAATGATGATCATCACACTTTTATTTTTCTTACAACTCAACAATTACAACTCGATACTTAGAACAAGGTATGACTCTATATGAATGCCTCCGGCGGTGTACCGGGATATGCAATGAATCATGAGTGACATGTATGAAAGAATTATGAACGGTGGCTTTGCCACAAATACAATGTCAACTACATGATCATGCTAGCAATATGACAATAATGGAGCGTGTCATAATAAACAGAACAATGGAAACTTGCATGGCAATATATGTCAGAATGGCTATGGAAATGCCATGATAGGTAGGTATGGTGGCTGTTTTGAGGAAGGTATATGGTGGGTGTATGATACCGGCGAAAAGTGCGCGGTATTAGAGAGGCTAGCAAAGGTGGAAGGATGGGAAAAAGTGCGTATAATCCATGGACTCAATATTAGTCATAAAGAACTCATATACTTATTGCAAAGATCTAGAAGTTATCAAAAGCAAAGTATTACGCGCATGCTCCTAGGGGGATAGATTGGTAGGAAAAGACCATCGCTCGTCCCCGACCGCCACTCATAAGGAAGACAATCAATAAATAAATCATGCTCCGAGTTCATCACATAACGGTTCACCATACGTGCATGATACGGGAATCACAAACTTCAACACAAGCATTCTTTGAATTCACAACTACTTTAACTAGCATGACTCTAATATCACCATCCTCATATCTCAAAACAATTATCAAGCATCAAACTTATCCTAGTATTCAACGCACTCAAAAGAAAGTTTCACATATCTTGAACACCAAGTATATTAACATTAAGCGAATTACCATGCTATCAATGACTCTTAAAATAATCTAAGTGAAGCATGAGAGATAAAATAGTTTCTTTAAAACATATCCACCACCGTACTCTAAAATATCTAAGTGAAGTACTAGAGCAAAAATTATTATGCTCAAAAGATATAAGTGAAGCACTATGAGCAAAACGATCAAGCTCAAAAGATATAAGTGAAGCACATAGAGTATTCTAACAAATTCCAATTCATGTATGGCTCTCTCAAAAGATGTGTACATCAAGGATTATTGTGGTAAACTAACAAGCAAAGACACAAATAATACAAGACACTCCAAGCAAAACACATATCATGTTGGTGAATAAAAATATAGCTCCAAGTAAATTACCGATGGAAGTGGACGAAAGAGGGGATGCCTTCCGGGGCATCCCCAAGCTTTGACTTTTTGGTGTCCTTGGATTATCTTGGGGGTGCCATGGGCATCCCCAAGCTTAGGCTCTTGCCACTCCTTGTTCCATAATCCATCAAAAGAATTCACCCAAAACTTTAAAACTTCACAACACAAAACTCAACAGAAATCTCGTGAGCTCCGTTAGAGAAAGAAAACAAAAGACTACTTCAAGGTACTGTAATTAACTCATTCTTTATTTATTTTGGTATTAAACCTACTGTATTCCAACTTCATTATGGTTCATAGACTGAATTACTAGCCATAGATGCATTGAAATAAGCAAACAACACATGAAAAACAGAATCTGTCAAAAACAGAACAGTCTGTAGCAATCTGTAACTAACGCAAACTTATGGAACTCTAAAAGTTCTACCAAAATAGGAAATCCTGGACAATTTGTTTATTGATCATCAGCAAAAAGAATCAACGCAAAATAACGTTCCTGTGATTTATCATAACTAAACTCGTGCGCGCAAAGTTTCTGTTTTTCAGCAGAATCAAATCAACTATCATCGTAGGTTATCCTATAGGTCCTACTTGGCACAAAACACTAATTAAAACACAAAACCACATCCAAACAAAAGGTAGATGGATTATTTATTCCTAAACATAATAAAAAACAAAAAACACAAAATAAAATTGGGTTGCCTCCCAACAAGCGCTATCGTTTAACGCCCTTGGCTAGGCATAAAAGCAAGGATAGATCTAGGTATTGCCATCTTTGGTAGGCAATCCATAAGTGGCTCTCATGATAGATTCATATGGTAATTTTATTTTCATTCTAGGGAAGTGTTCCATACCATTCTTTAAGGGAAATTGGAATCTAATATTCTCTTCCTTCATATCAGTAATTGCACCAATCATTCTAAGGAAAGGTCTAGCAAGAATAATAGGACATGAAGGATTGCAATCTATATCAAGAACGATAAAATCTACGGGCACATAATTCCTATTTGCAACAATAAGAACATCATTAATTCTTCCCATAGATCTTTTAATAGTGGAATCCACAAGATGCAAGTTTAGAGAGCAATCATCAAAATCATGGAAATCTTGCAAATCACATAAAGTTTTGGGGATAGTAGAGACACTAGCACCCAAATCACACAAAGCATGAAACTCAAAATCTTTAATTTTAATTTTAATAGTAGGTTCCCACTCATCATAGAGTTTTCTAGGGATAGAAACTTTCAACTCAAGTTTTTCTTCATAAGATTGCATCAAAGCATCACCAATATGTTCGGTAAAGGCCTTATTTTGACTATAAGCATGGGGAGAATCTAGCACAGATTGCAACAAGGAAATACAACCAATCAAAGAGCAATTTTCATAATTAAATTCCTTGAGATCCAGAATAGTGGGTTTAGCAACATCACGGTTTTTATTTATTTCAATCCCACTTTCATCAATTTCATCATCAAGATCTAGAAACTCCGAATTCTTAGAACGCCTTCTAGGTAAAGGAAGATAATCTTCAGATTCATCAAGATTCATATTGCAAAATAAAGATTTAATGGGGGACACATCAATTACTTTTAGATCTTCATCTTGATTTTCATAGGGACTGGAAGAACACACTTTAATAAAAGCATCTTTGGAAGCACGCATCCTAGCAGTTCTTTCCTTGCACTCATCAATGGAAATTCTCATGGCTTTGAGAGACTCATTGATATCATGCTTAGGAGGAATAGATCTAAGCTTTAAAGAATCAATTTCAAGAGAAATTCTATCAACGTTCCTAGCCAAATCATCAACTTTAAGCAATTTCTCTTCAAGCAAAGCATTAAAATTCTTTTGTGAATTCATAAACTCTTTAACACTACTCTCAAATTCAGAGGGAATCTTATTAAAATTTCCATAAGAGTTATTGTAGGAATTTCCATAATTATTAGAAGGATTACTAGGATAAGGCCAAGGATTAAAATTCCCTCTATAAGCGTTGTTTCCAAAACTATTCCTACCAACAAAATTCACATCCATAGATTCATTATTATTCTCAAGCAAAGTAGATAAAGGCATATCATTGGGATCAAGAGGAGTATTTTTAGGAGCAAACATCTTCATAAGTTCATCCATCTTTTCACTCAAAACATTGATTTCTTCTATAGCATGCACTTTTTTACTAGAAGATCTTTTGGTGTGCCATTGAGAATAATTAGCCATAATATTATCAAGCAATTTGGTAGCATCCCCTAACGTAATTTCCATAAAAGTGCCTCCCGCGGCCGAATCTAAAACATTTCTAGAAGCAAGATTCAATTCGGCATAAAAATTTTGTATGATCATCCATAAATTCAAACCATGAGTAGGGCAATTGCGAAGCATTAATTTTATTCTTTCCCAAGATTGGGCAACATGCTCATGATCAAGTTGTTTAAAATTCATGATATCATTCCTAAGAGTGATAATCTTAGCGGGAGGAAAATACTTAGAGATAAAAGCATCTTTGCACTTGTTCCAAGAATCAATACTATTTTTAGGCAAAGATGAAAACCAAACTTTAGCATGATCTCTAAGTGAAAACGGAAATAACTTCAATTTGACAATATTGTTATCTGTATCTTTTTTCTTTTGCATATCACACAAATCAACAAAATTGTTTAGATGAGTAGCGGCATCTTCACTAGGAAGGCCACGCACTGCGTTGGATTTCCCCGAAGAGGAGAGGATGATGCAGTAAAGTAGCGTAAGTATTTCCCTCAGTTTTTGAGAACCAAGGTATCAATCCAGTAGGAGACCACGCACAAGTCCCTCGTACCTACACAAAATGATAGCAACTCACAACCAACGCTTAGGGGTTGTCAATCCCTTCATGGTCACTTACGAGAGTGAGATCTGATAGAGATAATATTTTTGGTATTTTTGATAGATAGATGCAAAGTGAAAAGTAAAAGCAAAGTAAAAACAAAGCAAGTAAATAAAGTAATATAGATTGATATGATGAGAATTGACCCGGGAGCCATAGGTTTCACTAGTGGCTTCTCTCAAGAGCATAAGTATTCTACGGTGGGTGAACAAATTACTATTGAGCAATTGACAGAATTGAGCATAGTTATGAGTATATCTAGGCAATGATCATGTATATAGGCATCACGTCCAAAACAAGTAGATCGAAACGATTCTGTATCTACTACTATTACTCCACTCATCGACCGCTATCCAGCATGCATCTAGAGTATTAAGTAAAAATAGAGTAACACCGTAAGCAAGATGACATGATGAAGAGGGATAAATTCATGCAATATGATAAAAACCCCATATTGTTATCCTCGATGGCAACAATACAATACGTGCCTTGCAACTCTTTCTGTAACTGAGTAGGCACACCGCAAGATTGGACCCAAAGCTAAGCACTTCTCCCATTGCAAGAACTACCAATCTAGTTGGCCAAACCAAAAAGATAATTCGAAGAGACTTGCAAAGATAACTCAATCATACATAAAAGAATCCAGAGAAGAATCAAATATTTTCCATAGATAATACAGGATCATAAACCCACAATTCATCGGTCTCAACAAACACACTGCAAAAAGAAGATTACATCGAATAGATCTCCACGAGAGAGGGGGAGAACATTGTATTGAGATCCAAAAAGAGAGAAGAAGCCATCTAGCTACTAGCTATGGACCCGAAGGTCTGAAGTAAACTACTCACACTTCATCGGAGGGGCTATGGTGATGATGTAGAAGCCCTCCATGGTGGATTCCCCCTCCGGCGGAGCTCCGGAACAGGCCCCAAGATGGGATCTCGTGGATACAGAAGGTTGTGGCGGTGGAATTAGGTTTTGGCTCCTGTTCTGATCGTTCGGGGATACGTAGGTATATATAGGAGGAAGGAGTATGTCGGTGGAGCTCCGAGGGGCCCACGAGGTAGGGGGGCGCGCCCAGGGGGGCGCCCTCCACCCTCGTGACCTCCACGGAGACTTCTTGGAGTAGGGTCCACGTCTCCTGGATCACGTTCGGTTGGAAAATCACGATCCCAAAGGTTTCATTCCGTTTGGACTCCGTTTGATATTCTGTTTCTTCGAAATACTGAAAAAGGCAAAAAACAACAATTCTGGGCTTGGCCTCCGGTTAATAGGTTAGCCCCAAAAGTAATATAAAAGTGGAAAATAAAGCCCAATATAGTCCAAAACAGTAGGTAACATAGCATGGAGCAATCAAAAATTATAGATACGTTGGAGAGGTATCACCTTCACGAAGGGTTGCATGTTGCCACGCAGGTGCCTGCGCAGCTGGCTGGGTCGGTAGCTGCATGCGAACGGTGGCGATGGCTTGACTGGCGCGGGCCTTTCAGCGGCCCTGCCGGTGCGTTTAGCGAGGGTCTTGCCGGGTGGCCCGGCAAGGATCTTGCCGGGGGGGCGGCAAGGGTCTTGCCGTGGCGTGCTGGCATCCCCGGCAAGGGTCTTGTCGTGGCGTGCTAACTTCCCCGGTAAGGGTCTTGCCGGGGGTCTCGTGGGTTTCTTCGGTGAGGATAGTTGCTATCCTCATTTGATCTTAAGCGTTCTATGTCTTCACAAAGATCTGCATTCCACCACGGAGGTGCCTCCGGAGCCCCTGTCCAATGCATTTGTCCAGCGTTCGTGGGCTCAAGGGTGGCTCGCTCAGCTGGCGTGGGCGAGCTGCCCCGGCAAGGGTCTTGCCAGGGCTGCCAAGGCTGCCCCAGCAAGGGTCCTTGCTGGGGAGTCCTGCTTCGCCCATTCGATCTTCGTGGCCTTGGTCCTCGTCGTTGCTCTGTTTTCCTTGTGGCTTTGGCTTTTCTCCGGCTTCCCTTTCCTGCCCTGTGATGCGTGGCCATGGCGGGAGGCTCTAACTTCCCGTGCACAAGTAGAGGGGTCAAAATAAGAGCCCCTACTTTTGTACACCGACAGGAGCCCCCGGGCCTGGGCCACACATAAGCACAGCACGTTGTTGGGCCAGGCCCAGAACAGTGCGCGGGCAGTTTGGGGCAGGTTTTTACCGCAGCCACTGCTCCGCCTGCCACGCTTCCCCACGACCCGCGTTGAATGTGCGACATCGGGGTCGTGCGCGCGCGCATGACGTGGGCATGCTGGCGTCACCTTGTGGCGGATAGTAAAGAGGCGGCTTGCATGTCTCTTCAAGACCGCAGGGCCTCCTCCCATTTACTGCCCTTGCTCCGGAACCGTCGTTCCACGTCTCCCACTGCGCCCGCCCCTTGTGCCACATTCGATGCATGCATAACGCAGAGTGAATGACAGGCGCTGGGGACGTCGGTAGTAGCGCGCGTGCAGGTCGATTCCCACACGCCTTCAATGGAGTGGGGAGGGCGGTCGACGGCCCCGCTTGCTGTCACTTCGAGAGGCCAAATTGGCCGAGAGGGGGCGGCCGAGCCTCGCCCCCGCCCCTTTATAAATAGGGGAGAGGGCGGAACGATGCCCCTCATCCTTTTGCCATCTGCCTCTCCCCATTTCTGCTTTCTTTCTTCTTCTGCCATGGCGAGGGGGCGTGGCAATGCTTCTTCGGTGGCGGCGAGGGTTTCGGCCAGGCAGCACATCGCTCCTCCCCATGAGCTCGTAGCGGCGAAGCCGGCCGCTAGAGGAAGGGGGAAGGGGCGAGGTCGAGGCCGTCATGGTGCCCGAGGGAGAGGAGAGGAGGACAGCGCGGCAGGTCAGCCTCGCCTCCTCTAGCAGCCCCTCCTCTGATGGAAGGCCACGCCGGGGACAACCCTTGAGAATTCTTCGTCAGGCTGCGCCATCCACAGCGTCATCGCCTTCGCCTCCCGACTCCATTTGCGCGGGAGATGGAGTTGGATCCGCCGCGGGCGCTGCGGCTGCACATGAGGGGTTGTGGGAACAGTGGCACCTGGGTCGACGTCGAGTTTCCCGCCCCTCACGTCATGTATGTTCACCGAGGGTGGAAGACCTTCGCTTGCCTCCACAGCTTGACGGGTGGGCTCGCTCTCCATTTCAAATTAATGGAGGGTGGCCTCCTCTCCGTAAAGATCTTCGGGCACTTCGGGACCCGCGTGAGGTGCTGTGTGGAGAGCTTCTCCGATGACGAAGATTTCTCCTCAAGCGAGAGTGGCGAGGAGGACAGTGGCAGCGATGACGAGGGCAGCGGGCGGCAGGATGACAGGTCCGACTAGGTGTCGGGCGCCACTCCGGGCGGCACCGGCGACCCCATCATCCGTGTCACCGGCTCCTTGAACTTCTTGGGGTCGCCTCCTTGGGCGGCTGGCGTGAGGAGGCTGCAGAAGAGGAAGAGGGCGGGCGGCAAGGCCATCAAGTCAGAGTGCGCGGGCACCGACGCCTTCGTTGCGTGTTGACGTCCTGCCGCCTCGTCTTTGAGCTCTGCCTCCGGTGCCGCCATCACCATCTAGCCCTTGGACAGCCACCGAGATGTCCTCTTGGTGTCTTCTGCCGCTCGTAGCTCGCCTAGGCGCCCCTTTTGCCCTTCTGCTTTCTTGTTCCATTTCCTGAGGAGAGGGACAAGAAAGGGATTACGGGCACCTTATATCTTTTTAGTCTTGTAAGCCTTCGGGCCTTTGCTAGCTTTAGAACTTGTAATCCCCCTTTTTCATGTTTTTCATTTTGTATGGACTGTACCTGTACGGGATGTTTTTTTTAATGAAAAAGGGGTTTTTGCCGGGATTTTCGTTCGCGGGAGGAATCCACGACAAGGAGTGACCCCTTGTTGTCTTTAAGACAAACGCTTCTTTTTTGCCCGGCAACAGGCCTTGCCGTTTCCCCCCCTTGCTCGACCTTTCGCGCGCTCTTGGCGGAGGCAGGGATGAGGTGGGCTTAGGCCCCTCGTTCCTCTTCTTTGGTGCCGCGGCTGCGACCAAATCCAGACCCAGGGGACAATCCTTGGGTGCCAAAGAAGGGGGAGCACGGTAGCTCAGAGATATAACGGGGCTTCACATATCCCAGTCCATAACGAAATGCACAACATGGGATAGAGAACTTATATGGATCTGCAGCCCCTGGCAACTTTGGCTTGCCACGGATGGGTCTTTGTTCCTGCATCCCCCGGCAACTCTGGCTTGTCGGGGTCCGAATGCCAGTTTGTCCCCTTCTCTCCAAAATAGCTCGGCAAGGATATTCGTGTGTCCTGCGAACCAAGGAAGACAGAGAAAAAACGAGAGACGCACACTCGACCTCTAAGCTAGGGGTTAGCCGCCGCTAAGCACTATCAACCCTAACCAAGGAAGAGACTCATCCTAGCATGCATGCTATAATTTAGGGTGCCAGCGCTTCATTTATTTATGCTCAGGGCCTGCGCCTGGCTTTGTACAAAGGGTTACATGCCTTGCCGGCAAGGCTTGTACAAAAGGGTGGCTTGCCGGGGGGGCTGGCAGCCGTGCCTTATGGGTAAAACTTGCGAAGATGCTCGATGTTCCAGGAGTTGCTCACTGGAATGGCATTTTCGGTCTCCAGCCAGACTGCGCTGGGCCTAGTGACTCGTGTCACCCGATAAGGGCCTTCCCACTTTGGCGTCAACTTGTTGGAATTCTTGGCCGACTGAACGTGCCAAAGAACAAGGTTGCCTTCCTCAAACCTCCGGGCATGAACCTTGTGGCTATGGTAGCAACGCAAAGCTTGCTGGTAGCGTGCTGCTCTCACAGCCTCCCGGAGACGATCTTCCTCAAGGAGCGTCACGTCATGTCGGCGCAACTGCTCTTGCTAAAGCTCATCATTAGCGAGCACTCCAGGTGACCCGTATATGAGTTCCGTGGGGAGAACTGCTTCTGTCCCGTAAACCAGGGCAAAGGGTGTCTGGCCGGTGGCTCGATCTGGCCTCGTTCTGATCGACCAAAGAACCACCGGCAACTCATCAAACCAGCGCCTCCCGCTTTTGTGCAGCCTATCAAAAGTCTTCGCCCTTAAGCCTCGCAGGACTTCAGCATTTGCTCTCTCTGCTTGGCCGTTGCTCCGTGGATGTGCCACGGAAGCAAAACAGACCCTGCTGACGAGATCCTCAATATATTGCATGAAGGCGTGACTCGTGAACTATGTGCCGTTGTCGGTGATGATCCTGTTGGGCACCCCAAAATGGCACACTAGTCCCTTGAAAACTTGATGGCTGACTGCACTGTCACCTTCCTCACTACTTCCACTTCTGGCCACTTTGTGAACTTGTCGATTGTGACGTACAAGTACTCAAAGCCCACGACAGCATGGGGGAAAGGGCCCAATATGTCGAGCCCCCAGACCGAGAAGGGTCATGAGAGAGGGATAGTTTGAAGGGCTTGAGCTGGTTGATGAAGCTTCTTCGAATGGAACTGGCATGCTTCACACTTGGTTACTAGCGCCGTCGCATCCTGGAGGGCGGTGGGCCAGAAGAAACCTTGCCGGAAAGCCTTGCCGGCGAGGGCCCTCGACCCTATGTGGGAGCCACATATGCCTCCATGCATCTCTGCCAATAGCTTTAGTCCTTCCTCCCGGGAAATACACATCAATTTCACCCCATTCGGTCTTCTTCTGTACAATACGTTATCAACGAATTGGTACAGAGCAGACCAACGGGCTACTCTTTCTGCCTCTTCCTGCTCCTCAGGGAGCTCTCCTTTCTGAAGGAATCGGACGGTGTGCTGTGCCCATGCCGGAGCCTGTGGCTCGACGGCAAGGACCAAAGGCATCTCTTCTGTCGCGGGAGCGGCCGCCTCCACGGCCATGACCTGAGGTCCTGCCGGAGTCGGTTACCCTGCGGCAGGGTCAGCATCCACGGCAATATCTTCGCCGGTGGCTCCGGGGAGCTTGGTGGGGAAGTACTTGCTGGGGCCTAGCTTGCTCCGCTTGCTCTGCCCGGTCGATGGTTCAACAGATGGTTGGGTTAACTGAAGCACAAAAGTACCTAGTTCCACAGGTAGCTTGAGGGCAGCACGCTTTGACAGGTAGTCGGCGATGTTGTTCTCCGCCCGAGGGACATGCTCCGCTTGTATACCATCAAAGCGCTCCTCCAGTTTCCTCACCTCATCTACATAGGCTTCCATCAACGGGCTTTGATAATCTTTGTTAATATTCCTGACGATAAGCTGCGAGTTGCCCCTACCTGGCGTGCCAAATATGTCGGTGGGAAACGACACCTATGGGATCACTGGAATCCCTTCTACGGTTGTGGGGCGCGGGGATCGTGAGGATAGCGGGACTAGTAGACAACACAAGGGGGATTTACCCAGGTTCGGGCTGCAAAGATGCGTAAAGCCCTACGATCCTGCTTTGGTGGATGTATTAGTGTTCTTGAGCTCTCGAACTAGCTCTAGGTGCTGCGAGGTTTGAAAGAGCCGAATCCCTTCTCAGTGTGCCATGGGCCTCCTTTTATAGACGAAGACGAAAGGGGCTGCCACAGTGGCACACAAGAGGTGGAAAGTGCTATAGCGTCGCGAGCTTATCGCTCGTATTATAGGTCAAGATGCATTTAATGCGAGGCTTAGGTGTCCCTTTGCTTTATAGGGGACGGAAGCAATGCCTGTCCCGTCTATCGCCGCTCCTCCTCGCTTCGACACGCGCCCTAGCCAGCGGTGCATGCGGTGCCATGTAGGCAGGCAGGCAGCTGAGGTGGCGCGGTGGTCGAGCCTTCACGAAGGGTTGCATGTTGCCACGCAGGTGCCTGCCCAGCTGGCTGGGTCGGCAGCTGCATGCGGACGGTGGCGAAGGCTTGACTGGTGCGGGCCTATCAGCGGCCCTGCCGGTGCGTTTAGCGAGGGTCTTGCCGGGCCACGGGGTCCCGGCAAGGGTCTTGCCGTGGCGTGCTGGCGTCCCCGGCAAGGGTCTTGTCGTGGCGCGCTAACATCCCCGGCAATGATCTTGCCGGGGGTCTCGTGGGTTTCTTCGGTGATGATAGTTGCTATCCTCATTCGATCTTGAGCATTCTATGTCTTCACAAAGATCTGCATTCCACCACGGAGGTGCCTCCCGAGCCCCTGTCCAATGCATTTATCCAACGTTAGTGGGCTCAAGGGTGGCTCGCTCAGCTGGCGTGGGCAAGCTGCCCCGGCAAGGGTCTTGCCAGGGCTGCCGAGGCTGCCCCGGCAAGGGTCCTTGCTGGGGAAACCTACTTCGCCCATTAAATCTTCGTGGCCTTGGTCCTCGTCGTTGCTCTATTTTCCTTGTGGCTTCGGCTTTTCTCTGGCTTCCCTTTCCTGCCCTGTGATGCGTGGCCGTGGCGGGCGGCTCTAACTGCCCGTGCACAAGTAGAGGGGTCAAAAGCAGAGCCCCTACTTTTGGACACCGACACCAAGCTTCACCGGGACCTACATCGCCACTTTACTAGAAGAGGAGCGTTGGATGATTCGAGTTCAAGTTCCAGGAAGGACGTTCATGCCAATCACTGAGCCCATAGAGTTTTCCTTTGATGCACCAACCTAGAGTCCAGGAAAGAGCATGGAAGCCCACAGCACCATGGGACGCATTGGAGAAGTTTACCACAAGGATCTCAAGGATACTATCTACCAGATTTGTGGGTGCCGGGGTGAGCAATGGGAGATGATCAGCACCAGGAGGGACATGCCTATTGCAGTTTTCATCCAGTAGTTAAACCAGCACATTCATCACCAGGAGAACCAGATGTGCGCAGGCATGATAGATCTGAAGAAGGTAATGACCAGGATCATGGAGCTGGAGGAAGAACTCAAGTCTACACACGATGGATATGAGGAGGAAATGATGATACTCGTGGAGAAGAATGATGATCTGACAAGGAAGCTAGGAGTATTCATGGGAGACCCCGCGCCAGGAGGAGAAGACGATGATTCCACTTGTCTGGAGTACTACATCATCATTGACCACACCTACTCGGACCCCGATGATAGCGATGATGACTATGTTGATGAAGCTAGAGCAGATATCATGGAGTCTTCTACCGATCAAGTTTTCCAGTCGACCACCATATCAGTAGTAGTATTCCCCCATCTATATAGTATAGTCCGAGCATTTTTGTAACGATAGTTAGACCGATTGTATGCCCTTCTTTGAATTGATTGAAATGTTATGTTTGTGTTTGTCTCATGTGCATATGGGTAGTGCTTTCCCTCTAGATATCATTCTATTATGTTTTCTCATATTTTCTAAACCCATCAGATGCCTCTGAGACGCGGCAATGGATTTGCTTTCCCGCCGCAGCTCACTCAGTTGATCCAGCAGCAGAATGCCCTGATGCAGACATTAGTCCAAAATCAGAATCAGGGAAACAACAACAACAACAACCCACCACCACCACATGTTGATAGTTGCAGATGATTGGCTCCGCATGATTGGAAGGGAGTTGACCACTGCAGGATGCACAGATGCGGAGAGAGTGCGTTTTGCCGCACATCATCTTGATGGACCCGCAACATCATGGTGGGAGAATTTCACAGCCTCTTACCCCATCGACAATGTCATATGGGGCCAGTTTCAGCAGGCTTTTTGCTCTGCCCATGTCTCAGCAGGAGCTATGGCCATGAAGAAGCACGAGTTTAGCAACTTGCGCCAAGGAGGACGCACAATGGGCTGGTATGTGGATGACTTTAGTAAACTAGCACGTTAGGCCCCGGATGGCATTGCTACGGATGCAGCTAAGCAGGAGAAGTTTTTGGAAGGACTAAATGATGAGCTGAGCATGCAGTTGATGGTGGCAACTTTCAACAACTACCAGGAGTTGGTAGATAGAGCTCTCATGATTGAAGGGAAGCAGCAGCAGATTGACAATCGCAAGAGGAAGTATGGACACGGGAAGTACAATTCAGGAGCTCAGCAGAGGCCCCGTTTTACCCGAACTCGGGAGGACACCTTCACCATAACCATGGAGGTCACAATTCCAATGGAGGGAGTTCTCACAACCATAGTGGCCCCAAGAATGGGAATGGGAATGGAGGAAGCAACGGCCAGAACCGTTCCAACCCAGCAACGCCCACCAAGAAGGATCTAAGTCACATTACTTGTTTCAAGTGCGGGAAGAATGGACATTACGCCACAGAGTGTTCTGAAGCAAAGAATGGAAATGGAAATGGAAGCTCTGGGAAGAAGCCCAACCCTTTCAACAGGGGACAAGTGAACCACGTTAACGTGGAGGAGGTTGAAGCGCAACCCGATGCAGTAATAGGTAAGTTTTTGGTTAAGTCATTTACAGCAATCGTTCTTTTTTATACTGGTGCATCGCATTCATACATATCAAGGGGATTTGTGGATAAGTATAAGTTTCCCACCAAAGTTCTTAGAACACATATGTTAGTAAGTTCGCCAGGAGCGGAACATATGGCAAGCCAAGGATGTTTTCAAATGCCATTGACCATAGGTAGGAATGTTTTCCCATCAGACCTGATAATTCTAGAGTCGCAAGGTTTGGATGAGATTTTGGGTATGGATTGTCTATCGATGTATAGAGGGAACATCGATTGTGCTAGTAAGTCGATTATGCTCACCACCCCAGAAGGAAGGTGGATTAAGTATGTACCCCGGCATGTGCCGAAGAGGACTCAAGTGAATACCTTATCAGGAGTTGTACAGGAGGAAGTACCAGTGGTGAAGGATTTCCCTGATGTATTTCCATAAGAGTTGCTAGGCATGCCACCGGATAGAGACTTTGAGTATTTTATTGAGCTTTTGCCAGGCACAGGGCCAATATCTAAGAGACCGTACAGGATGCCCGCAAAGGATTTGGAGAAAATTAAGAAGCAGATTAAGGAGTTACTGGATAAAGGGTATATTCGCCCAAGTTCGTTACCTTGGGGATCACCAGTGCTTCTAGTGGAGAAGAAGGATGGATCGTTGAGGATGGTTGTTGATTATCGTGGATTGAATGAAGTGACGATGAAGAACAAGTACCCACTGCTGATGATCAATGATTTGTTTTACTAGTTGCAAGGAGCTAAAGTATTTTCCAAGATCGATCTGCGATCAGGATACCACCAGCTGAAGATCCGCGAGAAGGATATACCTAAGACAGCTTTTACCACAAGGTACGGGCTATATGAGTATACTGTTATGTCATTTGGTCTGACTAACGCACCTGCCTATTTTATGAACATGATGAACAAGGCGTTTATGGAGTTTTTGGATAAGTTCGTCGTGGTGTTCATTGATGATATTTTGGTCTACTCTAAGAATGAAGAGGAGGACAAGGATCATTTGTGTTTGGTACTTGGGAAGCTCAGAGAACATCAGTTATATGCCAAGTTCAGCAAGTGTGAGTTTTGGTTAAAGAAAGTTAGATTCCTCGGACATGTTATATCCAGAGAAGGAATAGCAGTAGACCCCACGTCAGTTGGAGAGATCCGGAGTTTTCTTGGACTCACAGGATACTACAGGAGGTTCATTGAGAATTTCTCTAAGATTGCAAAGCCCATGACAGAGTTGTTGAAGAAAGACACCAAGTTCAAATGGACTGAGGAATGTGAGGCCAGTTTTCAGGAATTGAAGAAACGCTTGGTTACAGCCCAGTGTTGATTCTTCCAGATCAACGCAAGGATTATCAAGTGTATTGCGACTTTTGTCGTTGAGGACTTGGAGCAGTGCTGATGCAGGAGGGAAGAGTTGTTTCATATGCCTCACGACAGCTTAAACCGCATGAGTTGAATTATGCTACACACGATTTGGAGTTAGCAGCCGTAGTGCATGCGTTGAAGACATGGAGACATTTTCTCATCGGGAACCATTGTGAGGTGCACACGGATCACAAGAGTTTGAAGTATATCTTCACGCAGAAGGAGTTAAATCTCAGGTAGAGGAGATGGTTGGAACTCATCAAGGATTATGATATGAGGTTGCATTATCATCACGGAAAGGCTGAAGTAGTAGCCGATGCGTTGAGCCGCAAGAGTCATGTCAATACACTCATGACCGGAGAGTTACCCAAGGAGTTAGCAGAGGATCTTCGTGAACTAACTTTGGAGATAGTTCCGAGAGGCTATGTAGCAGCATTGGAAATTCAGTCTACTTTGATGGATAATATCAGAGAAGCTCAGAAGACGGACAACGATATTTTTGAGATAAAAGAAAGGATGAGAAACGGAAAGGCCAAAGGATTTCATGAGGATGAGCACGATACCTTATGGTTCGAGGATCACGTATATGTGTCTAATGACCCGGAGATCAGGAAGTTGATTATGCAGGAGGCCCATGATTCGCCGTATTCGATTCACCCAGGAAATACCCAGATGTATATCATCTTGAAGGACAGTTTCTGGTGGACCGGAATGAAGAAGGATGTTGCGAAGTATGTAGCTGTTTGTGATGCATGTCAGAGAGTGAAGGCAGAGCATCAGAAGCCAGCAGGATTGCTACAGCCATTGCCGATACCCGAATGGAAATGGGATAAGCTAGGCATGGATTTTATCATGAGATTGCCCAGGACTCGTTCAGGTTGTGACTCGATATGGGTTGTAGTCGATCGTTTGACGAAAGTAGCTCATTTCATCCTAGTGAAGACCACTTACCCCAGTGCTAAGTTCGCAAAGATATACATGACCAGGATCGTATGTCTGCATGGAGTTCTGAGGACCATTGTACCAGAGAGAGGAACCCATTTTACCTCAAAGTTCTGGAACCAGTTGCATGAGACTTTGGGTACCAGGCTAGAATTCAGTACAGCCTTTCATCCACAGACAGATGGACAGACCGAGAGAGCTAATCAGATTCTGGAGGACATGTTGAGAGCTTGTGCGCTAGACTATGGATCTAGTTGGGACGACAATTTGCCATATGCAGAGTTCTCTTACAATAACAGTTATCAAGCCAGTTTGAAGATGGCCCCTTTCAAAGCTTTGTATAGAAGGAGGTGCAGGACCCCGTTCTTGTGGGATGAAGTTGGAGACTATCAGTTGTTCGCACCAGATCTGATTAAAGAGTCTAAAGAGAAGGTTAAGATGATTCACGATAGACTCAAGGTAGCCCAATACAGGCAGAAGAGTATGCGGATTCTAAACGCAAGGAGATAAATTACAAAGTCGGGGACCGAGTGTATCTTCGTGTGTCCCCACATCGAGGAGTTAAGCATTTTGGAGTTAAGGGAAAGTTAGCACCACTTTTTGTGGGACCATACAAAGTTTTGGCACGTATGGGAGAGGTAGCCTACAAACTGGAGTTACCCAAAGGATTGTCAGGAGTTCATGATGTGTTCCACGTTTCCCAATTGAAGAAGTGCCACGCAGAGATGGCCGATATCCCTCTGAGAGATACAGTGCCGCTGGAAGCGATTCAGTTGGATATCGATTTGACCAACGAGGAGAAACCAGTGAAGATTCTCGAATTTGCCAGCCGAGTCACTCGCAGCCAGGTTATCAAATTCTGCAAAGTTCAGTGGAGTCACCATACCAAGGATGAAGCCACCTGGGAACGAGAGGGAGACCTACGGAAGGACCACCCGCACCTATTTTCTAGCCAACCCGAATCTCGAGGGCGAGATTCATCTTAAGGGGGGTAGGTTTGTAACATCCCAAATTTCCAATTTGATATGTTATACATTAGATCATCATGCATATCATATTTTATTGTATTTTGCCTTGATCCTCGAAATTCTAAGCAACTCAAGGACCCATAGAGAGAGTTGGGCATTTCAGCGTTTTCATATTTGATTTTTTTCTCTTCAAAAATATTTCATATTAAAAATATATGAGAGGAGATAATATTACTTCTCCAAAATAAATGAGTTGAGGAAAAATATTAAAATCAAATAATTTAATTATATTTGGATTTTATTGCAATTTTATTTGAATTAGAAAAATTGCAGATTTTCAAAATTGCATTTTTAGGCCAAGAAAATGTTCATCTAGTTCTAAATATTTTATTTAGACTGTGAAAATTTGTTTTGGCATTTTTAGATTTTTATTTTATTTTCTAGGATTCGATTTCGGTGGAATTTATTTAAAAAAATGTTCGCGTGCCCGACTGGGCCAACGGCCCAGGCGAGCCGGGCCGTCCTCGCGAGTGCTGCCGCCTCGCCCAGCCGTGCAGCCTCCGGACTCGGGGAGTCCGACCCTGAGCCGATGTCGTCGTCGCCCCTTGCCCAAGTTGGCCACCCCCCTGCCTCCTATATATACCGCCTCCCCCGCCGCCTCTCTCAGCCACACACCACCACGCCGCCCTGCACTCGCAGCCGCCGCCTCCTCAACGCCGCCGCCCGACGTCGTCGTCGCCCCCTCGCTGCCCCGCCACCCAGGCCAAGCCCCACCGGAGCCGCCCCGCCTCGCCGGAGCCTCGCCGGAGGTAGAAACCGCCGCCGCCGCCGTTTCGGTTTTTTTTTTGAAAAACTGGGCGGGTTTTTTAGAAACCTAGAGTTTTAATTTTTTTTTTTGAGATTAGATCGGTTCGGTTTTCTCGGTTTACCTAAATAGCGGACATTCGTCCGTACGTTCGTTTTAATGAACGGTGTTCACCCGTTAGCCGTAGACAGCGAACATTCGTTCGTTAGCCTGTTCGTCAGTTTTTCTTTTTCCAGGGTTTTTTCGCGATTATTTTCGATCGCGATTTCTGCCCAGATTTTCGTTTTAGTTTATATTTTCCCTCGTTTATCAGAATCAGGCGATTCAAGTGCCTAGATCTTCGTATCGAAGCCCTCTTTCTGTTTAATCAACTTGAACAAGATTTTGGTACTGTAAAATTTGACTTTAGTCCAGATTACTAAACGAATCTTGTTTCTTTCGCTGTTTGAGTTTCGTTGCTTCGTTTTATTTGATTCTTTTTGCAAACCGGAGTTCTTAAGTTGAACTTTCTGGTTAGTTCTCTTATTTGAGTTTTACCCGTGCTCCTAGCTGAGTGCTTATTGTATGTCTTGTTTGTTTGCGATAGAGTACCCGGAGTGCGAAGCGTGCTACTACGAGTCTCTAGGTTTCACGGATCATCAGCAAGGCAAGTAACAATTTGATCATACCTCTTTACTACCCAGTTTTATTGCATTAGATCAATCCTCAAACATTGCACGGTTAGGATCTGTTTAACATGTGGGTTCTGGGAAGTAGATGATGAGGTAGAACCTATTGCCCTGTTTATTATCAACCCTTTGGGAGTTACTTCTATGTTGCTTATATTACTATGCTATGCTCGTAGACGTGGTTTGGTTTGAGTGATTCATGACAGATGTGAGAGTTATCATTAATGGATAACTTAAGGTGGCTACTTTAATACACATCTGGGTGGATTGCTTTAGGCACCCTGGAGTACCCAGTGGCTGTCAGGGCACCTGGAGAATCCAGTGTTGTCCTAGGATATCCCGGAGTACCCGTGTGATCATCCTACGGTCCGCCACCCAGGCTCAAAGGGATCATAAGATTATTCATGCTAGAAACTTCCGTGTGCAGCCACAAGCTATTATGGGCTCTAGCATAGTTGAGTAAGTTGCAAGACCTCTTTGAGTGGTGGGCTAGCAGATGTAGGGGAAAGTAGGTGTAACTGTCCACCCAGGGTAAAGAGTTATTGTTTCAGAAAGACCGTGTCTCGTTTCTCCGACCATGGATGTATTCGAGTCTTGTGCGGAAAAGTTCACAAACCTCTGTAGAGTGCACAAACTAATCATGGTTAGCCGTGTCCCCGGTTATAGACGTTTTGAGTATCTAGTTCTTGGATTATCATGTTGATCTCATCACTCTTAATATAATTTGATTGGGTTCAATGATGATGCTTAATTGGGATTGAGTTGGAGGAACCTTCTCAATGTTTAACAACCACCATGATAGTTCAACAAAATTTATTACTTTGTTGTAGGAAAAATTGGTTTTATGCAAAACTGTAACCATAGAGCTTTCCACCAGCCATATATGCATGTAGTGATAGCATTTATTCTGTTCATTACTCTATGTGTTACATTGCCAGCATATTCCTTGTGCTGACCCGTTTCGGGCTGCAACGTTCATGTTGCAGAATTTTCAGACGACGAGTAAGGTGCCATAGTGTCGGGGAACGTAGTAATTTCAAAAAATTTCCTACGCACACGCAAGATCATGGTGATGCATAACAATGAGAGGGGAGAGTGTTGTCCACGTACCCTCGTAGACCGAAAGCGGAAGCGTTAGCACAACGCGGTTGATGTAGTCGTACGTCTTCACGGCCCGACCGATCAAGCACCGAAACTACGGCACCTCTGAGTTCTTGCACACGTTCAGCTCGATGACGTCCCTCGAACTCCGATCCAGCCGAGTGTCGAGGGAGAGTTTCGTCAGCACGACGGTGTGGTGACGATGTTGATGTTCTATCGTCACAGGGCTTCGCCTAAGCACCGCTACAATATTATCTAGGAGGACTATGGTGGAGGGGGGCACCACACATGTCTAAGAGATCAATGATCTATTGTTGTGTCTAGAGGTGCCCCCCTGCCCCCCTATATAAAGGAGCAAGGGGGGGGGCTGGCCAGCCAGGAGGGGTGTGCCAGGAGGAGTCCTACTCCCACCGTTAGTAGGACTCCCTCCTTTCCTTATCCAACTAGGAGAGGGGGAAGGAAGGGAGAGAGGGGAGGAAGGAAAGGGGGGCGCTGCCCCCCCCCCTCCTTGTCCTATTCGGACAAGAGGGGGAGGGGGCGTGCGGCCTGCCCTGGCTGCCCCTCCTCTTCTCCACTTTGGGCCCATGTGGCCCATTAACCCCCCGGGGGGTTCCGGTAACCCCCCGGTACTCCGGTATATATACGATAACCCCCGGAACCATTCCGGTGTCCGAATATAGTCGTCCAATATATCAATCTTCATGTCTCGGCCATTCTGAGACTCTTCGTCATGTCCGTGATCATATCCGGGACTTTGAACTATCTTCGGTACATCATAATATATAAACTCATAATATAATTGTCATCTAACTTTAAGCGTGCGGACCCTACGGGTTCGAGAACTATGTAGACATGACCGAGACATGTCCCCGGCCAATAACCAATAGCGGAACCTGTGGCACCCCGATTCGCATGGAGCAGGGGGCCTTCGCACTTCAGCCCAGGATAACACTTGACGCACGACAGGTCCATGATACAGCATTCCAGGTACAAGAATATTCATCAAATACATGTGTATATAGTTACATCAGTGATGAATATAATCTTCTGGCATAGCCCTAAGGCTATTTACATGGCAGCGGAAGTCTATTTAAATGGCGGCGGAAGTCTTGGCAGTATGTCCCTCTGGCTGGGCTCCACAACTCACAGGACTGGCATGATTACGGCCTAGCACGACGAAACAAATGAACTACCTACAAAACTGGCATGACACGCCAGGTCAGTACATTGAATGTATTTGCAAGACAACCAAATACATAGCATCCAAACAAGAAGAAGACAAAGCAAGAACCAAGCGTCTACAACAACCTATCTCATATAAGAAACTAAGCATGGCATTATATCAACCGAAGACATAAATCAAGCTAACCTCATGGCATCTACTAGCATGGCAACAACATAGCATATCAAATTTACTCCTAACATGGCAATAGCAAAGCATAGCATATCATCTCAATCATATCCATCAAAACATGGCATGGCATAAATAAACTATGCTGAAACTAAACCACCAATCATATCAAATGCAGACGTAGCATGTTAACTGTATGCAACCATCTCATGTTCTACCATGGTTCTTCAATGCAAACATATTACTCATGCAATGCAACCAAACTTGTGCACCGAGTCCCTCGGATTCTCTTACCAACAGTGATCACCTCATTTCCTGATCACCAACAGAGACAAACTCATGATCCTTATGGCAATCACAACCCGACCAACGACTGGCCCGTGATCCTTATGGTGATCACAACCCGACCAACAATTGGACCGTGATCCTTATGGCGATCACAACGCGACCACATCTGGCCCGTGATCCTTACGGCGATCACAACCCGAGCACATCTGGCCCAGCTTAATTATTTTAAGTTTATCCTCCATTCCGACCAAGACCCGATAGTGTACCCTACTAAGAACTTATGCCCATGACCGAGGACGCGGCTATCGATAGTTTAAATACAATGTGTAGAGGTAGCGCATTGTACCCACACTACGGAACCCATGGCCTCGCACTCCCATTCGTGTGGACCAACGGCATTTCGACAAAACCGATCTACTGTCATGACACTCTCCCGGCCACTCCGACTCACTCCCCACTGGGCTGGTCATGGGTGGCCCCGTGTCTACCTACAGACACCTCAACAACCACCGTCGTGGCCCGTCCCACTTTGGGACACGTGCACAAAACTTAACTTAACAACGGGCTCACAAGGTCATGCTCCGCCTACCTGCTCAGGGTAGCGCGTGCCCATAACCTTCCCTAGTTGGAGGCACTGACCAGAGGCACGACAATAGACAAAATTAAGGTCGTCCCATACCGGCAAATGTGGTTGCACTTGGAAAAAGTTCGATTTGGCGGCACTATGACTCGATCCCATCGATGATGGAGGGGTTTTGTTATTAAGTCATGCTATTATCTTCTCCATCATCAATCATTATACCAGCATTTTAACATGAATGCAACAATGAGCATACTTCATACAAATGCTTTAACAAAACATCGGGCTTCTCAAGTGAACACTTACAGCATAAAGAACATGACAATACCAAGTACTAACATATCCACGGTGCATTACCATCATCATATCATTTTATAACGATGACTTGAAAATAAATTAGAGTAGTGACATGGCATCATCAATAACAACATTCTAATTATCATGGCAAAAGATATCATGAAAAACACAAGCATGAATAATAAGCATAATGAAATAACTGCACACGAAAACGATAAGAAACAACTGCAACTACACACACACAAGGTGCAAGCAAAGTCAACAGGCAAGTTCGAGGCTCATGATAAGAGGTTGTCTTGCCTGGGGGTCGACAAATACTCCGGGAAGAAGTGGGAAACGATCGCGGAAAAATTGCCGGAAACAGTTCTCTCTCGGAGGGGGCTGTTTACGGACAAGGGCAAAGTGGTCATTTTCACAGTGTCAACCGATAGTGAAAATGATGGAAACGCAACGGGCTCGACGAGACGAAGACGTGGGCGTTGGATTTACCTCAAACGGAGTTACTGTTAAAAAGATACGGACGTTTAAAACTCAGGGACTAATCTGTAAAAATTCTTCTACAAACAGGTCCCTGGCAGTTTGAAACGGACGTGTCTTTTCGGCAATACGTGTCCGTATCAGGAAAACGGCTCGCGGCGGGGGCGCTTCCACTTATCCACGCTGGCGAAGACTAGGTCAAAGCAGCAGCTGCGGGCCGGGCTCCTGGGCCACTGACTGGTTGGGCCGCAGGGCCCGCCTGGCCAGCCTTGCCAAGTCAATGCTCCAGTCGGCCGGCTCCTTCTTCTCTGCGACGCACGCCCGCGGGACAGAAGACGGCCGTGCTCCGGCGACGAGTCCCGGCGACACGGGCCACCTCCGGCGACGCTCCGGCCACCTGCGTGCTCACCGCGGAGAGGCGCACCCGTTCCCCCATTTCATGGACTCCAAAAACGAGGGGGACGACGGAGTTCTTGAGAATGCGGACGGCGTTGGAGGCTTCGGTCGTCGGCGTGGGGAGGGCTACGGTGGCTCCAGCCTCGAGGCGAGGATCTGGGAGGTTGCGCCGGAGTTCGGAGGGTCTGGTGGGGATGCTAGGAGGGAGGAAGGTCTCCGGTGGCCGCGGATTTAGTCGGTCACCGACGGCGGCCATGGCGATGGGGAGTGGTCAGAGAGGCTCGGAGGCGAGGGGGAAGAGCTGCGGGAGGCTTGGTGGACTGCGAGGGGGATCGAGGCTGCTTAAATATCCGCAGGGAAGGCTCGAGAAGGAGGGGGCGAGGTGGCACGCGGCGGGCGACGTGTCGCACGTCGGCGACGGCGCAGTCGTCGGCAGACGCGGCCAGGGCTCACGGGAACGCACGGGAAGGCGACAAGGAGGGCACCGACGAGCGCCAGAGGCTCACGGAGACGAGCAGAGCTCGAGGACAAGAGGGGGAAGAGGACAGAGGCGAGGAAGAAGACGAGCTCACGGGCACGCACTGCTCGAGCTTTGGCACGGCTCGCCGGAGAAGCAAACGGAGGGGGCGCGGGGTCCAGGCGAACGGCAACGACGATGCGGAGCTGAAGAACATTAATGGCGAGGTCAGAGACTGTCGGAGCAGCGCTGACGTCAAGAACAATGGCTAGACCACCGTTTTGGCAGGTTGCACGCGTAGTCACCATTGGCATGCCGCGATCCTTGGATTTTACTGCGGTTAAAACATGTCTAACGCGTATCCTTCAAAGATATAGTGTTACTGAGGTAAATGCTTGGGCAGAGACAAAGTGAGCTGAGTAAATCAAGCTCCACAAGTTTAATGCAGTAAACTTGTCAATGTCCTAGAGATAAAACCACAAGTTTAATGCAGTAAATTTGATGTCTGGGAGTCTTAGGGTAGCAAGGACTGCGGACCTGGTAGTTTTGAGGGCATTAGGACAATTATTTAGCATGGTTGCTGTACAACTGCTAATATATGTCCAGAAACTAGATGATGATGAAGCACTCCCTAGGGAGGTTGGATTGAGATATAACTTGGCAAATCCTCATGATTAGGTCATAAGTAGATGCTGTAAAAATATCAGCCCAAATGGACTTGCCAAATTGGTACTTTCTTCACAAGCATTACTTTGGAACTGAAACTTGGGAAAATCCTAGGAAAATATTGGCTAAGTAAAATTAGACAAACTCTTGGTTAGGTTGGTTATATGAATAGGAGAAGGCCTGGAATTAGTTTTAGCCATAATGAAGCAACATAAAATATACTTGCTTAACAAACTGAAAATTTGGACAGAAAACAAGAATTGCTCCTGTGCTCATATAACTCAATGAAATGATCTGAATTTTGGTGAAGGATAATGATTTGAGATCTTAGAGAGGATGGAAAAGGTTCATTCCATTTGGAATCTCTATGAAGGTACTTCCTTCACAAAGTGACAATCTGGTCAAAAACTTTGAAAACTTGCACAGGGAGATAGGATGATTGGATTGAGCTCATATTTGGTATCCATGGGTTATTTATCAATATTAAACACCCTACCAATTTTCAGCTCAGATGGAATTAGTAATAAAGCACTTCCTTTGCAAAAATTCAGAGAAGGCAGAAACTTGCATTGTGTCATGTGCTCAATTTTTTATCTGTGGAACATGAGATGATGATGGAACTAGTGATTATATAGCAAGGGCAAGCTTCACAATTTATGTGAGAATTTTCCCAGCTATAAAAATAGTAGTTCCTTTAGAAAGTGGCAGAAATGCAATATTGGTATTAAATAGGAAAATGCAATTTTCCTTATTTAATTATGACCAATATAATTTCCAAAGCTTGTATTAGGCATAATTATAAAATCCACCAATTCACATGAATTTAGGAGATGTCTAGCTATGCCTTTTGATTTTATTCCACAGAAAGGCAAGAAAAGGAATAATTCACAATTGAAAAATATTGCACGGGACTTGGCAATATTTTTGCATATCCAAGGTTTAGAAGGACAGGAGGGTCTCTAGGAATAGATGGGATGATCAACAGATCAAGGAAAATGATAGCACCTTTGAAATCACACAGGGTATATTCAAATCCCAAAAATTTGGAATTAGGGTTTGAGAGGGTTTCAGATGATGCAACTGAGGTCTTGCCCACTGAAAAAAAGACTTGAGCAAGTTTTTAAAGGTTGGAAATGACAAGAATTCTCAGAGTCATCCAACAAACTCAGGAGAAAGATTTTAAAAAATGAGTGCCAGGAAGGAATAACAGCAAAAAAATTGATAACCCAATTTTGGGGCTGTTACAGAACCTGGATGCTCATATTGGCTCCTACATATTCTACGAAGATCTTTAGTCAAATCGCATAACAACATACGTTGTTCCCTTTGTCATTGGTATGTTACTTGCCCGAGATTCGATCGTCGGTATCTCAATACCAAGTTCAACCTCGTTACCGGCAAGTCTCTTTACTCGTTACGTAATGCATCATTCCGTAACTAACTCATTAGCTACATTGCTTGCAAGGCTTATATTGATGTGCATTACTGAGAGGGCCCAGAGATACTTCTCTGACAATCGGAGTGACAAAACCTAATCTCAAAGTACGCCAACTCAACATGTACCTTTGGAGACACATGTAGAGCTCCTTTATAATCACCTAGTTACGTTGTGACGTTTGGTAGCACACAAAGTGTTCCTCCGGTAAACGGGAGTTGCATAATCTCATAGTCATAGGAACATGTATAAGTCATGAAGAAAGCAATAGCAACATACTAAACGATCAATTGCTAAGCTAACGAAATGGGTCAAGTCAATCACATCATTCTCTAATGATGTGATCCCATTAATAAAATGACAACTCATGTCTATGGCTAGGAAACTTAACCATCTTTGATTCACGAGCTAGTCAAGTAGAGGCATACTAGTGACACTATATTTGTCTATGTATTCACACATGTATTATGTTTCCGGTTAATAGAATTCTAGCATGAATAATAAACATTTATCATGAAATAAGGAAATAAATAATAACTTTATTATTGCCTCTAGGGCATATTTCCTCCAGTCTCCCACTTGCACTAGAGTCAATAATCTAGTTCACATCACCATGTGATTTAACACCAATATTCACATCTGTATGTGATTAACACCCATAGTTCACATCGTCATGTGACCAACACCCAAAGGGTTTACTAGAGTCAATAATCTAGTTCACATCGATATGTGATTAACACCCAAAGAGTACTAAGGTGTGATCATGTTTTGCTCATGAGAGAAGTTTAGTCAACGGGTCTGTCACATTTAGAGCCGTATGTATTTTGCAAATATTCTATGTCTACAATGCTCTGCACGGAGCTACTCTAGCTAATTGCTCCCACTTTCGATATGTATCCAGATTGAGACTTGGAGTCATCTGGATTGGTGTAAAAGATTGCACCTATGTAACTCTTTACGATGAACTCTTTTATCACCTCCATAATCGAGAAACATTTCCTTAGTCCTTTCTAAGGATATTCTTGACCGATGTCTAGTGATCTACTCTTAGATCAAAATTGTACTCCTTGTCAAATTCAGAGCAAGGTATACAATAGGTCTGGTACATAGCATAACATACTTTATAGAACCTATGACTATGGCATAGGGAATGACTTTCATTCTCTTTCTATTTTCTGCCGTGGTCGGGCTTTGAGTCTTACTCAACTTCACACCTTACAACACAGGCAAGAACTCCTTCTTTGACCAATCCATTTTGAACTATTTCAAAACTTGCCAAGGTATATACTCATTGAAAAATCTTATTAGGCGTCTTGATCTATCTTATAGATCTTGATGCCCAATATGTAAGCAGCTTCACCGAGGTCTTTCATTGAAAAAATCTTATTCAAGTATCCCTTTATGCTATCCAGAAATTCTATATCATTTCCAATCAACAATATGTCATCCACATATAATATTAGAAATGCTACAGAGCTCCCACTCACTTTCTTGTAAATACAGGCTTCACCAAAAGTCTGTATAAAACCATATGCTTTGATCAACTCATCAAAGCGTATATTCCAACTCCGAGATGCTTGCACCAGTCCATAGATGGATCGCTGGAGCTTGCACAATTTGTTAGCACCTTTAGGATTGACAAAACCTTCTGGTTGCATCATATACAATCTTTTTTAATAAGTCCATTAAGGAATGCAGTTTTGACATCCATTTGCCAGATTTCATAAAATGTGGCAATTGCTAACATGATTCGGACAGACTTAAGCATCGATACGAGTGAGAAAATCTCATTCTATTCAACACCTTGAACTTGTCGAAAAACTTTTTGCGACAAGTCGATCTTTGTAGATAGTAACACTACTATCAGCGTATGTCTTCCTCTTGAAGATCCATTTATTTTCTATGGCTTGCCGATCATCGGGCAAGTCCACCAAAGTCCACACTTTGTTCTCATGCATGGATCCCATCTCAGATTTCATGGCCTCAAACCATTTCGCGGAATCTGGGCTCATCATCGCTTCCTCATAGTTCGTAGGTTCATCATGGTCTAGTAACATGACTTCCAGAATAGAATTACCGTACCACTCTGGTGCGATCTCACTCTGGTTGACCTATGAGGTTTGGTAGTAACTTGATCTGAAGTTTCATGATCAATATCATTAGCTTCCTCACTAATTGGTGTAGGTGTCACAGAAATAGATTTCTGTGATGAACTACTTTCCAATAAGGGAGCAGGTACAGTTACCTCATCAAGTTCTACTTTCCTCCACTCACTTCTTTCGAGAGAAACTCCTTCTCTAGAAAGGATCCATTCTTAGCAACGAATATTTTTCCTTTGGATCTGTGATTAGAAGGTGTACCCAACAATCTCCTTTGGGTATCCTATGAAGACGCATTTCTCCGATTTGGGTTCGAGCTTATCAGGTTGAAACGTTTTCACCTAAGGATCGCAACTCCAAACTTTAAGAAACGACAGCTTAGGTTTATTGCTAAACCATAGTTCATACGGTGTCGTCTCAACGGATTTAGATGGTGTCCTATTTAACGTGAATGCAGTTGTCTCTAGCTAATGCATAACCCCAAAACGATAGTGGTAAACCGATAAGAGACATCATAGATTGCACCATATCCAATAAAGTGCGGTTACGACGTTCGGACACATCATAACGATGTGGTGTTCCAGGTGGCATGAGCTATGAAACTATTCCATATTGTTTTATATGAAGGCCAAACTCGTAACTCAAATATTCTCCTCCACGATCAGATCGTAGAAACTTTATTTTCTTGTTACGATGATTCTCCACTTCACTCTGAAATTCTTTGAACTTTTCAAATGTTTCAGACTTGTGTTTCATTAAGTAGATATACTCATATCTACTCAAATCATTTGTGAAGGTTAGAAAATAATGATACTTGCCACGAGCATCAACACTCATTGGACCACATACATTGGTATGTATTATTTCCAGCAAGTCAGTAGCTCGTTCCATTTTTTCGGAGAACGGAGTTTTAGTCATCTTGCCCATAAGGCACGGTTCGCAAGCATCAAATGATTCATAATCAAGTGATTCCAAAAGTCCATCTTTATGGAGTTTCTTCATGCGCTTTATATCGATATGACCCAAACGACAGTGCCACAAATAAGTTGCACTATCATTATCAACTTTGCATCTTTTGGCATCAATATTATGAATATGTGTATCACTACGATTGAGATCCAACAAACTATTTTCGGGTGTATGACCATCAAAGGTTTTATTCATGTAAACAGAACAACAATTATTCTCTGACTTTAAATGAATAACCGTATTGCAATAAACATGATCAAATCATATTCATGCTCAACGCAAACGCCAAATAACATTTATTTAGGTTCAACACTAATCCCGAAAGTATAGGGAGTGTGCGATGATGATCATATCAATCTTGGCACCACTTCCAATACACATCGTCACTTCACCCTCAACTAGTCTCTGTTTATTATGTAACTCCTGTTTCGAGTTACTAATTTTTAGCAACCGAACAAGTATCAAATACCCAGGGGCTACTATAAACACTATTAAGGCACACATCAATAACCTGTATATCAAATATACCCTTGTTCACTTTGCCATCCTTCTTATCCACCAAATATTCAGGGCATCTCCGCTTCCAGTGACCATTTCCTTTGAAGTGTAAGCACTCAGTTTCAGGCTTTGGTCCAGCTTTGGGCTTCTTCGCGAGAGTGACAACTTGCTTTCCATTCTACTTGAAGTTTCCCTTTCTTTCCCTTTGCCCTTTTCTTGAAACTAGTGGTCTTTTCAATCATCAACACTTGATGCTCTTTCTTGATTTCTACCTTCGTCGATTTCAACATCACGAAGAGCTCGGGAATCGTTTTCGTCATCCCTTGCATACTATAGTTCATCACAAAGTTCCGGTAACTTGGTGATGGTGACTGGAGAACTTTGTCGATCACTATATTATCTGGAAGATTAACTCCCACTTGATTCCAGTGATTGTAGTACCCAGACAATCTGAGCACGTGCTCACTAGTTGAGAAATTCTCCTCCATCTTTTAGCTATAGAACTTGTTGGAGACTTCATATCTCTCAACTAGGGTATTTTCTTGAAATATTAACTTCAACTCCTGGAACATCTCATATGTTCCATGACGTTCAAAATTTCTTTGAAGTCCCGATTCTAAGCCGTTAAGCATGGTGCACTAAACTATCAAGTAGTCATCATATTGAGCTAGCCAAACATTCATAACATCTGCATTTGCTCCTGCAATAGGTCTGTCACCTAGCGGTGCATCAAGGACATAATTCTTCTGTGCAGCAATGAGGATAAACCTCAGATCACGGACCCAGTCCGCATCATTGCTACTAACATCTTTCAACATAGTTTTTCTCTAGGAACATATCAAAAATAAACATAGGGAAGCAACAACGCGAGCTATTGATCTACAACATAATTTGCAAAATACTATCAGGACTAAGTTCATGATAAACTAAAGTTCAATTAATCATATTACTTAAGAACTCCCACTTAGATAGACATCCCTCTAATCATCTAAGTGATCACGTGATCCAAATCAACTAAACCATGTCCGATCATCACGTGAGATGGAGTAGTTTTATATGGTGAACATCACTATGTTGATCATATCTACGATATGATTCACGCTCGACCTTTCGGTCTCCAGTGTTCCAAGGGCATATCTGCATATGCTAGGCTCGTCAAGTTTAACCTGAGTATTCCGCGTGTG
The DNA here is from genome assembly GCF_018294505.1 of Triticum aestivum. Classification (NCBI taxonomy): domain Eukaryota; kingdom Viridiplantae; phylum Streptophyta; class Magnoliopsida; order Poales; family Poaceae; genus Triticum; species Triticum aestivum. The sequence continues at coordinate 518,167,622 of NC_057810.1, forward strand.
CAACTGTTTTGCACCCATTGTATTTGAACGTAGAGCCTATCACATCCGATCATCACGTGGTGTCTCAGCACGAAAAACTTTCGCAATGGTGCATACTCAGGGAGAACACTTATGCCTTGAAATTTCGTGAGAGATCATCTTATAATGCTACCGTTGAAATAAGCAAAATAAGATGTATAAAGTATAAACATCATATATATGCAATCAAAATATGTGGCATGATATGGCCATCATCATCTTGTGCTTTTGATCTCCATCTCCGTTGTCATGATTTCCATCATCATCGGCATGACACCATGATCTCTATCATCTTGATCTATATCAATGTGTCGTCACATGGTCGTCTCGCCAACTATTGCTCTTGCAACTATTGCTATCGCCTAGCGATAATGTGAAGCAATTATTTGGCGCTTGCATCTTACGCAATAAAGAGAAAACCATAAGGCTTCTGCCAGTTGCCGATAATTTCAACAAACCATGATCATCTCATACAACAACTTATATCTTATCACGTCTTGACCATATCACATCACAACATGCCCTGCAAAAACAAGTTAGACGTCCTCTACTTTGTTGTTGCAAGTTTTACGTGGCTGCTACGGGCTGAGCAAGAACCGTTCTTACCTACGCATCAAAACCACAACGATAGTTCATCAAGTTAGTGATGTTTTAACCTTCTCAAGGACCAGGCGTAGCCACACTCGGTTCAACTAAAGTTGGAGAAACTGACACCCGCCAGCCACCTGTGTGCAAAGCACGTCGGTAGAACCAGTCTCGCGTAAGCGTACGCGTAATGTCGGTCCGAGCCACTTCATCCAACAATACCGCCGAACCAAAGTATGACATGCTAGTAAGCAGTATGACTTGTATCGCCCACAACTCACTTGTGTTCTACTCGTGCATATAACATCTACGCATAAAACCTAGGCTCGGATGCCACTGTCGGGGAACATAGTAATTTCAAAAAAAATCCTACGCACACGCAAGATCATGGTGATGCATAGCAACGAGAGGGGAGAGTGTTGTCCACGTACCCTCATAGACCGAAAGAGAAAGCGTTAGCACAACGCGGTTAATGTAGTTGTATGTCTTCACGGCCCGACCGATCAAGCACCGAAACTACGGCACCTTCGAGTTCTTGCACACGTTCAGCTCGATGACGTCCCTCGAACTCCGATCTAGCCGAGTGTCGAGGGAGAGTTCTGTCAGCATGATGGCATGGTGACGATGTTGATGTTCTACCATCGCAGGGCTTTGCCTAAGTACCGCTACAATATTATCGACGAGGACTATGGTGGAGGGGGGCACCGCACACGGCTAAGAGATCAATGATCTGTTGTTGTGTCTAGAGGTGCCCCCCTGCCCCCGTATATAAAGGGGCAAGGGGGGAGGGGCTGGCCGGCTAGGAGGGGCGTGCCAGGAGGAGTCCTACTCCCACCGGGAGTAGGACTGCCTCCTTTCCTTGTCCAACTAGGAGAGGGGGGAGGCAGGGAGAGAGGGGAGGAAGGAAAGGGGGGCTCCGCCCCCCTCATTGTCCTATTCGGACTAGAGAGGGAGTGGGCGCGCAGCCTGCCCTGGCCGGCCCTCCTCTTCTCCACTTTGGGCCCATGTGGACCATTAACCCCCCCGGGGGTTTCCGGTAACCCCCCAGTACTCCGGTATATATCCGATAACCCCCGGAACCATTCTGGTGTCCGTATATAGTCGTCCAATATATCAATCTTCATGTCTCGACCATTTCGAGACTCCTCGTCATGTCCGTGATCACATCCGGGACTCCGAACTATCTTCGGTACATCATAATATATAAACTCATAATATAACTGTCATCTAACTTTAAGCGTGCGGACCCTACGGCTTCGAGAACTATGTAAACATGACCGAGACATGTCTCCGGCCAATGACCAATAGCGGAACCTGGATGCTCATATTGGCTCCTACATATTCTACAATGATCTTTATCGGTCAAACCGCATAACAACATACGTTATTCCCTTTGATATTGGTATGTTACTTGCCCAAGATTTGATCGTTGGTATCTCAATACCTAGTTCAATCTCGTTACCGCCAAGTCTCTTTACTCATTACGTAATCCATAATTCCGTAACTAACTCATTAGCTACATTGCTTGCAAGGCTTATATTGATGTGCATTACTGATAGGGCCGAGAGATACCTCTCCGACAATCGGAGTGACAAAACCTAATCTCGAAGTTTGCCAACTCAACATGTACCTTTGGAGAAACCTGTATAGCTCCTTTATAATCACCCAGTTACGTTGTGACATTTGGTAGCACACAAAGTGTTCCGCCGGTAAACGGGAGTTGCATAATCTCATAGTCATAGGAACATGTATAAGTCATGAAGAAAGCAATAGCAACATACTAAACGATCAAGTGCTAAGCTAACGGAATGTGTCAAGTCAATCACATCATTCTCTAATGATGTGATCCCGTTAATCAAATGACAACTCATGTCTATGGCTAGGAAACTTAACCATCTTTGATTCACGAGCTAGTCAAGTAGAGGCATACCAGTGACACTATGTTTGTTTATGTATTCACACATGTATTATGTTTCCGGTTAATACAATTCTAGCATGAATAATAAACATTTATCATGAAATAAGGAAATAAATAATAACTTTATTATTGCCTCTAGGGCATATTTCCTTCACATAGGTCGTTGTCTTTCACTCAGTGATGTCGTTGGAGTTGATGGACTCACTTTATCTTCCAAGCCTTCCGATGTTATCGTTTTTAGATGGCCTTAAGCCATATTATTGTAATAAGTTATCTTTTGAGACACTCGATGTAATAAGTGTGTGATTTCTACTCTGTTATGAATCCTCAAGTACTGTGCATGTTAGCATTACCAATCCAGGGATGACACTGATGCACAGAGATTGGACTGTTTGAGGTCTGGTTGCTACAAACCTCCTCAATAACATAGGGTCCTTCCCATTTGGAGAGGAGTTTTTCTGCAAAGAATCTGAAACGAGAGTTGTACAAAAGAACATATTCTCCAACTTTAAACTCATGCTTTTGAATTCTTTCATCATGGCAACTTTTATCTTTTTCTTTAAATAACTTGGCATTTTCATAAGCTTGGGTTCTCCATTCATCTAAAGAGCTAATATCAAATAACCTCTTTTCACCGGCAAGTTTGAAATCATAGTTGAGTTCTTTGATTTCCCAATATGCTTTATGTTCTAACTCAAGAGGCAAATGATAAGCTTTTCCATAAACCATTTTATAAGGAGATATACCCATAGGATTTTTATATGTTGTTCTATAAGCCCAAAGTGCATCATCTAATTTCTTAACGATTCTTCCGGGACCTATTGACAGTCTTTTGCAAGATCAATTTTCTTTCTCTATTGCTAAGTTCAACTTAACCACTAGACAGAGGATGATATGGTGTTGCAATTCTATGGTTAACATCATACTTGGCAAGAATTTTACGGAAAGCACCATGAATAAAGTGTGAATCACCATCGGTCATTAAATATCTTGGGACTCCAAACCTTGGGAAAACAACTTCCTTAAGCATTTTAATAGAGGTGTTGTGATCGGCACTACTGGTTGGAATAGCTTCTACCCACTTAGTAACATAATCAACAACAACCAAAATATGTGTATACCCATTAGAGGAAGGAAAAGTTCCCATGTACTCAAATCCCCAAACATCAAATGGTTCAACAGAAAGTGAATAATTCATAGACTTTCTTGACGCTCACCGTATTACCTATTCTTTGGCATTCATCACAAGATAAGACAAACTTACGGGCATCCTTAAAGAGAGTAGGCCAATAAAATCCAGATTGCAATACCATGTGAGCAGTTCTATCTCTAGCATGAAGCCCTCCATATGCTTCGGAGTGACAATTTGCATAGGATTTGTCGCTGTTCATGCTCAGGTACACAACCTCTAATACCATCTACTCCTTTATCAAGATGTCGGTCATCCCAAAAGTAATGTCTTAAATAATAGAAGAATTTTTTTCTTTTGTTGGTATGTGAAACTAGGTGGTAAATATTTAGCAACAAGGTAATTCACATAGTCAGCATACCAAGGAGTGTTATGAGAAACATTTATAGCATCTAACTCCTCATCAGGAAAACTATCATCAATAGGTAGTGGATCATCAAGCACATTTTCAAGCCTACACAAGTTATCAACTACGGGGTTCTCAGCTCCTTTTCTATCAACACTACAAAAAAATACACTTACCTGATGATACGTGTTTGTCACAGTAGGTCGCGTTTTCTGTCATGCATGTACATCCATGACAATTTTATGACAGAATCAAGATAGTCATACCTGTGTTGTCGTAGAAGTGTTCCATGACATTACCAAAATTATCATCACGGAAGTGTCCACTTCCATGACGATAAATCGCGTGTCACAGAAGTGCTTTCGTCAAGGGTGACCGACACGTGGCATCCACCGTAACGGAACGTCGTTAAGCTATCGGGTCAGATTTTGGATCCGATAACCCGTTAACAGCCATGACCAATGCTGATTTTCCACGTGTAAAATTCTCATTGGTTGACGGATCCACGCGTCTTCTCCACGTTGGCACAGGTGTCACTCATCCAACGATCGAGATGGGCCTATGATATGTTGACACATGGAGCGGCCCAAAAGTGGCCCACAAAGTTTAAATGGGCTGGCCCAACTGAAGGCCCATAAGATTTAGCGGACCATAATGGGCCGGCCCACCTAAAGGCCCACAAAATTTAGCGGACCATAATGGGCCGGCCAAGCTAAAGGCCCACACGATTTTGCAGACCATAATGGGCTGGCCCAGCTAAAGGCCCACAAGATTTTGCAGGCCACAATGGGCCGGCCCAGCTAAAGGCCCACAAGATTCTACAGACCATAATGGGCCAGCCTAGCTAAAGCCCCAACATTCTCTGTCAAATTGGCCCGTCAACGGCTTGTCCTAAACTTGTCATCAACGCAGCCCATGGTCACTTCTGGCCCGTTAATAGTCCGCTAAGTAATTGGGCCGAATTACTGCCAGCTGTACTTCCGGCCTGTTAAAGGTCCGACTTCATTTGGGCCCATTTACAGGCCATCAAAACTTTCGGCCCATAAACGATCGTGAAGGATTTGGGTCATGTTCCGCCATGTCTGACATTCGGCCTATTAGAGGCCCACTATAGATTTGGGCCACTTTCGGCCTGTTGTCATTTTCGGCCTGTTAACGCCGGACATAAACCATGGGCCATATGTGGCCCAACATCATATCGGGCCCATTAACGGCCCATATAAAAATGACGATAATCTAGCCCGACCGAAGTTCCGTCCTGTTAAAGGCCCGTGTATTAGGTCGGCGCATTTACGGCCCGTCCGAATTTTGGCCTGTCAAAGATCCGCATCGTAAATGGGCCACCATTTTGGCCTGCTAAGTCCAGTGGGTTATTTGGCACAATCAGCGCCCGATCTCACTTTCGGTCTATTAAAGGCCCATGTTTTTTATGGGCTCGAGATATTTACACCTGTAAATGGCCTATTTTTACTAAGGGCCCAAATTATGTTTAGGCCTGTTAAAGGCCCACTATGGGCACAGGCCTACCAGAAAAATATGAAAGCTTATGCTGATTTAGGCCCAGATATTTTTAGTGGGCTACATGCCAATTTCGGCCCATAATCGTTTTTAGCCCAATTGGAATGGGCCCGACGAATGTTGGCATGTTGGGCTCCTACGAAGCTTTCGGTCGAATACATTACTAAGATAAACCTACACTATACAAAAATAGCGTCGTAATTACTGCAGCCTGTGGCAGCATCATAAATGTTGTATCACAACAAAATAAATTCCAACCATAGAACAAAAGGCCTGTTGGCATAGAGTTTACAGTCCTTCCAGATAAAAGCACCATCAGATGTATAGAAGCACAGATCATTTGACCTGAGTGCTAATGTTTCAGGCTGTAGAATCTGATGGAGCAGCACGGTCTCCACCTTTTTTCCGCCATTGCTCTTGAACAAGGGAATGTCTGATAGTCTGGTTTCAAAACCATTCATATCTTGACGACATTTCTAAACCACTATTCTTGTTTCCGAAACAACGTCCATTAGGGATTGGACTTGTGTCTGGAGCACAGATATATCACTCTGTCTAGCAGGATGATTTTGTTCAGTAGGCGATTTGGACGAGGTTACCTTGACAACCAACCCTGAATTACGTAGGAAGGTGCTTTTTGCACTGTTAGTGGAGAGATACTGACGCACTGCAGCAAGAGGTGACATTGTGCCTGTAGTAGCCTCATCACCTTCTGGTGGTTGTGGCTGTTCAATCATTTGTTCCATAGCTTCCTGAAAGTTTGAACTTGTAGATTAGTGTACTAGATAAGTTACTAATGAGACAAAAACAAACAAAGTAGGTTAAACATTTATACATAACTTATTTTGGTGAACTACTGTAATACATTAGCATGTATTGTAGTGCCAACTACATAATAAAATCACTTTCGGAACATATGTCCATGTAGCATGCCTACTGTATTGTCTATTTCCTCACATTCGTAGACATCTAAGGATAAAGAGACATGGTTTAAAGTAGGATGAACATAGTATTACATCATTCATATCATGGGCAAACAGATATAAAACAAACAGGCTATTTTATCATTGTGTGCGCACATGAACATAACAACTAGATTACAGATCAAGACCAAAAGAATATCCTTCATCTCTTTTAAACCATGTAAGGTGAAATGATACGTTAATACAACTGTGTATAAAAGTGAACAGAGTAACTGACGTTGGCTGCAAACCAAGTAGTTAAATGAACACGTCACAGTACCAATCAGTTCAAGGCAGGAGGAGTAAGGACTTACAACAGCGGCTTGAACTGGTGTGCTCATGCCCTTCATCTTGCTGGTGTGGCAATCCTTGAAGATTTGCACTGCATTTGGTTCAGGTTCTTTTTGGTCTGCACGGGCTTTCCTCTGTATTTGGAACAAGTCAATATAGATACGATAATATAGCACAAAAAAGAAGGAAGTAGCAACTATTTACAAGAGCCTCGCAGTGTGCAATATAGCTACGAGATCCTGTTGTCTGTTGGAATTTCACTTTAGAACGGTTGGTTTTGTTCTTCAAACAGTTAGCCTAGAAAAAGATACACTTGTAAGGCACATACATAAATACAAGTTCAATATGTGGTCTGATCAAATACATATAGCCTACCTGATACTTTGGATCAGACCAGTATTTAACGAGGGCTGTCCAGTCTTCATCTGTAATATATTCTAGTAGAGATGTTTGGGCGATTTCATTGTTAGCCTTGCCTTCAAAGTGAGATTTTCTAAGGTGGTACCTATACTATCACAAAGCAGACTGAAAAACATGAGTGCATGCTTGTTTAGTTGCATCATCTTTCAGATCCAACTTGAACCTCATCTGTTGAAAAAAGAATGTGAGTCTTATTAGGAGGAAGCTAGAAAGTATGGGACAGAGCAAGACAATATGACTAATTGCGATGAATAACATTACTTACGGATAAATGGTCAAGGAAGGTGTTAAACTGGGTATTGTCTTTCTCATTCCTGTACTGGATCCATGTTGGGAGGATACATGCATGACACCTAACGGCAACGGCTGCCTCTGATACTAACGGCTAACTCTGTAGCATCACGTGGCCTTTTTATACCTGCCTCAAAATGGATCTCCATTCTTCCTCCTTTAGATTTTTTTAATCTGTCAAGCATTATCCCTGATGTCTGTTTCCGCTTGCGCCGTGGTCCTAGTTCAACAACGAATATGGAAAGTGTTAGTGTACATCAAACTGTGAGAGTACATATAAAGGAGCATGCAACTGCAACTTGACTCGGTCAGGTACCGTCTTGGTGTTGATGCTCATGAGGTTCATCTGATCTTGCCAAGTCCTGTTGTGTCAGCAGTGCTTTGAAAGTAGTGTTAGGTGTGAAGGAAGCTTGGGAACTGGCCAGTTCCGGAGCAAACGAACAAGTAACTGGTTGAGATGCTGGTACAGTTGAAGCGGATGCTGCAGCCGGTGGAGCAGGTGATACTGTGTTTGTAGATTTAGCCGGTGGACTTGGATGTTCTACTGCACTATAAGTACCAGCAGAATCTCGACGGCAGATCCTTTTTCGTTTCACCCGACGAGTAACAACACTCCCTACTATATTATTTTCCTTGCTCTTTTTTGACTTTGCCATGTCAAGCTGTACCCACAACACAAAAGAATAAAATCACTCTTCAGAACTCACTGATGCATGATACAGACAAGCAATACTTTGATGTAAGACAACCGTATGAGGATGGAATATGTAAGAAAAACAGGACGGCATGACATATTCACAGCTACGATGTGCAAACTAAGTAGAAGGATTTTCAAGAAAATAGAAGTAATGCAAGCTAGACACCATATGAAAGATGCAACCAATATTACTCTGCCAAGTTAAAAGTGTCTTGTAATAAGTGGAAATTTGAAAAATTAGAAGCAGTACAACATAGAAATCAATGCAAGATGCAACCACTATCAAACTGCCATGTTAAAAGCGTCCAATCATGAGTGACTGATGCGGGATACACAACAGCAGTACTTTGATGTAAGAACATGGTATGATAGATAGATGAAGTGTATTCTAGACACAGAAAGCTATGTCATATGCACATGTATAACGTATAAACTCAGCAGGTGCAATTTAATAAAAATAGAAGAAATACAGGCTAGACAACATATGCAACATGAAACGAATTATCACACTATCGACTTAGAGCAAGCACCTGCGATGGTGGAGTACGGGAGATGAACTCATCATGTAGACTTGGGACTTCAAATTCATTAGTAGTGGCAGTGGCAAATCTAGAGAGTCTCTGTTTGCGTCGGTGCGGAGGACCACCAACATCCCCTAACTTACTCTTTTCCTTCCTATTTTCTGATATTGCCTTATGAAGTCAAAATCACAAGAAGATGAATAAAATTAGCTCTGCATAACTGGTTGATGCATGATATAGATGAGCAGTACTTTCATGTAAGGCAAGCATAGGATAGGAGGATGGAATATATACAAAAAAAGACAGCATTTCATATTCACACGTACTATAGGAGGATGGAATATGTACTATAGAAGGCATTTCAACAAAATTAGAAGAAATGAAAGCTAGGCATCATATGAACATGCAACCAATATCACTCTATCAGGTAAAAAGTGTCTCGTCGTAAGTGTTATTTCAAGAAATTAGAAGCAGTACAAGCTAGAAGATAATGCAAGATGCAACCTACATCACAGTCCCAAGTTAAATGTGTTTTATGGGTAAGTGATCATTGTAGGTATAAGTTGTAAGCTACGCAGATGCAATTCAACATAATCAGAAGCAATACAAACTAGACATCATACGGAAAACGCAACCACATATAACAGTTCCAAGTAAGAGCAAGCACCTGTGATGGTGGAGTAGGGGAGATGTGCTCATCATGTACACGTATGTTCTAGAAACAGGAACACGTGTCATATTCACAGGCATTATGTGTAAAGTAAGCAGATGCAATTCAAGTTAGAAGCAATACAAGCTAGACATCATACGCAACATGCAACCACATATAATAGTGCCAAGTTAGAGCAAGCACCTGTGATGGTGGAGTAGGGGAGATGTGCGCATCATCTACATAGCTACGTTGACTGTCCAGCCTTGTGTTGTCTTGCAAATCTTGTTGGGAGGATGGCGGAGTAGAATTTGTAGAGACCCCCTATTTGAGTTGCTCCGAAGGACCACCATCATCCACTGCCGGACTAATTTCCTTCAGCTGTAATGATTTTGCATTGTGAAGTCAAACTGATAAGAAAAAGGAATAAAATTTGCTCTTCAAAACTCATTCATGCATGATACTGAGGAACACTACTCGGATGAAAGGCAAACACATGATGCGAGGATGGAATATGTATGAAAAATAGGATGGTGTGACATATTGACACCTATGATGTGGTAACTAAGCAGAAGGCATTTCAACAAATTAGAAGCACTACAAGCTAGACACCATATGAAAGATGCAACCAATATCACTCTGCCAAGTTCAAACTATATGGCGTTTCAACAAATTAGAAGTAGTTCATACTAGAAATCATATGCAAGACACAACCAATATCACAGTGGCGACGTAAAGGTGCCTTATCATAAGTGACTGATGCGGGATATGCAAGAATAGTAGTCTGATGTAGAAACAGGAACACATGTCATATTCATAGGCATTATGTGTAAAGTAAGCAGATGCAATTCAACTTAGAAGCAGTACAAGCTATATATCATAGCAACATGCAACCACATATAATAGTGCCAAGTTAGAGCAAGCACCTGTGATGGTGGAGTAGGGGAGATGTGCTCATCATCTACACAACTACGTTGACTGTCTAGACTTGCGTTGTCTTGCGAATCTTGTTGGGAGGATGGCGGATTAGAATGTGTAGAGAACCTCCGTTTCAGTTGCTCGGAAGGACCACCATCATCCAATGCCTTGCCAATTTCCTTCAGCTTTATTGATTTTGCAATGTGAGGTCATACTGACAAGAAAAAGGAATATCATTCGCTCTTCAGAACTCATTCATGCATGATACTGACGAACACTACTCTGATGAAAGGCAAATTCATGATACGAGGATGGAATATGTACGAAAAAATGGACGGCTTGACATATTCACACCTATGATGTGGTAACTAAGCAGAAGGCACTTCAACAAATTAGAAACACTGCAAGACACCATATGGAAGGTGCAATCAATATCACTCTGCCAAGTTAAAACTGTCTCGTCATAGGTGGCGTTCATCAAACTAGAAGCAATACATGCTAGAAATCATATTCAAGACGCAAACCAATATCACACTGCCAACTTAAAGGTGTCCCATCATAAGTGACTGATGCAGGATACACAAGAAGAGTATTTTCATGTAAGAACATGGTGCGATAGACAGATATAGTATGTACCAAAAACATGAAAGCGTCTCATGTTCACATGTATCATGTGTAAGCTAAGCAGATGCAGTTTACACTAATTAGGAGCAATACGAGCTAGACACCATATGCAACATGCAACTAGATATCACACTTCCAAGTTAGAGCAAGCACCTTGGATGATGGAGTAGGGGAGCGGAGACTTGGACCTTGTAATGCACTATCAGTACAAGGAGAATCGGTACAGATGCTCCGTTTACGTTGCTGCAGAGGACCACCATCATCGCCTTCCTTACTCTTTTCCTTCCTCTTTCTTGATTTTGCCTTGTCAAGTCAAACCCACAAGAAAAAGGAATAAAATTTGCTCTTCAGAACTCATTGATGCATGATACTGACGAACACTACTTTCATGTAAGGCAGCCGCATGATAGGAGGATGGAATATGTATGGAAAACAGGACGGTGTGACGTATTGACATGTATGATGTATAAAGTGTAAACTAAGCACAAGGTGCTTGAACTTGTTAGAATCAATGCAAGCTAGAAACCATATGAAAGATGAAACCAATATCACTCTGCCAAATTAAAAGGGTGCCCTAACAAATGTATTTGACCAAATTAGAAGCAATACATGGCAACAGGCTAGAAATAATATGCAATATGAAACGAATAAAGGTGACTCATCGTAAGTGATTGATGTAGGATACAGAAGAGAGGTAGTTTCATGTAAGAACAAGGTTAACACATAGATGTAGTGTTTACCAAAAATAGGAAGGCATGTCATATTCACAGGTATAGTGTGTAAACTAAGCAAATGCAATTTACCCTAATTAGAAGCATTGCAAGCTAGACACCATATGCAACATGCAACCACATATCACACTGCGAAGTTAGAGAAAGCACCTGTGATGGTGGTGTAGGGGAAGTGCGTCTTCAGGTATAGAGCTACGTTCAATATCTTCATTTAGACTTGATGTTTCTTGAGAATCATGTGGAAAGGATGAAATTGCATTCTTTATAAGAGTATTGCATCTCATATTAACCCACGCACGTGACTGTCTCGTCATAAGCGATAGATGCAGGATACACAAGAACAGTAGTTTGATGTAAGAACATGGTGTGATAGGCAGATGTAGTATGTACCAAAAATAGGAAGGCGTGTCATATTCACATGTATAATGTGTAAGCTAAGGAGATGCAATTTAACAAATTAGGAGCATTGATGAGGGGTACACAAGAAAAGTAGTTTGATGTAAGAACATGGTTAATAGAAAGACGTAGCATGTACCAAAAACAGGAAGACATGTCATATTCACAGGTATAATGTGTTAACTAAGCAGATGCAATTTACCCTAATTAGAAGCATTACAAGGTAGACACCATATGCAACATGCAACCACATATCACACTGTCAAGTAAGAGCAAGCACCTGCGATGATGGTGCGGGGGAATTGCGGTGATCAACTAGAGAGCTAGTTGACTATCTTCATTTACCCTTGCTGTTTCTTGAGAATCATGTGGGGAGGATGACACTGCACTCTTTAGATGAGTAGGGCGTCTCACAGTAACCCACTCGGGTGACTGTCTCATCATAAGTGATTGACGAGGGATACAAAAGAGAATTAGTTTGATGTACGATCATGGTTAATAGACATATGTAGTATGTATCAAAAATAGGAAGGCATGTCATTATCAAAGGTATAATGTGTAAAGTAAGCAGATGCAATTTAACCAAATCAGAAACAATACAAGCTAGACACCATATGCAACATGCAACCACATTTGACAGCGCAAAGTTAAAGCAAGCACCTGGGATGGTTGTGTGTGGCAATTGAGATCATCAACTGCAGAGCTACGTTTACTGTCTCCAACTGCTGACACTGCACCCATTAGAGCGCTGAAATGCTTAGTGCTTATCTTTGAATTAACCTGGAGTGACTTCTATCTTTTCTTTTCTGCATTCATCAACATTGCGTCAGAGTCTGAAATACCCATGCATAAAAAAACAATAATGTGAGTATGGGTGAAGTGTGTGCACAATTAGTACAGTGTAAAGGTAGCAGATAGCAGGTCGGTGAGAAATAAATGACGGGAGACATATGATAGCTCTACAACATGCATGGCACACTAAATTACTACAGGATTCTATGAAAATAATAGTCGACTGAAAGCAAATAGGTCAGTCCATTTTTTCTGCACCGTCCTATGTACAAAGAGCGGGCAGATCGCCTTCATCTACCTCCAGCCAGTCAGTGTTGACGATCTTCCTCGAAACGCCAACGACCACCGGCCGAGTATTCCTCCCCTGCCTGTGCCCTCCCCTCGACCTCACTGCACCGCCGTGCTTGGCACCACCCCCCGGCCATCCATTTAAGCCCCGCCGACCTGCAGATCAGGCGTAAGCTGCTCCTGCGCCCCACACCCTATGATAGACACCGATGCGCCGCTTCCCTGGGGAATAGGTGGACTAGGTGCTCCGCACGCCTAAGCGGGTGGTGCTTCTTTTAATTGTGGTTCGACTGACCCTGAATTGAAATACAGGCGGGCTACTGACCTCTAGCAAAGGTGAAATATAAAAGGGAGGAAACCATGTGCATTTAGTATCACAAAGAAGATGCAGTAAGAAGCGCTCAACTAGTTTCTTTCATGAGATGAATACGGTGTGAGCGGAGATGTAAGATTTGCACGAATAAGGGAAGAGGAGTACCTCTTTCTTCTGGCAGTGTTGTGTCCTCCTTCTGTTTTCCAGACGATCTTCTTGTTGTTCGCCGAAAACCAGAAGTTCTGGTGGACGGTGCAGCCTTGGATGAACCCATGTCCAAGTTGTTGAGTGTGGTGCGGTGGCTGTCTGTCGGCGGCAGGGAAGCAGATCCGAGGTGGCGAACAACGGCGTAGCGGGAACAACTCTGGTGCAGGGGACGGTTGCGACAGTGGAGCAGCAACAGTGAGGCGTAGGACGGCGTGGTCGGAGTGGTTCTGGTACGGCGCACGTCGGCGTCGGCGTCGTGGAGGAAGCTCTGCCTCGGCTTCAGCTGCTAAGTCCTTGAGGGCGTTGCGGTTGCTGTTGCATTGGACGACGACATTGGGGTACTGGCTCCAGCGTGATGGAGGAGGGAGGCGGTGGATTGGCCGCTATGGGGTGGAGGACGGAGGAGGCTAGGGTTTCGCGGCTGGTGGAGAGGGCGTTTTTGCGCCCATGGAGTATGAATGGGGAAACGGAGGGAGGCAGGGAACTAAGGGGGAACAATGTTTCGGTTTGAGATGCGCTTGTTTGAAATTTGGGGAAAGTTACAAACTTTGCCCCCATCTAAAATTTCAGACATATTGTGGATTGGGGGTAGGACAGTCATGTCAGGTGTCCCAAATGTGGGCAGGATAGATTTCGGCCGAGCGCATGGGTGTTTAGGCGCCCACGGCGTATGAATGCTTCTCGGAGGCGGTTGAGACTGGCGTCTTGGTGAAGTTACAAACCTACCCCGCTTTAGACCTTTGGACATCGGGCCGATAGGATACATGGGCCAGAGTCAGGACAGTAATTTCCTACCACCAAAAATTAGTCTCACGCGGTTTCGGGTGACCAGAGGCCTATTTGGCGCTTCGTTCAATATTTGGGAGCAGAAGCATTAACATTTTTGGTTCTCTTGAATTGAACTTTCAGGATTTGTCAAACTTCACAAATCTTTACTCTTGAAAATCCTAAAGCTACGATTATTTTGGAATGGAGGGGGTACATTTGAATATACATTGTACACGAGTATATATTAAAAAATATGCACCTTACCTCAGTTCATGCATGGTTCCAGATATAATCTCCTTGGTTGCATAAAAAAGTTAGATATGCGTATGAATATATATAGCATGTTCAAACTCACAACAAAGATTGATGCCCCCTTTCACATCTGATTTACAAATGCCATTATCTCAGGTTCAAATAGATGAATGCACTTCCTATGAATTCGAATCTTCGAAACCCCCTTTATGTTGAATTCGACATGTATTCTATTTCGTAGCTAGCAATTTGGAATGTATCCATGCAAGCGACAAATGTAGAAAGTGCTTCACACTAACAACATGGAGTGCACTAATTAATGTTTATATATGAATTGCAAAAGCATCCATTGCCTGTATTTCAAACTGCTCTCACTCTATGGATCGATAATATGAAATAAACACATGCACATGCTAGAATTCAATAGAGTATGGGTGTTTGATAGACAGATTTTCGTCCATACGCAATTTGCAAAATTCATGATCTCGTCCAAAAATAATAATGCCATTTATATTTTAATTTAATGCGTAGAACCGCCTTTTACACGTAGATGCACTATGCCTCGCCCCGTTCTCACAAACGCGTTATATCTCTCTCTATCTAACGCATAAGTGCACACACTTTATATGCATCGGCATTTCTCTTTCACACATGCTCACAATCTCTCTGAGGGTGTCGGGGTGTCTCACGCACAAGCTCTCTCTGTTTCTCTCTCTCTCTCTCTTTCTGACTACTATGTACCACTCTTTTCACTAATCTCAGTTGGAAAACACTATTTCTCTCACATGCATATATACACATGCACGGTCTCTACTAGCCCTCTATACGCACATATATGTGCCTACGTGTCTCCCGCACGCACATTATCTTTAGGCCTCTCTCGCACACATTGCCCCCCCCCCCGACACACCTCTCTCTTAGTAGTTTGCAGATATGATTTCATCATATCATTCGGTAGGAATATCCCTGGCTGTTAGGCTGGATGGTAATACGAGGCAAAGTTTTATCCTAGTTCGGATCGGACCCTTGTAGTTGAAGAAAGAGCCTACTCCTGGTACTGTATATTAGTGATAGGGTGTGTACAAAGTACACGTGAATACCAGGCATTGTGTGTGTGTGTATACTATCGACGAACTAGCCCCCAAGCTTGTATAACATACTAAGGGCCTACGGTTACAAATCATATATAGTTGGCTTATCACCAGTGGGGATAGAGTCCCCTGTGACACTGGTAGCTTCGTGTTGTACGCCAAGTCCTCCACATGGGTCTTCGTATAACACGTCTCGGTCCAACCTATATGTGGCGCAGGATGGAACCGACCCATGAGTCTTCATGTTGACCCACCACAACTAGAAATGATGTGCCCACCACACCACACACGCAATCGGCCACTAAGAAAATAAGCATATACAATAGTACAGCGGTATCTAGCTCATGATACGTCTCCATATTTTGTTGATGACACTGACGGACTTTGCATTTGATGCGTGCTCCGTATTTTGTTAACGACACTTACGGTCATTGTATTTGAAGCGAAAGCATGATATGGTCACTGGACTTCAACATAAGCTCATCACGGTCACCACATACATTTTGTCGTGCTAACCAACATGTGTTTGGATGGTTAGGAGGACAGTGGTTTCTCGAGCCCACCAAGGTTAAAGTCCCAGTGCTCGCATTTATCTTGTGTTAATTTCAGTATTTTCCGGCGATGTACGTTCAGTGGGAGGAGACGTTCCACTCGACTACGAGGCACCTATGGTGACTTCTTAAAATCTCAAGATCATATATGCTGGCTCACTCTCTCGAAGGTGCTCATAGGGGTAGGGTTCGCTTGTGTGCGCTTATAGTGGTGAGTGCTTGCGCGTATATATGAGCCCTTGCGTCTGTACCGTGTTAAACAAATACATGTCATGATTATACGGTCACTGGCTCACCCGTACAACTCCGTATTTTGTTGATGACACAATCGATTGACCAGTCAAACGTTCCACGCGGCGCAACTAGTGTTGCAGCATCGGGGTGTGTAACCGTGGGGCCCACCTGTCAGCCCGTATATGAAAGAAAGAAATGGTAGTTTGAGTCTGTAATGTGTTAATAAAATAGGAGTACATTTTAGGGTGATCATACGATCACTGGCTCAACATACAGCTCCGTAATTTGTTGATAATAAGATCAATTGACCAGTCAAACAGTCCACATTCAGCAGCGCACATTACCATAGGGCCCACCCATCAGCGTGTATATGAAGGACAGAAATGGTAATAAATTAGTGGTCGGTGGGTATTCAAAGTTGTGAGACCTCTGGTTGGCAGTCACCGGCGGTTGGGGGGCGTTCATTGGGCGGTGGGGTGGGGATCGCCGGAGAAAAAGCTCAGCATGGGGGGGTGGGCTAGAGGGATGGCCGGTGCGGCGTCGGACCGGTGGTGGGGAGTGGTTTCGGGGAGGGCGGGCCGACCGCGGGCGGCGGGGGCTGGCGGTTCGGCCGGTGGTGGCTGGCGGCTCAGGGGGGTGGAGTTTGATGATAAACTGGAGGCCCTTGATGTCATATCCAACGGCTGGAAAATCTAATGACCAGAGATGAAAAAGTCAGTCGACTGACGTGTATCCTCACCCCACACGTACACATGCACGCATGCAAGACACACACGCATGCAGGCGTGCAAGACTGACACGTACACATAACATACACATGTACGCATGCTGGCGTGCAACACTGACACGCACACATGCACTCACGAACACACGCACGTACGCACCCATGCATGCAACACTGAAACGTACCCTTGGACGCACGCAACACTCGCACGCCTGCATGCACACAGGACACGACGCAAGACACACGCTCAACCAATATGTGCATGCACCCTTTGTTAAGGACATGGATTGTTATGGGTATTAATCAATCTTATCTGTGATAAGCAAAACATTGATGTTTGCAGCGGTCTTTATGAATCACAATGTATCGAACGGGCTATTAACATAGTAGGATTATCTACATGAAAAAGATGACGTCACACTCAATGAACAATCATTGGTGTATGAAATGCTCGCTTCTGACCGCCCTGGACCACCAAAGGTTCCTCTGCTGTGCGCTGCCTGCATGGGGTCACTGACATGCAGGCCATGCACCCAAAGATCCCACACGTGAGAGGAAGAATGGGGCGGTGTCCTAGGTCAGAGTCGAGGGCGCCACTCGCGGCACGCCCGGCTGAACACGCCTCCGTGCCGCATTCAAACGCCTCCATGAAACCCACCCGTGTGGAAGCCGAGAAACCCACTCTGGACACACGTCCGTTCATGACCGGGCCGGCATTAAACGCAACGCCGGCCGAGCTCCAACCGTCCGCCATCTATTTAATCTCCTATTTAAACGAGGCCAAACGCCGGCCAAGAATCGCACACCTCCGTCGTTCCCCTATCTCCTCCACCATTTTGTCCACTCTTACAATGGCTTACGAAGAGTAGTTATTCCGCATCCAAACCGGCTGGGTAGCCCGCCGGATACAAGCTATGCAGCTCGCTGATCCACCTCCCTCCCCTCGCCCGACGGAGCCAGTTGTCGCCCCAAGCCGGTGCGCGGTTCAGCAACTCGCCGCTCCAGGCCAGCTCGACGAGGAGCGGCGCACGGGCGTCGTTGCTGCCGTCCACGCCACCGCCTCGTACCGCGTCTCCCATTTCTGTGGCCGAGACTCCCATGCCGGCGGCCACTCCATGCAAGCAGCGACAGAATCCGGGTGCGTGGAGAGCGACGAGTCGGTGGCCAGCGCCTCCGCGGCCGCCGCCATCATCAAGGAGAAGTAGAACACGAGAGGCCGCCACCGCTTGGGTCCCATGAAGGCCACCGTGGAGGCGACGCTGGCGTACACAGCAGGTATCTTGACGGATCCTTTTGTTTTGAGGACCTTCGTCGACCCCGCATGGGCTCCACGGAAGAGGGGAATGTTAGGATGAACTCGAGCCGGTGCCGGCCATGGCGACGTAGTGGCCGGTGATGAACTCGAACCGGTGCCGGCCACCATAATATTCAGCACCAGCCAATGATATCAGTTGGGCAGTGGGGAAGCGAGCCATCCTTTGCGCTGAAGCATATACCTCCGGGGCTCCCGGCAGTCCGGTGATCGTGCTGCCAGACATGAGGAACACAAATCAATCGGCGGGCGACCATTTAGGCCATGTATTATATACCTGTGCTATCCAGAACTAGCACCGCATAGTTCATTTGAATGTAATGAAATCTGTCATGTGTGTATGAAAATCTGGTATTTTATATGATTTCCGTCATTGTTTATATGAAATATCAGTTTGTCTACGTGTTTGCGTGAATTTCGTCCGGTTGGTTGAGTTGCTATCATAATGTGTGCGGCTACGGTTGGATGTCATAATTTGCGGGTCGCCGATCGGTCTGCGGGCGGCTCGGGTAGCGTTGTGGGACAAAAAAACATAGCTCGTGCGAGCTCATCTCCAACATGCGCGCTGGAGGATGCATGACAGCATGAGCACCCGAGCCATTCCTCGTTCATCGGTGGCAAAGGCACCGGTGGACAAAAGGGTCGTCAATATTTTAGCTACCCCAGGCAAGATCCAAACAGCCCCTCCCAACAGATTCAAATCCCTCGTTCGCCATGGAATTTTTCCATGTGTTGTTTTCATGGACTAGCAAGATGCCCGTGCATTGCACGGAACATCAAGATGCATTTTTTTACAAACTCCTGCATGCATGCAAGGTATAATTAATGTCCTCCTTTGCTAGTACCACGAGGAAAACACCATTAATATTGCATCGATTAGTGTTAGTGGCCTTGTATATCTGGAAATTGTAATTTTGATAGTGGCCCCTTGTATATAAAAATGGAGGGATAATGAGGAGAGATAAGGTGAGGAGGAGTGGGGCATGGTGGTGACTGGTGGTCGGACTGGGCGGTGGCATCGGGATGGACGGCGCATTATGTCTAGGTTTGTATCTCTCTCACAAACACCCACGTAGGTGGGGGACGTGCACGAAGAGAAGAGGTGCACGCACGGCGCACATACTCCCATCTCTTTCCCAACCACACCCGCACGGGTACACGGTGGAGCTCATTTCTGTACGAAAAAGGCAGCCCACGTGGTAATTTGACACATGTATTGGTTGTCCACTTGGTGGAGGGAGGATCGTCTACCACAGGTGAACAAACAAATTGCCACTTGACGTGTTATGTTAAAAAAAAGAGGCAAACCATGTGGGGCCTACCTTAGAGGCAAGGCTCTATACACTAGAGTACTTTTGACGTGTCCCGTCAACTCGCAGAATGAGGAGAAGCTTGCTTAGTACGCCGTCTCCCCCGCCCACGGGCGCGGTGGCTCACAGGATGAGGTGAAGCTTGCTTACGAGTAGTAGTAGTAGTAGTACTCCTACTACTGTACGCCTTACGCCCGCTCCCTCACCCACGCACGTGGTGGCTCGCAGCACGAGGAGAAAATTTACTACTCCCTCCGTTTACTCCTCGTCCCTACTACGTACCTTGGTTAGTACTCCCTCCATTTACTTGTACAAGGCCACTATAAAAAAAATACATTTTGCATCTATACAAGGCCACAAATAGTAATCGAGACAAAAGTTACTACTCCCTCCTTTCCAGTTTATGGCTCAATTTCAAAATCTCTCCAACCAAGGTAGACGGTGAGTGGTCGAATTAATTTCGTAGTTTGCACAAGTAATTAGTACCCTCGTTTTTCTCAAGAAGTTATGTTTACCGAGGCATTAATTAGAACGAATGCATGAATGACCACTAAATTTCCATGAACTTGTACATGCATTGGTTAGTTTCCTCTTGACACTTCTTGCGTCGGGTGATCTAACGCACCTCGAAATCCAACATGTAATGGTACTACTACTAGTATAGTAGAATTGAGACTTATCAAACGGAAAACCGAATGTTTTTTAGATGAGCCCTATAAACCCTAGTGGGTACGTACTCCGTAAAAACTGTTTTTTCCAAAACTAAGTCGCTCCCTTTCATGAATTCTGTAGTATACTCCTCCGTCGACGCTCCCTTTCATGAATTCTATACTTCCTGCCGCCGACATGTGGGACATATATCAACCGGGTTGACGTGTCAAGCACCAAATAACAGTGCAGAACAGCAGGGGGACGCACCCCACTTGTACCAGCCCAGTAGTACTAAAGAGTAATGAGACGTCAAATCACAATGCCGCACCTTCCCAAACGGACGAAGCAACCATTATTTCACACTTCGGTTCGCCATCATCTCAAACCACGTAGTATTGCTTCTAGCTCAAGAGGGACACGCGCATCGCCATGCTCCCCCGCCGATCGCTTGGTAAAATCACCTCATTTTTACTATACTTCCTCCGTATCGGTTTACTACATGGCATGCACGTCGTTCTAGGTTGAGAATTTAACTGGCTATATATGTGATGAACAGTACTCTAGCCTTTTAAAAAATGTATACTTTT
The DNA here is from genome assembly GCF_018294505.1 of Triticum aestivum. NCBI lineage: Eukaryota > Viridiplantae > Streptophyta > Magnoliopsida > Poales > Poaceae > Triticum > Triticum aestivum. The sequence continues at coordinate 518,188,776 of NC_057810.1, forward strand.
GTACAGTAGTACTATCGATGGATTGCGCCATGGAGCAAAAATTGAAATTAAAAAAAGGTGGTACATATAGAGAGCGCTCGTAGCCAAATTATGCATATAGTATTATTAAAAAAGCTAGTGCGTGCTTAATTGGGGTGCTAAATTCTATTAAAGAAATACTAGTAGTATGTACATACTGAAGAGTTAAAGTAACGAGAAGAAACATAACATAGTTCTGCTGGGGGCTCAGCATAACACACCCCTCAAATGATACTAAGCACACCTGAAATTAAACTATGCAACTAATCCGGTACACACTGCATTAGAAGTTTAGAACCACCATGAGCAACAACACTGCCACCTTACTCGGAGTCCTTGTCCACGTCCTCGACTTCGTCCTTGTCCCTCTTCCTGTTGGCCGATACTTCTTTGCTTGAACCGCACACTTGGCTGTTGCTCTTCATCCAACCCTTGTAGATATTGAAACAAAGGTAGCCATCCATTGCAGCATAGTGGATGTGGTCTATATCTAGTACATTCCGCTGCCATGCATGACGATGAAACGTGTAATGAGGTTTGTCCAGTTTACGGTACGAAGGATGAACCATGGCTCCTGCCAGGGTCAGCATTGAAGGCTGAAGAGAGGGTAGCAGCCGATTCTTCTAGAGGTCGAAGGGGTTGCCTACAATGAGGCCTATCCGATCCAGGACTTCTTTGTCATTCTTAAAGTCTACAGTAACGAATTTCACTGTTTTGTCCTTCAGGAAGTTATTAAAATCCTGGCACTCAACATCGGCATGGCATATGTGTAGACCAAGCAAACATTATGTACGCAAACCTTGATCATGGCGGGCTTCTTCCTCTCTTCGTCCTTTAGATCCTTCTCTCGTCCCAAGACTATGGTGTACTCAACATCTAGCCCAGCGACCCACTCATCATCTAAGTTTTCGAACATGCATCTGAAGCGAGAAAGGCATCCTTTCACCGTCATGGAAGAACGGGTGCAGATGACGTCGAACTCATCGTCGGTGATGGTTCTAACCTTTTATTCACCGCCGATTGTGGAGATTTGGGACGCCATGGATTTGGGAGGAGGGTTATGATTAGTGGAACTGCCGTAATGTGAATGGACGGGATGACTAGGAGCGAACCGCCATAGTATTGAAGGACGTGCGGGGACGAGTAGGAGCGAACTGCCAGCGTACGAACGGCAGGGTAGTGGCTTTCCATTCTCCTATGATACGGGCTTCCGAGAGCCCTTGGATCTGAGATCGAACGGTTGCATGGCGTGATTCTAGACCTACGGGTGAATATCCTATCCTGGAGGGTTATTCTGCAAATTTTCAGCAACTTAGCATGCGACCGTTTGATCTCAGTTCCAAGGGCTGCCTGTAGCCCGTATCATGGTCGCGCTGTCAGGACCCCGACTCAATGCCACATCGATCTAGCATGTAACACCTCATATCACTTTGCGGCCTCACGCACGGTATTCGCACGGGTGTCACCTTACCTTTGCCCGGGACCGTTTGCGCCTTTTAGCACACGTATATGATAGTGTCGCTAGCATCCATATGGTAAGGAGCCCGGGCTGACATGGCTAGTCGTAAACCCAAAGCGGCACAAACTCACAAGGACAGGCATCCATGACCCAGCATCGAACGTGTCGGTCATCAACGAGTGAATCCAGGCTGTAGCATTGGGCTAGCAGGACTCCGGTGAACCGGGCTGTAGCGGGCTAACAGGACTCCGGTATTCATCGCGTGACATTTCCCTGAAGGGACAGACACAGGAACGAAGAAGGACACATGCCGGCCAGCCTAAGTGTTCCGGAGCAGTAGCAAGCTACCATGGCTCAGTGGAAGCACTAGGAGACATTTCCCGGTAAGAGAGGCTACTAAGGATAAACAACTGGATAGTCAGATCCCACACATACCAAGCATTTCAATAACATACACACAATATGCTCGATATGTGCAAATACAACATGGCATCACAACATGACTCTACAACTCAAGTATTTTATTCAATAGGCTCCGAGGAGCGAGATATTACAAACATGGGTCTCACGACCCAACATTCAGAGCATACAAGTCAAAGCACATGCGGAAGCTTAACATGTCTGAGTATAGACATCTACAAAAAGAAAAAGGATGAGAAGCCTGACTATCTACCAGATCCTGCCGAGGGCACAAGATCGTAGCTGAGATATCAAGCTAAATGTCGAAGTCCACGTGGAACTACTAGTGAGACTGAAGTCTCTCTGCAAAAAACATAAAATAGGCAAACGTGAGTACAAATGTACCCAACAAGACTTACATCAGAACTACCTACATATGCATCATTATCAACAAAGGGATGGTGGGGTTTAACTACAGCAAGCCATCTTTGACTCGGTGGCTATCCTAAACTACAACGGCAAGTAACTCTTTTGAGGTGGCGCACATGAGTCCACATATTCACCATATCAATACACCACTATGTATCCGCTCTCGTCTCCCTACGAGAACGCCATCCATAGCACTCACGCTTATCTTCCGTATTCTAGAGTATCCACTTTCACTTGTCTATGAACTGTACAGGCAACCCAGAAGTCCTTTACCGCGGACACGGCTATTCGAATAGATGATGTTAACCCTGCAGGGGTGTACTTCTTCACACACGCTCTCACCACTTACCGCCGTTTACACGACATGTACTTGACAACCTTCAAGCAGAAGCCCAACGAGGGTGTCGGCCATGACCTACCTAAACACTCAAGTCTCTAGTCCAGGTTTATCGCCTATTCAGGTTCCATCCACAGGGAGTCCGGCCGAGGTTTCCACATACGGCCCAGAACGATGTGTACAGGGTTCCGTGATGCCAAACGGGCGCCCGGTATACCCGGCCACGTGCCTACCGCATCACAGCCCACCCCTCCGGTCAGCGCTGCGCATGGCCTCCAGCATACTACAAACACCAGAAACTACTTGCAACTCCTAGACAATATGACCTACATGGCCTCTCACCGCTACCTTTACCAAATCGTATTCACACACTTAGCTCACACACAGTAGGACATGTTCACACACCACTGATTCATCCCCGATGAATCAGACCTGACTCAACTCTAAGCAGTAGCAGGCATGACAAACAAACATGAATGAGTAGGCACAACAGGGCTCAAACAACTCCTACTCATGCTAGTGGGTTTCATCTATTTACTGTGGCAATGACAGGTCATGCAGAGGATAAAGGGGTTCAGCTACCGCAGCAAGTAACAGATGAATCGTTGTTGTCCTAATGCAGTAAAAGAGAGCAGGAGCGAGAGAGTGGGATTGTATCGGAATGAACAAGGGGTTTTTGCTTGCCTGGCACTTCTCAAGATAGCATTGTGTCTTCATCAGTGTCAACGATCACAACGTCGGAACATCGTCTACCGAGAGGGGACAGATACCGGCAACAGAGAAGAAATACAATCAATGCAATGCACAATATGATGCATGCTCATGACATGGCAATATGAGTTTGTTGGCCTAATGCAACTACAACCAGATGGATTTGGGTCATATTGAGCCAAAGGTTCAACCCCAAATTCAAATTATGAATTCAAATAGTGCCTTATCATGTTTTGCACTAAACAGCAAGGTTAAGTTGTTTAAACTGCATGCTACCAGTGCAGATGGATAGATTGGATTTTTCTGATCATTTTTCATATATAATTTATTTCATTTGGAGTTATGGTTGATTTTCTATGATTTTTAGAAGTTTGTGCTATTTTCTGGAATTTCCTGTATAAGAATAATTCCAGTAATTGAATTAATGCATCAGCATTGCGTCAGGGTGACGTCAGCAGGTCAAAGGCGCTAGCCCAAGTCAAACCTGGCGCCTGGGACCCACAAGTCAGTGTAACGGGGCTGGTTTGGGTGGATGACATGTGGACCAGTCAACGGCCGCGTCAGCAAAGTCAATGCTGACGTGTGGGTCCCAGTGGGTTATGAACTAATCTAAACAGAAAAATAAATTAAACTAAACAGGCACAGGGCCCACATGGCAGTGGCACTAGGAGGTGGTTTAGCTGGGTCATTAGTGGCTAACTAAACCGGGGTTAGGCCCACGGCTCGTCGCCGGCGAGGACAGTGGCAGCGGAGCACGTCGTGTTTCGCCCACAAGCGACCATTTGGACGGCGGATTGGTGCTACGCGTAGCTGGGGCTCGCGCGCATCTGGTAGTGCAAGTGGGAGGAGCTGGGGTGGAGCGAGCTCGCCGGAGTCGAGCTCGTGGCGGCGGCCGGAGTTCGGGCAGCAACGGTGTGGGCGGTGCGGGGCACGGGAAGAGTCGTGGACAGTCGTGTTCGACTCGAGGGAGTGCGGTGAGTGCAGCGGTGAGCTCGGGCGCGTGCTTGCACGGCCGTAGTCGCGGTGGCGACATGGCCGGCGATGAGGAGCTGTCGGCTCCGACAGCCACGATGGTTAGATGGCGCGGACGGGCACACGGAGAGAGGGTAAATGGACAGGGGCTCACGGTGAGTTTGAAGAGCAGGTCGGCGTGCTCGGGGAGGCGTCGGAGACGGGGAAACGGACGGCGGCATCCAGCGGCCGTGGTCGGGGAAGAAGGCCTCAAGCATCATCTTGGGGCCGTCCTGGCTAGTGTAGCTCGGAGAGGAGGGGGAAGGGGTTGCGACAGAGCCTCTGGGAGCATCGGCGGGGCGAGGCAGTGGCTGTGGCCACGGCGGCATCGAATGGCGGCGACGGGATCCGCTCGGCATTTGCGAGAGAGAGAAACAGAGGAGGGGGGAGGAGCACAGGGAGAGTGGGAGGCGTCGAGGGGGCCGCGTGGCGTTTGTGAGAGACGTCCAGGGGGAATGAGGCAGTCAGGCAGGGAGGAGGTGGCCGGCGTGTGGTCGCGCATGCCGGGAACGCGTCCCTGCCTACTGGCGCGAGGAGAATGGCGACAGGAAGGAGGCGGTGGTGGGCTGGGCCGGCCAGCTGCAATGCTGGGCTGGTAGGTGGCGCCAGGTAAGTCCTCTGCTCTCTGCTTTAAATTCTGTTTTTCTATTTTTCTGTAAGTTTGTGGCTTTATTAAAAATACTTAAACAGATCAAAAAATCATGAAACTAATCATGGCTACTGTTTAGAATATATCCAATAGTAAACATTTTAGTTTATGATTATTTGAGCATTTAAAATATTTTATAGTATTTAAATGCCCAAATGAAAATACCATATGATTTAATTCAGAGCCCAAATATGTCATGAAAAATGTGCAACACCTCTGGTTACTGTGTCCAGCATTTCCAAAAATGATGAATATTTTTGAAAGCCATTTGGAATCACTGAAATTATTTTAGTTGAACCTAGTGAATTCCTTTGATGCTAGGGTTTAGGCAATCCCTATTTCAAGTTTCAAAAGAATTTAAGCATGATGCAACACATGACTAGCTAGCTCGGTGCATACCAGAACTAGGGATGTGACAACTCACCCCCACTAAACAAGAATCTCGTCCCGAGATTCAAGCGTAGGGTAAGAAGACACATGGACACAAGCTAACACGATCTTCACGATCCAAGTTGCACTTCAAATGAATGTTGATTCGATCACCATCATTGCCTCGAAGTCTTGCTCTGAGAACTCCAACTAACATGACAACGAGGGGAAGGGAAAGACTCTGAAAGAATCGATCTTCTCGAAGGTCGAGCAACTCAGGATTAACTCACGGAATGAGACATAGCAACATCTCTCGAGCTGAGAGATGAAGCACACCTCTAGAGGAATGGAGTGGAGCAGATGAGGAGGGTACACTAGGTAGACAACAATTCCACACTTACAAGGGTGCTGAACGGTTGTCAACATAGCGAGGAGTTGAGTTGCCATGATACCTCAACGAGACACCTTAGCGATGGTGACCCGTAGATATATCCCCTTAAGTGGCAAAAAGAATTACCTTTGATTCAGATATCATTGAAACTCTTTATACCAGCCTAAGGCAAATCACAATCGATCATTTAAAGGAGTCCGAAAGAATGACATTCTCAGGCCAGAATGGATGATGTGGACTACCTTGTTGAAGACAATGCATGGGATGACTTTTGATTATCATCGAAAATAGATGGAACCCATGGTAGGATGGCACAATGGCGGTGCAAGCTGGGGCAAAATGCAAACGTTGGAATGATTCTAGTAACTGGAGAGGAGCTCAACAGTAGAGAGTGATTCCACTGTTGGAGTGGTTATAGCATAACCGAGGAGACTAGGAGCAATCCCAGTTAGTGCCGGTGATAATACCTAGAGCTTGTGCGTGCTCTCAAGAACTTAAGAATTTCCATATTCATCAAGGTTTTACCAATATCCGTGTCAAGGATCCTGGCAACACAACATACCACCAAGATGAATAGTGATGGACGATGTCGATGCAAAGAAAGATAACCTTCTCAGATTTCACCTTAGCGAGGCCAAGGAAACAAAATCTGGATGATCGACCGAGAGACATTTAGCACTCTGCTTTAATGTTCTCCTTGATGTGCTAGCATAACCCATTCATTGAAATGGTTTAGTATCTAGAACATCCAAGTAACAGGCCAGACTTCGGGAGCTCAAGAATACATAAGGAACAACTACTAGAATAAATTCTACGAGATCCTTATGGGGAGGTGGCCAACTTCCTCAATCAAGATACTACAATAATAGGTCTTCCGGCTGGGTGTGTTGGCCACGGCATCCACTTTCCGGTTATCGAGAGACCAATATTATAGTTCTTGGGAGATGTTCCAACCATCATATCTGCCTGAGATTCAGATCTGGTTGGTGTCAGGACATTCCAGACTCATCAAGTCTAGAAAGAAGAATGAAATTTTGCAACACAAATCGATGAGACAACATTGCGAGATTCTCGGGAAATGGACTACGGTAGTAAGCTCCAAAACATGAGCTGGTTCTGCTACACACATGTGAACACGCTGTCTCAGACAAGCATGACCACATGGTAGTCTTATAATAAAACACTACCGAGTTCAGGTGGGGAACCATCATCGAGGATAACGAAATCTTGTACAAATCCGTCTGGTACCTTCAGGACTAGCACTTAGAACTTATTAACCTTGAACAAATCAATCAGTGGCTTGGTGTGCTAGGGACACATATAGAATGAAGGTTGCAAGTCTCCGAACCACAGAATACTTCGCACGTATGCATGACCGATTTGGGATGATTCCAAAGGAAGCAACATTGACTTTCTCAAATCCATGGCGGCAACTTGCATCAAATGCACATGAATTAAAGGGAGTCCTTCTTTCATTCGAACATATGCTTCATGCACGGGACACGAAGGTAATGCCTACATAAGTTTCCAACACTAGCTTATGTTCAACACGGATCATGGAGAAGGTAGCAGTATTGCTGATGGGCTCAACAACAATTCATCCAGGTTTCCATGAAGATGGAATTCCATAATTATGTGAACAAGTGATAGCATTAGTCAGACCCAAAAGATATAATGGTGTATGCTCCAGGAAAATCCACGAGTAACACAACATTACGAACATCGTTGGTTCTGACTCGATTTGAGGATAGCCCATACTCAAATCAAGGTTTTGGAAAGACAAAAAGTCCAACAACTGATCACGAGGATCAATAAATGAAGATATTATCTTTCTTCAACACACACACAAGGATATCCCTTGGAGATGAACTAAGTCAGGTGAGCTTTTATGTTCCAACTCTCCAAGTTGTTGTTTAGCTTAACCAACTAGCTCAGGAGTATCCAACACAGATTCTTGGAGAAGGGGATGTTTTATAAGAAACCAACTTGATCAGGAACTCAACATAGTGGTCAGGTGACAACCTGGTGATACTCCCGAGAAGATATTCGGAAAATCACGAACCACCGATATGTTACTAAGCTCGAGAACAATCTTGCTTTTCAGGGCAAGACGATATGATCAAATGAGCGAGGACTTAACAAAATCCTAACTCATCAATCGAGGAGTGCACCGGGAAAGTGGACTAGGTAGCACAATCATACCTAGGGTGATGATTCAATAATCAACATGCTAAGAGTGAGGTTATTATCCTTTAACTACCAAGCAATAGAGTTGCTAGGAGTATAGATTTCACACATCACGATTCACTTGTCGGTATTTCGGTTGCAACAACATGGGGACCGAGAAATGAATAACGATAGCGAGAAGTATCACTGTACCAAGAGTTCATAGGATGGTGTGCAATTCCTATGATATTCTTGATATAAAGGTGGTAATACTTCAGGGTAGGACAGAACAAAAGCTGATTATATTTTGATCTGCGAAGTACAACTGCCTTGACCCAATCCTGGATATGGATGAGGTACTGGAGTTTGTTTCTCCTAGTCATTCCAAATAGAATGGCTTGACGGACCACAGAAGTAAAAGGCATCGATGAAAACGAATGCACGACTACTCCTGACTATCAATTGATAGACAGGGGTCAGAATACAACTAAGGAGGGACAACTCGAGGAACATATAACTTTCTGAGTTGTGGATGCATGGACTAGCATGTCGAACCAAGTTCAACAAATTTCTTCCGAATAATCCATGCGGAGAGGTAGGATTGGCAGGGTCACAACATAGAATGGAGAACTCTTCGAGAGCACTTTTGTTGTGATCTTTTGGTTTAAAAGAACTCCTGCCAAGAATGGTTCATGGTATTTGGAAGAACGATATACCACAGACCTCGAGGAGTATCGCAAAGGTCACTAATATCTTAAGGGAGCTAGCAAATACTAACAACATGAAGTAGGGTGAATCTTGGGCTTCAAAACCCAGGAATAGAATACCTACTACTAAGTGACATCACGGGATGCTTTCGAGAACAAAGGCCAGAATCATCACATTGGGACACAAAACGTGGCTAGATTACTAGGTGATACTCTAGACACCTAGGGTCATGATAATAACTCCGAAATATATGTTAAGGCAACAGAGTACCTCAACTCACCGATTAGTGTGGTTGATCTGGCCCAAAGGGACATCGAAAAGAGAGGAAGGGATTTTGCAAATGCTTCAGACTATTTAGAAACCTGGGATGACTCGGACAACATAACGGCTGTAATATGCTCAAAAAGATTTGAGACATGCTACAGAATGGTGGCATAACCACTCGATCATCATAATATCAAGGTTCTGAGATCAGCAATGAATACACGGAGATAGTAGGAACTGAACTGAGGCTTAAATCCAACAATCTTATAAGTCTACAGATTAGTAACACATGATCCAGATAGATAGACGAGAAGCCTAGTTCTTAATCCCCGTAGAAAAGAAGAGGTTGACTCAGATCAGAAGGGCATAAGGTAAAGGAGTAAAAAGAGCCTTATGTTCCATCCCACAATCAATTCCCTTACATATAACTAAAGCATTTCTAGACTCAACTTTGACCAGTTTGGCTTGGTAATCCTACAGGCAGTCAGGCTCTGATACCAAAGCTGTCAGGACCCCGACTCAATGCCACATCGATCTAGCATGTAACACCTCATATCACTTTGCGGCCTCACGCACGGTATTCCCACGAGTGTCACCTTACCTTTGCCCGGGACCGTTTGCGCCTTTTGGCACACGTATATGATAGTGTTGCTAGCATCCATATGGTAAGGAGCCCGGGCTGACATGGCTAGTCGTAAACCCAAAGTGGCACAAACTCACAGGGACAGGCATCCATGACCCAGCATCGAACGTGTCGGTCATCAGCGAGTGAATCCAGGCTGTAGCACTGGGCTAGCAGGACTCCGGTGAACCAGGCTGTGGCGGGCTAACAGGACACCGGTATTCATCGGCGTGACATTTCCCCGAAGGGACAGACACAGGAACGAAGAAGGACACATGCCGGCTAGCCTAAGTGTTCCAGAGCAGTAGCAAGCTACCATGGCTCAGTGGAAGCACTAGGAGACATTTCCCGATAAGAGAGGCTACTAAGGATAAACAACTAGATAGTCAGATCCCACACATACCAAGCATTTCAATAACATACACACAATATGCTCGATATGTGCAAATACAACATGGCATCACAACATGACTCTACAACTCAAGTATTTTATTCAATAGGCTCCGAGGAGCGAGATATTACAAACATGGGTCTCACGACCCAACATTCAGAGCATACAAGTCAAAGCACATGCGGAAGCTTAACATGTCTGAGTACAGACATCTACAAAAAGAAAAAGGCTGAGAAGCCTGACTATCTACCAGATCCTGCCGAGGGCACAAGATCGTAGCTGAGGTATCAAGCTAAACGTCGAAGTCCACATGGAAGTACTAGTGAGACTGAAGTCTCTCTGCAAAAAACATAAAATAGGCAAACGTGAGTAGAAATGTACCCAGCAAGACTTACATCAGAACTATCTACATATGCATCATTATCAACAAACGGATGGTGGGGATTAACTGCAGCAAGCCAGCTTTGACTCGGTGGCTATCCTGAACTACGACCACAAGTAACTCTTTTCAGGTGGCGCACACGAGTCCACATATTCACCATATCAATACACCACTATGGATCCTCTCCCGTCTCCCTACGAGAACGCCATTCATAGGACTCACACTTATCTTGCGTATTTTAGAGTATCCACTTTCACTTGTCTATGAACTGTACAGGCAACCCAGAAGTCCTTTACCTCGGACACGGCTATTCGAATAGATGATGTTAACCCTGCAGGGGTGTACTTCTTCACACACGCTCTCACCACTTACCGCCGTCTACACATGTACTCGATAACCTTCAAGCAGAAGCCCAACGAGGGTGTCGGCCATGACCTACCTAAACACTCAAGTCTCTAGTCCCGGTTTATCACCTATTCAGGTTCCATCCGCAGGGAGTCCGGCCGAGGTTTCCACATACGGCCCCGAACGATGTGTACAGGGTTCCGTGACACCAAACGGGCGCCCGGTATACCCGGCCACGTGCCTACCGCATCACAGCCCACCCCTCCGATCAGCGCTGCGCATGGCCTCCAGCATACTACAAACACCAGAAACTACTTGCAACTCCTGTACAGAGGACAAGGGTGATTAAGAAGCCGAGAGGGTCCATTGGTTTCGGGCCCAATGCGTGGTAGTATCTGTTTCATGGATCACAAACACCGAACTCAGTTCCTGAGGAAGGTTTCAGTGAGACAACCCACCATGTACTCCTACATGGCCTCTCATCGCTACCTTTACCAAATCGTATTCACACACTTAGCTCACACACAGTAGGACATGTTCACACACCTCTGATTCATCCCCGATGAATCAGACCTGACTCAACTCTAAGCAGTAGCAGGCATGACAAACAAACATGAATGAGTAGGCACAACAGGGCTCAAACAACTCCTACTCATGCTAGTGGGTTTCATCTATTTACTGTGGCAATGACAGGTCATGCAGAGGATAAAGGGGTTCAGCTACCGCAGCAAGTAACAGATGAATCGTTGTTGTCCTAATGCAGTAAAAGAGAGCAGGGGCGAGAGAGTAGGATTGTATCGGAATGAACAAGGGGTTTTTTCTTGCCTGGCACTTCTGAAGATAGCATTGAGTCTTCATCAGTGTCAACGATCACAACGTCGGAACATCGTCTACCGAGAGGGGACATATACCGGCAACAGAGAAGAAATACAATCAATGCAATGCACAATATGATGCATGCTCATGACATGGCAATATGAGTGTGTTAGCCTAATGCAACTACAACCAGATGGATTTGGTTCATATTGAGCCAAAGGTTCAACCCCAAATTCAAATTATGAATTCAAATAGTGCCTTATCATGTTTTGCACTAAACAGCAAGGTTAAGTTGTTTAAACATGCATTAAACCAGTGCAGATGGATAGATTGGATTTTTCTGATCATTTTTCATATATAATTTATTTCGTTTGGAGTTAGGGTTGATTTTCTATGTTTTTTAGAAGTTTGTGCTATTTTCTGGAATTTCCTGTATAAGAATAACTCCAGTAATTGAATTAATGCATCACCATTGCATTAGGGTGACGTCAGCAGGTCAAAGGCGCCAGCCCAGGTCAAACCTGACGGCTGGGACCCACAAGTCAGTGTAACAGGGCTGGTTTGGGTGGATGACATGTGGGACCAGTCAACGGCCGCGTTAGCAAAGTCAATGCTGGCGTGTGGGTCCCAGTGGGTTATGAACTAATCTAAACAGAAAAATAAATTAAACTAAACAGGCACAGGGCCCACATGGCAGTGGCACTAGGGGGTGGTTTAGCTGGGTCATTAGTGGCTAACTAAACCGGGGTTAGGCCGACGGCTCGTCGCTGGCGAGGTCAGTGGCGGCGGAGCGCGTCGGGTTTCGCCCACAGGCGACCATTTGGACGGCGGATTGGTGCTACACGTAGCTGGGGCTCGCGCGCGTCTGGTAGTGCAAGTGGGAGTAGCTGGGGTGGAGCGAGCTCGCCGGAGTCGAGTTCGTGGCGGCGGCCGGAGTTCGGGCAGCAACAGTGTGGGTGATGCGGGGCACGGAAAGAGTCGTGGATGGTCGTGTTCGACTCGCGGGAGTGCGGCGAGTGCAGCGGTGAGCTCGAGAGCGTGCTTGCATGGCCGTAGTCGCGGTGGCGACATGGCCGGCGGTGAGGAGCTGTCGGCTCCGACAGCCACGATGGTTAGAAGGCGCAGACGGGCACGTGGAGAGAGGGGAAATGGACATGTGCTCATGGTGAATTCGAAGAGCAGGTCGGCATGCTCGGAGAGGCGTCGGAGAAGGCGAAACGGACGGCGGCATCCGGCAGCCATGGTCGGGGAAGAAGGCCTCAGCGTCGTCTTGGGGCCGTCCTGGCTAGTGTAGCTCGGAGAGGAGGGGGAAGGGGTTGCGGCGGAGCCTCTGGGAGCATCGGCGGGGCGAAGCAGTGGCTGTGGCCACGGCGGCATCGAATGGCGGCGACGGGATCCGCTCAGCGTTCGCGCGAGAGAGAAACAGAGGGGGGGAGGAGCACAGGGAGAGTGGGAGGCGTCGAGGGGGCCGCGTGGCGTCTGCGAGAGACGTCCAGGGGGAATGAGGCAGCCAGGCAGGGAGGAGGTGGCCGGTGTGTGGCCGCGCACGCCGGGCACGCGTCCCTGCCTACTGGCGTGAGGAGGAAGGCGACAGGAAGGAGGCGGTGGTGGGCTGGGCCGGCCAACTGCAATGTTGGGCCGGTAGGTGGCGCCAGGTAAGTCCTCTGCTCTCTGCTTTAAATTATGTTTTTCTATTTTTCTGTAAGTTTGTGTCTTTATTAAAAATACTTAAACAGATCCAAAAATCATGAAACTAATCATGGCTACTGTTTAGAATATATCCAACAGTAGACATTTTAGTTTATGATTATTTGAGCATTTAAAATATTTTATAGTATTTAAATGCCCAAATGAAAATACCATATGATTTAATTCAGAGCCCAAATATGTCATGGAAAAATGTGCAACACCTCTGGTTACTGTTTCCAGCATTTCCAGAAATGATGAACATTTTTGAAAGCCATTTGGAATCACTGAAATTATTTTAGTTGAACCTAGTGAATTCCTTTGATGCTAGGGTTTAGGCAATCCCTATTTCAAGTTTCAAAAGAATTTAAACATGACGCAACACATGGCTAGCTAGCTCAGTGCATACCAGAACTAGGGATGTGACACGCGCCTACCACGACCGTCGCGTCGCTCGCGTGGTCGCGCCCTTGGAGATTTAACACAGTGCGTTAGGCTATCTGATGTTGGCATGTCATACGTAGTCATCACTTAGTCACTCATACTACAACAAGGTTGGCTATAAGGTTGGCTATAAGTGTTTTTTTACTTCTCTCTATCTCTTTATTCGTACTCCCTCCGTCCCATAATATAAGAACGTTTTTGACACTAGTGTAGTGCCAAAAACGTTCTTATATTATGGGACATGGGGAGTACTAGTATTTATTGCATTTGCCAAGGAGTGACCTCTTCCAATGAAATGGTGTTGTAAGTTTTCTTCATTTAATTAGCTATAGACTCAAAATTGTCTTTTCACCTAGGTACACGCGCTTAGCACCGTTTCTTCCTTGGGTCACCAAACTAGTCTCTCTCTTCTTGATTAACTTGCCACATCAGACTTTATGCCTATGTGGCAAGTTTAAGCAGCTGTAGGAGCAAGTAAGTACAATAGTGCGCTTTACATGGCATTTTTGCATATGTGGAGGAAAGAGAGGCAAGGAAAAAGTGGACAAGTGGGCTCTCATGCAAGAGCCAGCCTCTACTACATGGTGGAGCATTGGGAGAGGCACCTGTATGGAGGTGGTCAGGAATCGGGAGACTCACGCCGGTCGTAGCACCGCAGTTAAAATGATAATGGCAAGTCAAATCACGGGGCCCCACCTATCCAGCAGTAACTCGCTGTCAAATCACACAGCCCTACGTTTGCAGCAGCCTACTCCCTCGTCTTCTCGCGTCTCTGTCGAACCGACTAGGCGGAACTGCCCCGCCTACCGCGCAGGAAAAGCCCCGCCCTAGACTTTTAAATACAACTACATCCGCTTAAGAATCCAATGATATACTTTTTGTGACATAGTAACTCATATTTAGTTAGTCAAATGGATGACCTGGAACTACGCGCAGGCCCTATAAACCGAGACGCCTAAAAATAAAAAACCAAGGCAGAGAGGGTAGTTCAGCACGTATCTTTTTAGAGCAATATAGTCGGGATTCACCAAGGAGCAAAACCAAGTGGTAGGCTACTCCTGTCGTGTTGGCGTAGCAACTCAAGCAGGGTCAGTCCGCACACGAAATGGCGACACACTTAATAGGACCCCTTTGGCCGACAAGTGGCTCATCCACCATCTTGTTCCATGTGCGATGCACCAAATTCCAGTTCAGAGCAGCGGTTGGAATTGGAGGAACCCCGGTCGTAGCGCCGCATTAGTAGAAAATGAGCGATGAGGTGTCAAATCACAAAGCCCCACCTTTCCCACATTAAGCTGGACGGACGAAGCAACGATCATTTCACTCTAGGGCGCAAGAGCATAAAGAAAAGAGAAAACAATGATGCGTGCGGCAGCTACCTAGGGCACCCTAGGGTAGGGGTCTCCACTACAGATCTTTTTCTCTTTTTTTTGAAAGCGCCTCCACTAGAAATCGGCTTCTCCCTCATCCTATTGAAGAAAACCGATGATGAGTGCGGCGGTAGGGTTTGTAGGAGTACTACGGCGTGCGGGGCCACGTCGTAGTAAACGGGTTCGAGTCGACGCCTTAAATATGTGTGGGCCGCTTGGTTTTACGGGAACGAGGAAGCATTTTGGGTTTGGGGACCAGTTGGAGATATAGTACGTACAAAAAATTGTGGACGTAGGTTCGACCGAAAGGCAATAATGCATGGGCCCTGCATTTTGATATACCCGAGGCCGCGTGAAATTTGCTACTCTACTCAAAACTAGTAAGATACACATGTATTGAACGCATGAGATTTCGAAACCAAATTATGAATCAATACACACTATAGCATGTAAAGCTTTGAGTCATATATGCATGATGTAGATGTTCGTTTAATTCTTATAGTTCATTTCATTCAAAATCAATTAGTTTTATAAAAATGTTAAGATTCATGGGGTTGTGCATTGTAAATCATAAAGTAAAAAACAAATAATGGCAATTCATTTAGAAAAAAATAATCAATTATGATACAGAAGATTCTAGAACAAAGGAGAAGTGCTTGTGTTTTGAGGTTTGTGCATTATGCTTAAGTTCAACCATGGAGTCTTCTAAATTGTACATGTGGCAGATCTGGTGGAATGTTGATGATATCCAACGGCCAGTAGTGCTCGGATTTGCCTATCTCTACACTGTCGGATTAGCTTCATCCAGCGACCATCTTTCAAAGTTATTGGCACACTATATAGTTCTTGTGCCATAGTTGCATGTTTTGGAAAAAAGCTACTAGTGGGTTGTACTATCTATTTAGGAATAGAAGATGTATACATGGAAGTTGTAGGGAAAGAGATGACATGGAGCATCTCAATTCCTATGAGTAGGGATTGGAAAAGAGATGTCATTTGGTTCACATCATAGGAACTTTTCTATTGAATCTAGAGATGACATGTATCTCAATTCCTATGAGGAGGGATTAGAAAAGAGATGTAATTTGGTTCATATCATAGGAACTTTTCTATTGAATATACGCTAATGTTTATTTTCCTTTGAAATTAAGGGAGTATAGGAATCCATTCATATGAACCAAGTGGCTCTAAAGCTATAGAAATGATATCATGTTTATTTCCTTTGAAATGTGGAGTATATGAATCTATTCCTATGAACCAATTGGCTCTAAAGGAAAAAATCCTATAAAAATCATATCATATAGAGTTCCTATGATATTCCTCGACACTAAAGGATGGTTGAAATTGCTGCGGGTGATACGATGGTCTTTCTTTGTAGACTCCTCACCCATCTTTATAGTTACCTCTCGAAGATGAATGAAATGATATATACAGGGTATTCTACATGTGCAATTTGGTACACGAAAACTCGGTAAAAGTTTGCGAGGTTCGAATTTTCAATAAAGCTATATGCACTGCATTTCGGAACGGAGGGAGCATACGGCAGTTGCTAACACTCACGTGGAAGATTTGTGTGTAGGAGGAGTGGCTTGTTCTGTTAAATGACATGGCAAAACTGACACTGTCGGATGCCGATCTAACAGTTCTTATGGCGTTCGTCAGGAAAAGGCTTGTGGCGAATGTTTGTCGGATAATGACTTACGGACACATGCATTGCATTGATACGTGCCCCCCTCTCTCTCACGCACACGCACCCTCACGAGTCACGACTCTCCCGAGTCCTCTCGCAGACTCGCACGTCGCACCCACCGTCTATCTGCAGGTAGACGTCACGCACATATGTGCTCTTCACACCCTACCCTCAGAACTTCTAAAAAACAAAAGACGGCGCGCACATTTTATTTTAGCTCACACGTCACACACTTATACTATTACTCTTGCGGCGAACGTTCTTTGGGCATAGTATATTGTACTCTCACAAAGAGAAGCAATGCACGCACACACTAGTTCTCTCACACCCACTCGCGGGTACACGTAGGAGCGCATTTTTTGAAGCTGGTACAACAAAATCACTCCACTATATAAAAAAGCAGGAGCCTTAGCACTTGCTTTACTAGGGTTCCTCTCGTTCACTCTCTCATGCTCTCCAGATCTAAGCAAGACATAGGTGGCCACACTCTCTCTCAGCTCACGGCTGGTCACAAATCCGGCCGGACAACCTCGACCGGGGCAGGGGTGTAGGTGCATCATTCACGCTGTCGTCGGCGGCGAGGGAGGAGACCAACGGCTGCCCGCACGTCCCGATCGGCGGCCGTTCCATTCTCTCCGAGAGAGCGCCGGCTCGGGAGGGCCTCCGACCCCTTCTTCCTCCCTGTGATATTGTGGCCAAGATGCGGCCTCCCGACGCCGTCTTTGCCACAAGTCGACGACCCTCAGGTATATATTCCTTCGAAACCTGCCTTGCTCTACTGCCCCAGCTCCCTTCGTGTGGATCCTTTTCTACTTCCGTCCGCTGTTCCAAAGCCACCTAGACTTCTACTATTATTAGAGGTAAAGCTAGTTCATACAGTCGACTCTAAGCGTTGGTTCAAACAGGGAAGAAAGTGGGAAAGTTGTAGCATGAATCTAGGACTTGGTTCTAAGAGGAAACGGGGGAAAGTAGTAGATACCTGCTGTCCCTACGCCCATATCGCTACCGTTAATGTAAAATCACATGAAGCATTAAGCAATGCCACCTAATGTCACTATAAGTAATGGTCTAGTGCCGTCGATAAATTGAAGCAATGCCACCACCATTTTATGAAGTGCTTCCATCTTGCTTTATTTCCCATGAATTGTGTTTTTGCAGTTACACTTAAATCTCACACCGCTAACATTGCTTCATCCCAGTGGAACTGCACAAATTTGATTGCACATTTACTGACCATGTGCTACTCTCATGACAGTAATACTAATGCTATTGTTCTGCATGTTAATCTAGTGGCATTGTTGATGTGATGTGATGCTACTTACTTAAGGACTCTTCATACTGTCAATCTAGTGCCAATTATAACACAATAGATGCTGCTGTTAATCATACGCCACTGCAAATATCTATCACTGTTTAAATAACCATATTTCGTATTTGCGCAAACAGGGATGTCTGTCTCCATATCGTTTCGGGATGTCTGTCTCCGTATCGTTTCTATCCACGCAATCAAAAGCACACACCTCAGTTTTAGTACAACTGCGCAAAATGAGATGGCTATCCCTTGTTGTCGTCGTCTAACCTCCCGTCTTCAAGGTATCCCTACATTGGTAGTAACTAAGGTAGAATGACCAACGCAATCTAAAAGTAGTTGATTCATATGTTTTACTTCCTGTTTGTAGTGCAGGGTCGAGCGAAAACAACTGCATCCTAATCCGGAATGCACTTTCTACCATTTTATCCATGGACCAGGACTAGCTGGCACCGCTGCACGGCGGTTTTTTGGACAGGTGCACGGACAAGAGGCATTGTGGTCTGCTTATTTCTGCAAATAACGGTGCTTAAATTTAGTGGAATTCACAAGTATTTCACCTAGTCAGTACACTGCATGGTTCAGTTCAGCATTCCAGCTGAGACCACAATTATAATTGGTTATTCTGGAATGAGACAACCTAACCCTGGATGGTGGCAACAAGAAAAAACCAGAGTGAACTCCAGGAAATTTAATCCTCCCGGGAGGCCCTTTGCTCAGAGAAGCCTTGCTTGTTTTTTCCTGATTTGTAAACCTTCTCACAACTTTGTCTTTTGCTGTGAACTAGTATATGTTTGTTATGTTCTATGAATCATTGAGATGTATAAAATTGCTTAACTTATGCTTTTCAAGTTTTTTATGAAGACGAGTTTAATGTGAGTGTTCCACATGACGCTGGACTAGCGTGTGAACGTTTGGAATTTATTACATTGTGGCCTCAATTAACTGCATGAACCACTGTAACAAGATACATAGTTGCTTATATGTCAGACAATAGATTGTTGATTGTTAGCTGGTCGATAGCCTAGTGTTGAAGCGAGCTGAGCCAATGTGCCGTGTTTTGCACAACTGCTTACAAGTGGGGTAGCACCAACAGTGTTTACAAGTACTTATGTATACGTCGGCGCACAGTTCTCGAACGAGTGCTCTATTTCATCAAAACACACACTGCTCGTATGATAAACCGTGACAACTTATGTCTTACCATGCCATATTCATGAAAAAACTAGTGAGGACGCATCTGTTTCCGCAACAATTACGATGGTTCTCACATGATTCACGGGCACACAAAAGTAGCAGCAGTTCCCATAGACGGATTCAAACAGAGTACTAGCCCCAGAGGGGTCGATAACAGGCAAGGTTCGGATAATTAGACACAATCCAAACTACTATTAAACACTAGCTGGGGCAACTATTTCATGCCTCGATCTAATTTGGGCTGGACACAAGACGGACCTTGCCATGAACATCATCGAGGACGTCCCGCAGCAGCTCAATCATGTGAACCTTCATGGAGACAACCTTGTGGCCTTGCCACTGATAAACTTGTTTGTGGAGGCATGCCACGTCATCTTCCTGCGTAAGCTTGACAAGAATAGTATGCCTCACAAACGAAGGAGTAGCTTTGAACTTCTTGTGCTTCAGTACACCCTAGACAACACGCCTGACAACAGTGATGCTGGAATACAACTCTTCATTGGTAAAACCGCAAATGGCTTCCAGGATCCAACAGCCTAAGAACTCTGTTTTCCCAGTGCGTATATTCAGGTCATCCGCCTCATAGCGAGTGACATGTACAACCACACAATCCTTGTATGCATCAGGGCTCTAATTGAAACAGAAACAAATTCTGAATTACTTTTCAGTATAAGAAACACAAGTTATTTAAACCACTATGTATAGCATGGCATCGAAGCTAATAAAAGTTTGCATTATTAATCACCACATACTGAGATGAAAAACCACAATCGAGATCGCCAAAGAAGGAAATCACCTTGGGCAGCTCAGCGGGGGGGGGGGGGACACATCCTTGAAGGGGGAAAACTGCTCCTGCAGTGCCATGGGAGTTGTAACCTCAAACGGGGCGTTGACCATCTTAGTAGTGGCCGTGAGCGTATCTGGGGTCGGCTCGGTGGCTGCCTCCATCTTCTTGGAGCTCTCTGTCTCGTGGGGATCAGCCTCCCGCGTCTGCTCCAATATCGGCAGATCTTTGCATGGTTCTCCTTGGTCCATCATGAAACTGACGAATACTAGGAAACCACTGAAAGGAAAACACAATCGCAATGACAATGAAACAAAAAAGAGAGTGAGGATCGGTTACTGCTTTGCAAAAATTCTTTTTTTCTCTGAACGAAAATAAACCAACATCATGGATCCGAAGAACAGTGTCAGATGCGAGTGTTGCCTTTCTTGAAGACAGTGAGGGAGAAGGGGATTCAGCGAAGAGTGAAATGATGGTTGCTTCGTCCGTCAAACTTAGACTGCGGGGAGGTGGGGTTTTGTGATACGACGGCTCGTTACTGCCGCGCTACGACCGGGGTGACTCTCCGCCTGCATACTGCCTTCTAATTTGGTGGATGGCATTTGGGCCCGCGCGCTGCATGGCCCGCATGTCGGTGAACAAAAGTATAATGACATTTAGTAGAGGGAGACGTTTCAATGACCTAGGAGGAGCCAGAAGCGGTAGAGTGTCTCCACTGTACTAGTAGTAATTGTTTTTCTGGGTAGCTGTAGAGTGTCTCCACTGTACTAGTAGTAATTGTTTCTCTGGGCCCAAGACAAAACAGCCCATCCACACTAGTAAATAGTAAAATCAATTCAAAAGCCCATATATTTACTGAATGAGAGGCGCTACCCACACCCAGCACACCCCCCCCCCCAAAACCTGGGTGCTCTTCTTCCTCCTCGCTCCCACCCACCTCACGTCAGCTCGCTCCACTCATACCCCAAAATTCCTCACCTCACTCCTATAGAAAATCCCAGCTCCCCTTCTTCCTCACTCCTAAAGAAAACCCCCAACTCCCCTTCTCTTCGCTCACACTACAACTAGGCTCATCATTCATTACTCTGCTCAAATCCATTAGCGCAACGCGACGCCCTCGAGGAAAATGGAGTCGGCTGACCCCAGCGCCAAGAAGATGAGGCTCCCACCAGCAGCGACGCCTGTTGTAGATCCCGCACCCGGCAGCGCGGGGAGAAGTGGCGACCCCGCCCCCACCGGATCGAAGGAACCCGTAGAATCTCGGGTGGACCGCATCAACAATCTCCCGGACGCCGTCCTTGGGGAGATCATCTCGCTTCTCCCCACCAATGATTGCTGCCGCACCCAAGTCCTCTCAATTCGGTGGCGCCCTCTATGGCGCGCCGTGCCCCTTAATCTCGACTGTCGTCATCTGTCTCTCTTCAATGATTTTGAAATCACCAGAGCCATCATCTCCTCCCACCAGGGCTTCGTTCAAAGCCTCTGCATCCCGTCATGCTACCTGAGCAAGCATGCCATGCCCTACATGGTGGACGCCTGGCTGAAATCCCCTGAATTCACAGAACTACAGCGGCTTGAGTTCTACTATTCCCCTGGAAATCACATACCACATACCGAACGCCATGAACTTGTGCCCTCAGCACCGATGTGCATCTTGCAGTTTTCCTCCTCTCTCCACACTGCCACCTTTGCGCTATGCTACCTACCAGACAATCTGGTACTAAACCTTCGACTCCCATTTCTCAAGAAACTTTCACTTGTGCGGGTTCGTATATCGGTGGCCTCATTGCACAGCATCATCCACTCTAGTTGCCCTGCGCTGGAGTGCTTGGTGCTTGTTTTCACAGTTAGAATCGGTTGTCTCCAAATAAAGTCGCCTAACCTTGTAAGAACTGGAATTTCTTTTGACGGAAGGCAGCTCATCATCCAAGATGCCCCTTCACTTCAAAGGTTGATCCTTGATTCTAGTTATTCACCGTTGCAAATAACCGTCCTCTCTGCGCCTAAACTGGAGACCTTGGGTGTAATACATGATCTCTGTGCTCATTTCAATATGGTGTTTGGCTCCACAGTTCTTCAGGTACTTTATATCATCATCTACACTTGTAACCATAAGCTGCATTTTAAATTTCTGTGCATAATTTATATATCATCTTGGAGTACACATTTTGTACTAATATTATGTTCTATGCTCAATGAAGAGTTTCTCCATGGATGGCCTATCAATGGTGCTGGATTCTGTCAAGATCTTTTATATCCAAATGAATAGTTTTGATCTGAACAAGATTATTGGCTTGCTGCAATGCTTTCCATGTCTGGAGAAGTTGTATATAAAGGTGATAATTTCACGCACATTGGAAGCCCGCATATAGTGTACTAGAATTAACCTTTCAGCTGTAGCGCTTTCGACACTCTTCTTTTAGACCTTAACTGTTTTCAATCTTCATGTCTATTTAGGCAACAGGACGGGGTAAGAAAGTTATAACCAATCGGTGGATTCGTAAGCATCGGGATTTTCTCACTTCTCATGAGATTCGATTGAAGACAATAACGCTAGAACGATATGTAGCCAACCATGCAAACACAAGATTTGTCACATTCTTCCTCCTGAATGAGAGGTTACTATTGTCCATCAGGCTTAAGTTTATCAGTAGCATGGTTTTGAAGGATGGGTATGTCGAAGAGAAAAAAAGGAGTTTCAGGTGGGCAAAAGAGCTTCTGAACATGTTGGGCTTCTATTTACAACATATTGTGGTCATAATCCAGTAAATTTTACGACCCAGGATGTTCATTCTATGGACCTGACCGATCCATTTGACTGTGACTGCCGAAAACAGTGTTGGAGTTAGATGTTGTTGCCTTTTCAATCTGGTTTTTTTTGTAAACCTGGTGAACAATTAACCCTCGTGCTTTTGTACAGTTTGTAAGCTGGAGTTAGATGTTCCTGCCCTTTTCAACTCGGCTGTGACTATCATATTTCCTTTGAAACAAGGCAAATGGCTTGCCATTCGTTTAATTTAGAGTGAAATATTGTAACAAATCCCAACCAAGGGAAATAACATCACTCTCGCCGGCTGCTTGAGCTCACTGTGCATTACAGAAGCCAAGTGATTAGCCCCCACCAGCACCCACAAACTTATTTCGAACTAGTGCATCAGATGGGCTGTAAATTTTCATAGGAAAGGCTGCATGACCGTGACAGATTTGGATTCTGACATTTGGGACCCGCAAGGAAATAGCCTATCCAAGGTGGTGGCAACTTACTAGCCAGTCAACAAACGATTCTGCCTACCAGCCATTGGATTGACATCCAACATCTGTCGTGTATCTTCTATCTCTTGTATTCTTCTTCCTCCAGCCGCCCAAACCAAACCACCCCGTCGGCTCCGCCTACTCCTACCTCCCATGGCTGGCTGCGCCTCGGCCGCCCTACCGTACGTACCCTCCAATGTTGTTCAGTCCCTCCCTCTATTCCCCCACACGTCATGTTATTCTCTGGCAACGTCGGCCCCAACACGCACCCGCGCCCGAACCAGTCAACCCTCGTACTCCCCTCCGCCTGCGACTGGACCGACGCATCTTCCACGGCTCCTGTTCGTTCCGTCCGAGGCCTCGCCGTCGTCCTCCGCCTTGCGGCCTTGGTTCGCTCACCATGCGCGGTGCGCCGCCTTCTTGCATTGTCAACATCGTCGACAACCGAGAGGAACAAGGATATGACTGTACATGGAGAGGATGACAGTAGGGACCCACCAGCGTCATGGCAGTACGCAAGCAAGTGCCTCTATATTACAAGCCCAAAAATATGGTTCCTCCTAATGGATGGACATCTGGGGCTCACGCCATTGTCAACGTAGTCAATAAACGAGAGAATTACACTACGAGCGGCTGACACCAGGGACCCAGCAAGTCGCGTAGTTTTTTTTGAGGAACAAGCAGTTGTTATTTATACTACTTTTAGCGACGGATCAGGGTAACAACGGGGCTGTGCGGGGGCTGTGGCCCATCTAGCCAGGGTTTTATTTATGTTTACCACATCATGAGCCCAATTGTGTTTTTTTCTTGCTGAAAATGGCTAGCCCAGTTCTATTTTTTTAAGAAATACCCAAACAAGGCCTACTTGCATTATCGGACCTGCTGGGCTGCAAATCTTTCAAGACGATAAGAGTTTCATTGAGTTTGCCCAGAAATGGGCTGTATATTTTTAAAACACATCAAACCGGGAGTTAGATTCAATTTTTTTTTCATTACAAGATCTTAAATTCCATTGATTTTTATGCGTGGACAATTATTTGGATTTTATATTTATATAAATTATTTTTCAAAATAGTTTGAATGTGTATCGACATTTTTGGATTAAAAAAGTTGACCGCACCGAAATATGCAAAATTTCGTATACTTTTTAACTGTTGACACAATATGGGGTGTAATGCTAACAAAAATAAGATGGGCTCCAAAAAAATTCTTAAGAATTAGCAAATGGGTTGTACATTATTAGAAATGATGGCAGATGGGTTGTATGCTGCTTTCCACATATTTGAGGCTGACTTGTGCGCCTACTACAGGTTGACGCGTATGCTTTCATAAAAAAAAGGTTAACGCACACGCAACGCCCTGTCAACTTATAGTCAACATACGAGAGCAGTGACTGTTGGATGTCCATCCAACGACTATCGTGCTTCTTCAATCTCTTCTCTTCATGCTCCAGCCGCTGAAACAAGCGCCGGCGGGACTGCCTGCTCCCTCCTCCCGCGGCCGGCTATGCTGCCACGCAGGCCTCACGGCCCCACCGTACTCCCATTGCTGGCCTAGCCATCCCTCTACTCACCCACACATGTTGTTATTCTCCGGCGACGGCAGACGAACCAGTAAACCCTCGTACTCCTCCATGTGGGAAACAATTGCCGAGTATTCCCTGGCTTTGTGTCGCTACCTTCCTAGGCCTCGCTGTCGTCCACCGCCCTGGTGCTATCGGCGCGGCCTAGTGAACATGGTCAATGAACGACATCCATCGGAAGTGGACTATACGTGGAGAGGCTGACAGCTGGGTCCATGGCTGCATGCAAGGAAATGCCTCCTTATTACGTGCAAAATAATGATTCCTCCACCTGACAGCTAGGACCCACAGGAAGGGCCTCTGTATTTCACAAAAAAACTTTCCCCCCATTGTCAGCTCGGACCCACTGGAAGTGCCTCCTTATTATGCACAAAAAAATGAATACTCCCCCGGCTAGCTGGGACTCACCTTGGTGGGAGGCTGACTTGTGGGCCTACTAAGTTGACGGGGACGAAGGGCTTTGTCAACTTAGTCAATATGAACGATTCTAGCTCCAGTGACCGTACGATGTCCATCCAACGGCCGTAGTGCTTCTTCAACCTCTAGTCTTCTTGCTCCAGCCGCCCAAAGCAGCGCCGGTCGTGCCGCATGCTCCTGCCTCCCGTCGACGGCTATGCTGCCGCAAAGGCCTCACCGCCCCCCTACTATTCCCACCACTGGCCAGGCCCCGCAGCGACGGCAGCCTCACACCGCAGCCGAACCAGTGAACCCTCATACTCCTCTCCGCGCGGGCTTCCACTGCCGCGTCTTGCCCGGCTCCGCGTCGTCCCCTTCCTAGGCCTCGCTGTCGTCCACCGCCGTGCTGCTCTCCGTGCGGCGTGGTCAACGTGGTCAAGGAACAACTTCCATCGGAAGAGTACTGTACGTGGAGAGGCTGACAGCTGGGTCCACGGCCACAGCCCAGTTTTTTTGTGATTTGCCAAGTAAATCGCTTTATTAGGCCTGTTGGGCTGCAAATCTTTCAAGACGAGGAGAGCTTTCATTCGGCTAGCCGAGAAAATGGCCCATCAGTAATGAGAAATGGGATGTACATTTTTAAAACACATCAAACCGGCAATTAGTTTCAAATATCTTTTTTTTCATTTCGAGATTTTAAATTACATTAATTTTTATGTGTGGAGAATTTGTTGGGTTTTATATTGATATACATTTATTTTCAAAATCAGTTTGAATGTGAGTCGAAATTTCGGGATTAAAAACAGTTCGGACCGCACCGAAATATGCAAAATTTCGTATAATTTTTTAACCGTGGCCACAATATGTGCTGTAATGCTAACAAAAACAATATGGGCTCCAAAAAAAACCTTAAGAATTAGCAAATGGGTTGTAAGTTATTAGAAATAATGGCAGATGGGTTGTATGCTGTTTTCCACAGATTTGAGGCTTTCCTAAAAAAAGGTTGACGCACAAGCAGTGACTGTTGGATGTCCATCCAACGGCCGTCGTGCTTCTTCATTCTCTACTCTTCCTGCTCCAGCCACTCAAACAAGCGCCGGCGGGACTACCTGCTCCCTCCTCCCCGCGGCCGGCTGTGCTACCGTGCAGGCCTCACCGCCCCACCATACTCACCCACACCTGCTGTTATTCTCCGGCGATGGAAGACGAACCAGTAAACCCTCGTACAGTCGTACTCCCCTCCCCGTGGGAAACAACTGCCGAGTCTTCCCTGCCTCCGTGTTGTTCCCTTCCTAGGCCTCACTGTGGTCCACCACCCTAGTGCTCTCGGCGCGGCCTGGTCAACGTGGTCAACGACTGACATGCATGTGAAGTGGACTATACGTGGAGAGGCCGACAGTTGGGTCCACGGCCGCACACAAGGAAATGCCTCCTTATTACGCGCAAGATAATGATTCCTCCACCTGACATCAGGGACCCACAAAAAGGGCCTCTGTATTTCGTGAAAAAAACGTTACCACCACTGACATCTCGGACCCACCAGCTATATATTCGCACGCAAGGAAGTGCCTCCTTATTATGCACAAAAAAATGAATACTCCCCCTGTTAGCTGGGACCTAGTATAGTGGCAGGCTGACTTGTGGGCCTACTAAGTTGACGGGGACGGAGGGCTTTGTCAACTTAGTCAATATGCACAATTCTAGCTCCAGTGACCGTACGATGTCCATCCAACGGCCGTAGTGCTTCTTCAACCTCTGGTCTTCTTACTCCAGCCGCCCAAACCAGCGCCGGTCGTGCCTCGTGCTCCTGCCTCCCATGGCCGGCTGCGATGCGGCGGAGGCCTCACCGCACCCTACTACTCCCACCACTGGCTAGGCCATCCCTCTGCTCACCCACACCTCTGGTTATTCTGCGGTGACGGCAGCCTCACACCGCTGCGAACCAGTGAACCCTCGTACTCCTCTACGCCTAGGCATCCACTGCCGCGTCTTCCTGGCTCCACGTCGTCCCCTTCCTAGGCCTCGCCGTCGTCCACCGCCCTGGTGGTCTCGGCGCGGCGTGGTCAACATGGTCAAGGAACGACTTCCATCGGACGTGGACTGTACGTGGAGAGGCTGACAGCTGGGTCCATGGCCGCAGCAAGGAAGTGCCTCCTTATTACGCGCAAAATAATTATTCCTCCACCTGACAGCGGGGACCCACCAGACGGGCCACCATATGTCGCGAAAAAAAGTTTCCCCCTGACTGCTGGGACCCACCAGCTACATCTTCGCACGCAAGGAAGTGCGTGCGGGCAAAAAAATGATTCGCCCCCTGACTGCTGGGACCCACCAGCTACATCTTCGCACGCAAGGAAGTGCCTCACACTCGGGAGCCACCTAGTCGAAGCGTACGTAGTGTTGTCATTCTGGTCGCGAACGTGTACGTACATATATACTGGTCGATGTAGAGGCGCGCACGTGTCGATTAGAGGCACGCACGTGTCAAAGTAGAGGCGTGTATGTGTTGTAGTAGAGGCACGCACGTAGCATGTACATGTACGTACATCGGCCAGTGTGCAAGAAAGAAAATACGGCCACGTATGTGTACATACGGGCGGGGTCTTGAATGCCTACTCGCGCATACGTATGGCCAGGGCTCATGTACATGGCTGGGTCGGAACGGACAAACAACATTGTCATCGTGTTCATGGGGAGGCAACGAAATGCTCGTGTTCATGGGGAGGCAATGGAATGCGTCATGTTCATCGGGAGGCAACAGAACGCGTGGGAGCCAACCGGCTGGGTCGGAATGGAATGCTTGGTCGTGTTCATCGGGAGGGCTTGGACGGAACAGGCGATGGAAACGAGGCCTGGCGTACTGCACAATGGAGGAAACGGCCTTGTGTTCGACCGGCCATGTTCGAAATGGGATCCTGTTCATCGGGAGGGGTCTGGCGTACCGCAAAACGGAGGAAACGGACCTCCTACGGTTGAAACGGGGGTCTTGTTGATCAGGAGGGGTGTGGCATACCGCAAAACGGACGAAACGGACCTCCTACGGTCAAAATGGGGGTCATGTTGATCGGGAGGGGTGTGGCGTACCGCAAAACAGAGGAAACGGACCTCC
Organism: Triticum aestivum; assembly: GCF_018294505.1. Lineage (NCBI taxonomy): Eukaryota > Viridiplantae > Streptophyta > Magnoliopsida > Poales > Poaceae > Triticum > Triticum aestivum. The sequence continues at coordinate 518,217,062 of NC_057810.1, forward strand.
TATGGTCGAAACGGGGGTCCTGTTGATCGGGAGGGGTGTGGCGTACCGCAAAACGGACGAAACGGACTTGTGTTGGAGCGCTACGGTCGAAACGGGGGTCCTGTTCATCAGGAGGGGTGTGGCGTACCGCAAAACGGGACTCCATGGGATACTGTTCATCTCCACCGTCGACCTCCTCCAGCCTCCACGGGCTACCGTCGACCTCCTCCAGCCTCCACGGGCTCCTGTTCATCCAGCCTCCAGCGTGCGCTACTCCACCGGCTACTGTTCAACCACCCCTCCACGGGCACCCCTCCACCGTCTATTATTCATCTAGCCCTCGACACCACGGGGTCATGTTCATCCAGAGGCAACGCCACCGCTCACTGTTCATCCAACGCCCCCCCTGCAACACTCACTGTTCATCCCAGAGGCAGCATCGATCGGCTTCAGTTAATAGAAGTAGCGAAGGAATCGCTCGATCGGGTTCAGTTAACAGCCATCGATCGATCGCTTGGGTTCAGTAACGCGTAGCCTGCAGTGCAATCGCTCTGGTTCAGTTAGAGCCCAACGCCTCGCTCGGGTTCAGTTAGAGCCAACGCCTCGCACACACGCGCGTACGTGTACGAGAGAAACTCGCATCGCTCGGCCCCCGACCTCCCATCGTAACCGGGAACTCCCCGAAATTTTCCTCGCCCTCGCTTCTACCACGGTTTTTCCGTCATGGATGGCACAAAGAATGTCATGCAACTGCGTCTCCGGCCCGCCCAGGAAAAAAATCCCATTTTCTGTCATGATTTTTTGTCATAGAAGTAGGAGCCCACCACATCTATGATGATACCGGGTTTTGTCACAATTATCATCATAGAAGTGTCATATGTATGACAGAAAAAAAATTCGTTCGGCCCAAAATGTCACGGATGTGTCTTTTTTTTGTAGTGCAATGATATGTAAATCAAATTCTTGTAGCAAGAGAACCCATCGAGTAAGTCTAGGTTTGGCATCTTTCTTTTTCGTAAGATAATTTATAGCAGCATGATCGGTGTGAACAATTACTTTTGAATCAACAATATAAGATCTAAATTTATCACAAGCAAACACCACGGCTAGGAATTCTTTTTCAGTAGTAGCATAATTTCGTTGAGCACTGTCTAGAGTTATACTACCATAATGAATAACATTCAGTTTCTTATCAACTCTTTGTCCTAAAACAGCACCAACAGCATAATCACTAGCATCACACATAATTTCAAAATGCAAATTCCAATCAGGAGGTTGTACAATAGGTGCAGAAATTAAGGCTTTCTTGAGTGTTTCGAAGGCTTCTAAACAATCATCATCAAAAACAAAAGGAACATCCTTTTGCAAGGTTTGTAAGAGCCCTAGAAATTGTAGAAAAGTCTTTGATAAATCTCCTATAGAAACCGGCATGACCTAGAAAACTATGAATACCTTTGATATCTTTAGGACATGGCATTTTCTCAATTGCATCAACCTTAGCTTTGTCCACTTCAATACGTCTTTCAGAAATTTTATGACCCAAGACAATACCTTCATTAACCATAAAGTGGCACTTCTCCCAATTCAAGACAAGATTTATTTGTTCACATTCTTCAAAACTCGATCAAGATTGCTTAAACAATCATCAAATACTTTCTGTAAACAGAGAAGTCATCCATGGAAACCTCAACAATCTTTTCACATAAGTCAGGGAATATGGCAGTCATACATCTTTGAAATGTAGCAGGTGCATTGCATAAACTAAAGGGCATACGTCTATAAGCATAAGTTCCAAAGCGACAAGTGAAAGTGGTCTTTTCTTGATCAAGTTGAGAAAAATTTATTTGTCAAAAACCAGAATATCCATCAAGGAAGCAAAAATGTGTGTGCTTAGATAATCTTTCTAGCATTTGATCAATAAAAGGCAGAGGGTAATGATCTTTTCTAGTTGTTTTGTTTAATTTTCTAAAATCAATTACCATTCTATTGCCTATAACAATTCTTTGTGGAATAAGTTCATTATTATCATTAGGAACAACAGTAATACCTCCTTTCTTAGGAACACAATGAACATGACTTGCCCATGTACTATCAACTATAGGATAGATTATACCTGCTCCAGAAGTTTTAATATTTTCATTCTTACCACTTCTTTCATCTTCAGATTTAACCGACGTTAGTGATCAACAACGGATTTAGCATCAGGTTCCATATGAATCTTGTGCTGAGATGGAGTGGGACTAATGCCCTTTAAATCATCAAGAGTATATCCAATAGTAGCTCGGTGCTTCCTTAGAACTTTCAGTAATCTTTATTCTTCATGTTCTGGAAGGTTAGCACTAATAATAACAGGATATATCTTCTTTTCATCAAGATGAGCATATTTAAAAGTGTCTGGCAATTGTTTTAATTCAAACACAGGATCACCTTTAGCTGGAGGAGGACCTCCCAGATTTTCAATAGGCAAATTGTGTTTAAGCAGAGGACGTTGTTCAAAGAAAACCTTATCTATTTCATTTCTTTCATGCATATGTAAATCGTTTTCATGGTCTAGCAAATATTGTTCTAGTGGATCAGTAGGAGGCACATCAATAGAAGCAAGACCAATTATTTCATCCTTACTAGGCAATTCTTTTTCATGAAGATTTCTACTAAACTTGTAAAAATTAAACTCATGAGGCTCATCACCAAAACTAACACCAATAGTTTGTTTCTCACAATCTATCTTAGCATTAACGGTGTTCAAGAAAGGTCTACCAAAGATAATGGGACAAAAGTCATCTTGTGGGGAACCAAGAACAAGAAAATCACTAGGGCATTTTATTTTCCCACACAAAACTTCAACATATCTAACAATCCCAATTGGTGATATAGTGTCTCTGTTAGAAAGTTTAATAGTAACATCTATCTCTGCGGGTGCTATGTCATTCATAATTTCTTGATATAAGGAATAAGGAATAGCACTCACGCTAGCACCTATGTCACATAAACCATGTTAATAGTGATCTCCTCTTTTAACTAAGACAACGGGCATGCCAACAACAGGTCTATGTTTACCCTTTTTATCAGGTTTGGCAATTATAGCAGCTTCTTCACAGAAGTAAATAACATGCCCATCTACATTTTCTTCCAAGAGATCTTTAACCATAGCAACACTAGGTTATACTTTAAATTGTTCATTAGGTTTAGGTGTTCTGATATAACTCTTGTTGACCACAGTTGAAAGTTTAGCATGTTCCTTTATCCTAACAGGGAAAGGTGGTTTCTCAATACAAGCACTAGGAACAACTAGATCAACATTATAAAGTATAGTTTCTTCTTTAGCAAGTATTGGTTCCTTAATTTCCTCTTTAATAGGTGGGCGATATTTAAACAACTTCTCTTTAGGGAGATCAACATGAGTAGCAAATGATTCACAAAAGGAAGCTACTATCTTAGAGTCAAGTCCATATTTAGTGCTAAACTTTTGAGCACTGGTATTCATAAAAGATTTAACACAGTCATACTTAAAATTAATACTTGACTCTTTACCTTTGTTGAGTTCCCAATATTTAGAGTTGCGTTTAATTCTTTCCAAAAGATCCCACCGGAATTCAATAGTCTTCTTCATAAAAGAACCAGCACAAGAAGTATCAAGCATGGATCGATCATTATGAGAAAGCCGAGCATACAAATTCTGGATAATAATTTCTCTTGAGAGCTAATGATTGGGGCCTGAATATAACATTGACTAAAGCCTCCCCCAAGTTAGAGTGATACTTTCTCCTTCACGAGGCCAAAAATTATATCTGTAATTCCGATCACGATGAACTAGATGCATAGGGTAAAAAAATTGTGGAACTCCAATTTCAATCGATTACAATTCCAAGATCCAATATCATTGTATAGCCTATACCATGCCAATGCTTTTCCCTTCAAAGATAAAGGGAAAACCTTCTTCTTAAAATCATTTTCGGGTAAACCTGCAAGCTTAAACAATCCACAAAATTTGTTCCACATATATCAAGTGCATATCAGGATGTTTGGTTCCATCTCCTGCATAAGGATTAGCTAACAGTTGTTCTATCATACCCGAAGGAATTTCATATTAAATATTTTTAGTAGGTGCAGTAGGTTGAGGGGTAGCTAATTGTTAATCCTATCGAGCTGAAGATACCCCGAACAAGCCCCTCAAAGGATTGTTTTCCACAGTAACAAGTGACAGTAAATTTCAGCACACGATATAAATGCTTCCTTACAAAATTCCACTTACTAAAGGCGCTTCACTCCCTGGCAACGGCGCTAGAAAATAGCCTTGATGACCCACAAGTATAGGGGATCAATTGTAGCTCTTTTAGATAAGTAAGAGTGTCGAACCCAACGAGGAGCAGAAGGAAATGACAAGTGGTTTTCAGCAAGATAATGTCTGCAAGTGCTGAAGTTGTAAGTAACAGAGTAGTTTGATAGCAAGATAATTTGTAACGAGCAAGTAATGATAATAATAGCAAAAGTGGAGCAAGGTAGCCTAGTCCTTTTGAGGCAAAGGATAGGCCAAAACGGTCTCTTATAATAAGCAAAGCGTTCTTGAGGGTACACGGGAATTTCATCTAGTCACTTTCATCATGTTGATTCGATTCGTGTTCGCTACTTTGATAATTTGAAATGTGGGTGGACCGGTGTTTAGGTGCTGTTATTACTTGAACAAACCTCCTACTTATGATTAACCCTCCTGCAAGCGTCCGCAACTATGAGAAAAGTATTAAGAATAAATTCTAACCATAGTTAAACTTTTGGATCCAATCGGTCCCTTATGGAATAGCGCATAAACTAGGGTTTAAGCTTCTGTCACTCTCGCAACCCATCATCTAATAACTACTCCACAATGCATTCCCTTAGGCCCAAATATGGTGAAGTGTCATGTAGTCGACGTTCACATGGCACCACTAAGGAAATCACAACATACATACTATCACAATATCGTACACACATCAAGTTCACATGATTACTTGAAACATGATTTCTCCCGTGACCTCAAGAACAAAAGTAAGTACTCACAAATGATAATCATGCTCAAGATCAGAGGGGAATAATATCATAATGGATCTGAACATATAATCTTCCACCAAATAAACCATATAGTAATCAACTACATGATGTAATCAACACTACTAGTCACTGATGTCTACTACGTAACTTTATTCTTGTAGACTCGGGTTGGGCCTCCAAGCGCAGAGTTTTCTAGGACAGTAGAAATTTTCCCTCAAGTGGATGACCTAAGGTTTATCAATCCATGGGATATGTAGGATGAAGATGGTCTCTCTCGAACAACCCTGCAACCAAATACAAGAAATCTCTTGTGTCCCCAACACACCCAATACAATGGCAAATTGTATAGGTGCACTAGTTCGGCGAAGAGATGGTGATAAAACTGTAATATTGATGGTAGAAATATATTTTTATAATCTGAATAAATAAATAAAGCAAGGTAGAAAATACTAAACGGGCACAAAACGGCATTGCAATGGTTGAAAATGAGGCCTAGGGTCTGTACTTTCGCTAGTGCAATCTCTCAGCAATGCTAATATAATTGGATCATATAACTATCCCTCGACATGCAACGAAGAATCACTCCAAAGTTCCTATATAGCGGAGAACCTAAGAAGAAATCGTTTGTAGGGTACGAAACCACCTCGAAGCTATTCTTTCCGATCAATCTATCCAAGAGTTCGTACTAAAATAACACCAAATTATTTCAGATTCATAATATTCAATCCATCACAAAGAACCTCAAAGAGTGCTCCAAGATTTCTACCGGATAAACAAAAGATGAGAACGTGCATCAACTCCTATGCATAGATTACCCCAATGTCACCGCGGGATTCCACGAGTTGAATGCCAAAACGCATATCAAGTGAATCAATATGATACCCCATTGGCACCACGAGTATTCATATGCAAGACATATATCAAGTGCTCTCAAATCCATAAAAGTATTCTATCTGATAAAAACAAAATCTCAAAGGGAAAAACTCAATTCATCACAACAAGATAGAGAGGGGAAAACACCATATGATCCGACTATATTAACAAAGCCTATGATACATCAAGATCATGACATCTCAAGAACACGAGAGAGGGAAAGAGGGAGAGTGAGTGAGAGAGAGAGAGAGAGAAAGAAAGAGATATTAAACACATAGCTACTAGTACAAACCCTCATCCCTGAGGGTGGACTACTCCCTCCTCATCGTGGTGTCCGCCAGGATGATGAAGATGGCCACTGGTGATGATCTTCCCCTCCGGCAGGGTGCCGAAAAGGGGTCTAGATTGGTTTTCATGGATACAGAGACTTGCGGCGGCGGAACTTCTGATCTAGAGTTACCCCAAGGGTTTTTGGAATATTTGGGAATTTATAAGGCGAAGAAGGGGTGCGGGAGGCCAACGAGGTGGCCACAACTCACCTGGGTGCGCTTGGAATCCCAGGTGCGCCCTGGTGGGTTGTGCCCCCTCAGGGCACCCCCCAGGTGCTGCTCTGGCCATTTGGATGTCTTATGGTCCATAAAAAATTGACAAAAAGTTTCCCGGTGTTTGGACTTCGTTTGATATTGATTTCCTCTGACGTAAAAAAGAAGCAAAAACAGCAACTGGCACTAGGCACTGGGTCAATAGGTTAGTCCCAAAAATGATATAAAGTTGTTATAAAATGATTGTAAAACATCCAAGAATGATAATATATTAGCATGGATACTTCATAAATCATAGATACGTTGGAGATGTATCAGCATCCCCAAGCTTAATTCCTACTCGTCCTCGAGTAGGTAAATGATAAAAGAAATAATTTATGAAGTGTGAATGGTAGCAAAGTGCACAAGTTTGATCAATGACAATTTCAATCACTTTTCCTAGCATCATAACAGCAATTCTTTCTCATAAAACTCATCATGACAAAGTAGCAACCAATTCACATGTTAAGGTTCAAACAACGAATTCTCTTGAAACTCAACAACCTATGTTCTAAGTCACGAAGCAATTGTAATTCAACTTATTCAACAGATTTTAAGTAAGATCTCCACATACTAAACCATCACGTAGTCTTCTATGATTGCTAACACTCACCACATACACATGAGCAAAACATTTCAACCGGACACATAGAAAGATAGGGGATCATAGTTTCGCCTCCCAATGTATTCAACTCAAGGGTGATGTCAACAATAATAACTCATGCTACCCATATTCAACTGGAAATAGTGCCTAGATCTTTGCTCACCACATGATACTTGCCAAAGGAGAAAAATAAAAAGGAATAGAGAGAAAAAATTTGACTCTCGCATGAAAGTAAATACATAAAAGTAAAAGATAGGCCCTTCGCAGAGGGAAGTTGAGGTTGACATGCGCTTATTTGTTTGTATGTTCAACCCCTTAGTGCAAAAGAACGTGACGTTATATTGCCCCTCATGATAGCAACCTTTATTATGCAGTCTCTCGCTTTTATTCTTTGCCATCACAAGTTCGTACAACGCTCACTTTTCTCTTACACTAAATGATCTAACACTTTTAGAAGCAATTTTTATTGCCTTAATGCACCTATGACAACTTACTTGAAGGATCTTGCTCAATCCTTAGGTAGATACGGTGGACTCTTGAAAATAAGATTTGGGTTTAAGGGTTTTTTGGATGCACAAGTAGTATCTCTACTTGGTGCGGAATTTTTAGCTAGCAAAGAGGGGGGGCAAGCACCACATGTTGAGGGATCTATGACAATATAACTTCTATGTGAATATGAACAAACATAAATCATTACATTGTTTTCCTTGTCCAATGTCAACAATTTTGGTATATAATATTTTGATGGGGGATCACAATCACAAAATATTTCCAAGATAGTGTATTTGCATGTGAAAGTTCTCTTCCTTATACTAATCATTCGTGAATTGTTGTATGACCAATATTGTGATTGTCAAGCCTCAAAAGATTTCACTTTCTAAACCCAATATGAAGCTACCACTAGGCATGATATGATTTAAACTTCATGACATTCAATTTATTGAACAACTTACTCATAGGATATAAGTGAAGCACGAATGTAAATGACAAGCTACTCCAAAAAGATATAAGTGAAGATCAAGCGAGTAGTTAAGTGAATAGGTAGCTATGTGAGGACTCTCTATTATTTAAAAACTTCCAGATCTAAGTAATTTGTTAAAACAGAAAGCAAAAACAAAATAAAAATGACATTCTAAGAATAGCACACATCATGTGAAGAAGCAAATACTTAGGCTCAACCGAGACTAACCTTTAATTGTTGAAGAAGAAATGTGCGATGCCTACCGGGGCATACAAAGAGATTAGATGCTTGAGAATTCTTGAAATATTATCTTGGGATGCCTTGGACATCCCCAAGCTTGAGCTTTTGTGTCTCCTTAATTCCTATCATATCACAGTTTTCCTAAATCTCAAAAGCTTCAGCCACAAAAACTCAACAAGAACTCGTGAGATAAGCTAGTATAAACTAATGCAAGAACCTAATCATTCTCTACTGTAGCAAATCACTAAAATTATTATTCAACATTGCATACTAAACGCTTCTGCATATTTAATACTGCTATCCTCAAATAGAATCATTAATCAAGCAAACATATGCAAACATAACACCAATCTGCCAAAACAGTAGAGTCTGTAAAGAATGCAAGATTCATCATACTTCCTTAACTCCAAAATTATAAAAAGTTACCACACTGTAGAAAATTTATAATATCTTATTATACAAAAATATTCAACATTTTATCACATTCTTACTTTTCTAGGGAATTTTTACAACATCGATAAACTTTCTATTTTGAAACAGCAACTCATATACTTGCAACAAAAGCATGGCAAAGGCTATACTTGAAAATTTTATTGAAATAAAAAATGCAAAACATTATTCTAAAAAATAGTAAGCAAATCATAACAAAATAAATTAACGCTCCAAGCAAAACACATATCATGTGACGAATGAAAACATAGCTCCAAGTGAGGTTACCGATAATGTTGAAGACGAAAGAGGGGATGTCTTCCGGGTCTTTACACTCCTTATTCTCCTCATATCGATATCTCACCCAAAACTTGAAAACTTCAATCACACAAAACTTAACGGAACTTCGTGAGATAGGTTAGTATGATAAAGAGCAAACCATTTCACTTTGGTACTGTCAAAGACAAGATTCATAATTATTTCCACACAATTCATACTATATAATATCATTTCTACAATTTATATTGAGCAATATAAGCCATAGAAACTATAAAACAAGCAAACTTTGCATTGAAAATAGAATCTGTCAAAAACAGAAAAGTCTGTAGTAATTTGGAAAAACAATCATGCTTCTGCTACTCCAAAAATTCTAAAAAATTAGGACAGCCTAGGGAATTTGTATATCTATCACCTATAACAAATTCAGATCAAAATCGCGTTCCAGTGAATTTTCAAAATTCCTGGACTGAGCGCAAAAGTTTCTGTTTCTGCACAGATTCAAGTCAACTATCATCCACACTATCCCAAAGGCTTTACTTGGCACTTTATTGAAACAAAAGCAATAAAACATGATTAATCAGTAGCATAATCATGTGAACACACAAAAACAGTAGGAAAAAGTGTTGGGTTGCCTCCCAACAAGCGCTTTTCTTTAATGCCTTTAGCCTAGGCATGATGAGTTCAATGATGCCCGCATAAAAGATAAGAATTGAAACATAACAAGAGCATCATGAAACATATGCCAAGAAAATTTAAGCCCAACCCACTTCCTATGCATAGAGATTTTGTAAGAAAACAATTTTTGGGAACAAGAATCAACTAGCATAGCAAGGCAAAACAAGCATAACTTCAAAACTTTCAACACATAGAGAGGAAACTTGATATTATTGCGATTCCTACAAGCAGAAGTTCCTCCCTCATAATAATTTTTAGTAGCATCATGAAGAAATTCCACAATACAACCATCACATAAAGCATTCTATTCATTACACAAAATCATAGAAAACTTATTACTCTCCACATAAGCAAATTTCTTCTCCTCAATAGAGGTGGGAGCAAATTCAACAAAATAACTATCATGTGATTGAATATTAAAATCATGATGACAAGTTTCACGGTTATCATTATTGAATATAGTGTACATGTCATCACCATAATCATCATAGATAGCAACTTTTTTGTCATAGTCAATTGAAACCTCTTCCAAAATAGTGGATTCATCACTAAATAAAGTCATGACCTCTCCAAATCTACTTTTTTCAATATTGTAACAAGATTCAACACCCTCCAAAATAGTGGGATCATTACCTAGAGTTGACACTCTTCCAAACCCACTTTCATCAATATAATCATCATAAATAGGAGGCATGCAATCATTATAAAAAATTTGCACATCAAATCTCGGGGGACTAAAAATATCATCTTCATCAAATATAGCATCCCCAAGCTTATGGCTTTGCATATCATTAGCATCATGGATATTCAAAGAATTCATCCCAACTATATTGCAATCATGCTCATCATTCAAATATTTTTTGTCAAATATTTATAGAATTTTTCTTCTATCAATTGAGAACAATTTTCCTTTCCATCATTTTCATGAAAGACAGTATAAAGATGAACAATATGATGCAACCTCAATTCCATTTTTTGTAGTTTTCTTTTTACGAACCAAACTAGTGATAAAATAAGAAACTACAAGATTCAATTCCCAGATCTAAAGATATATCTTCAAGCACTCACCTCTCCGGCAACGGTGCCAGAAAAGAGCTTGATGTCTACTACGCAACTTTATTCTTGTAGACTCGTGTTGGGCCTCCAAATGCAGAGTTTTGTAGGACAGTAGCAATTTTCCCTCAAGTGGATGACCTAAGGTTTATCAATCTGTGGGAGGTGTAGGATGAAGATGGTCTCTCTCGAACAACCCTGAACCAAATACAAGAAATCTCTTGTGTCCCCAACACACCCAATACAATGGAAAATTGTATAGGTGCACTAGTTCGGCAAAGAGATGGTGATAAAAGTGTAATATTGATGGTAGAAATATATTTTTATAATCTAAATAAAAATAGCAAGGTAGCAAATTGTAAACGGGCACAAAAATGGTATTGCAATGCTTGAAAATGAGGCCTAGGTTCCGTACTTTCGCTAGTGCAATCTCTCAGCAAAGCTAATATAATTGTATTATATAATCATCCCTCAACGTGCAATGAAGAATCACTCCAAAGTTCCTATCTAGCAGAGAACATAAGAAGAAATCGTTTGTAGGGTACGAAACCACCTCGAAGTTATTCTTTCCGATCGATCTATCTAAGAGTTCATACTAAAATAACAACAAATAATTTCAAATTCATAATACTCAATCCAACACAAAGAACCTCAAAAAGTGCCCCAAGATTTCTACTAGAGAAACAAAAGACAAGAACGTGCATCAACCCCTATGCATAGATTACCCCCAATGTCACCGCGGGAATCCGCGAGTTGAATGCCAAAACACATATCAAGTGAATCAATATGATACCCCATTGTCACCACAATTATTCATATGCAAGACATGTATCAAGTGCTCTCAAATCCATAAAAGTATTCAATCCAATAAAAATAAAATCTCAAAGGGAAAAACTCAATTCATCACAACAAGATAGAGAGGGGAAAACACCATATGATCCGATTATATTAACAAAGCCTATGATACATCAAGATCATCACATCTCAAGAACACGAGAGAGGGAAAGAGGGAGAGGGAGAGAGAGAGAGAGAGAGAGAAAGAGATATTAAACACATAGCTACTAGTACAAACCCTCAGCCCTGAGGGTGGACTACTCCCTCCTCATCGTGGTGGCCGCCAGGATGATGAAGATGGCCACCGGTGATGATCTTCCCCTCCGGCAGGGTGCCGGAAAGGGGTCTAGATTGGTTTTCATGGATACAGAGACTTGAAGCGGCGGAACTTCCGATCTAGATTGGTCTAGATTGCAATTTTATATGAGGGAGAGGCATAAGCTAACATACTTTCTCTCCTTGGATCATATGCACTTATGATTGGAACTCTAGCAAGCATCCTCTACTACCAAAGATCATTAGGTAAAACCCAACCATAGCATTAAAGTCTCAAGTCCTCTTTATTCCCATACGCAAACAACCTACTTACTCGGGTCTGTGCTTCTATCATTCACGCCACCCACCATAAGCAAATCATGAACATATTGCGAACCCTAGAGCGGGGATCCCTCATGCTTGTGTGACACGGAGAGCACTATAGGACAACACAAATAATAAAACATGCAACTCAAACCAATCACAATCATCAATTAACCCATAGGACAAAATAGATCTACTCAAACATCATAGGATAGCCATACATCATTGGGAAATAATATATAGCGTTGAGCACCATGTTCAAGTAGAGATTATAGCAGGGAGAAGAGGTGTTACACCACTGCCTAGAGGGGGAGAGAGTTGGTGATGACGATGGTGAAGTTGTTGGTGTAGCTCGTCGGCATGATGATGGCCCCGGTGAAGTTCCAGCGTCACCTGGAGAGAGGGGGACTCTCCCTCTTCTTATTCTTCTTCTTCTTCTTCTTCTACTTCTTCTTCTTCTTCTTCTTCTTCTTCTTCCTTGACCTTCCCCCCTAGATGGGAGAAGGGTTTTCCCTCTGGTCCATGGCCTCCATGGCGGCGAAGGGGTGAGAGCCCCTCCAAGATTGGCTCTCTCTCTCTATGTGTGTGTGTTTCCTTCTGTTTCTACGCTCCCTGATTCTGCCCTTTCACCGTTTCTTAAATTCCCGGAGATCCGTAACTCCGATTGGGATGTACTTTGGATACAATTTTTATCCGGATATTGTCTTTCTTGCGGAGAAAGAAGGGCACCAACTGCCTTATGGAGTGTCCACGAGGGCCCAGGGCGCGCCCTACCCCCTGGGGCGGGCCCCCTGCCTCGTGGACTCCTCGGGCATTGTCTCACGTTGATTCTTTTTCCCAAAAATCACATATATTCCATGAAAAATCTCCATAAGTTTTTATCGCGTTTGGACTCCGTTTGATATGGATTTTCTGCGACACAAAAAAACAATAGTATGTAAAAGTTGTATAATATGTTAGTCCCAAAAATAGTATAAAAAGTTGCCAAAAGTATGTAAAAGTTGTAGAATATTGTCATGGAACAATAAAAAATTATAGATATGACAGAGACGTATCAACATCCCCAAGCTTAATTCTTGATCGTCTCGAGTAGGTAAATGACAAAAAAGATAATTTTCGATGTGGATGCTACCTAGCATAATCTTGATCATGTAATCTAATCATGTCATGAATATTAAGACACGAGTGATTCAAAGCAATAGTCTATCATTTGACATTAAGACAATAATACTTCAAGCATACCAATAAAGCAATCATGTCTTTTCAAAATAACATGTCCAAAGAAAGTTATCCCTAGAAAATCATATAGTCTGGCTACACTCCATATTCACCACACAAAATATTTAAATCATGCACAACCCCGATGACAAGCCAAGCAATTGCTTCATACTTTTGATGTTCTCAAACCTTTTCAACGTTCATGAAATACATGAGCATGAGCCATGGATATAGCAACTATAGGTGGAATAGAATATGATGGTGGTGGTTGTGTGGAGAAGACCAAAAGGGAGAAAGTCTCACATCAACTAGGAAAATTAATGGGCTATGGAGATGCCCATCAATTGATATCGATGCAAGGGAGTAGATATTGCCAAGCAACGGATGCACTAGAGCTATAAGTACATGAAAGCTCAAACTAAATACTAAGTGGGTGTGCATCCAACTTGCTTGCTCATGAAGACCTCAGGCATTTGAGGAAGCCCATCATCCGAATATACAAGCCAAGTTCTATAATGAAAATTCCCACTAGAATATGAAAGTGATAACTCAAGAGACTCTCTATATGAAGAACATGGTGCTACTCTGAAGCACAAGTGTGGTAAAAGGATAGTAACATTGCCGCTTCTCTCTTTTTCTCTCATTTTTTTGTTTTTTTGGTGGTCTTCTTTGGCCTCTTTTTTATTTCGGCTTCTTTGGCCTCGTTTTTTTAAGTCCGGAGTCTCATCCCGACTTGTGGGGGAATCATAGTCTCCATCATCCTTTTCTCACTAGGACAATGCTCTAATAATTATGATCATCGCACTTTTATTTACTTACAACTCAATATTACAACTCGATATCTAGAACAATATGCCTCTATATGAATGCCTCCGGTGGTGTACCGGGATGTGTAATGATCTAGCGTAGCAATGACATCAAAAAACGGACAAGCCATAAGAACATCATGCTAGCTACCTTACGATCATGCAAAGCAATATGATAATGAATGCTCAAGTCGTGTATATGATGATGATGGAAGTTGCATGGCAATATATCTCGGAATGGCTATGGAAATGCGATGATAGGTAGGTATGGTGGCTGTTTTGAGGAAGATATAAGGAGGCTTATGTGTGATAGAGCATATCGTATCATGGGGTTTGATGCACCGGCGAAGTTTGCACCAACTCTCGAGGTGAGAAAGGGCAATGCACGGTACCGAAGAGGCTAGCAATGGTGGAAGGGTGAGAGTGTGTATAATGCATGGACTCAATATTAGTCATAAAGAACTCACATACTTATTGCAAAAGTCTATTAGCTATCGAAACAAAGTACTACGTGCATGCTCCTAGGGGGATAGATTGGTAGGAAAATGCCATCGCTCGTCCCCGACCGCCACTCATAAGGAAGACAATCAAAAAATAAATCATGCTCTGACTTAATCACATAACGGTTCACCATACGTGCATGCTTCGGGAATCACAAACCTCAACACAAGTATTTCTACCAATCCACAACTACTCACTAGCATGACTCTAATATCATCATCTTTATATCGCAAAACTATTGCAAGGAATCAAACATATCATATTCAGTGATCTACAAGTTTTATGTAGGGTTTTATGACTAACCATGTGAATGACCAATTCCTTTCATCTCTTTAACTAGATATAAGTGAAGCAAGAGATTTAATTCTTTCTACAAAAGATATGCCCACGCTCTAACAAATATAAGTGAAGCAAAAGAGCATTCTACAAATGGCGGTTTTCTATGTGTAGGGAAGCAGGCAATCCAAACTTCAAATGATATAAGTGAAGCACATGAAGCATTCTATAAAGCCATACTCAAAAGATATAAGTGAAGTGCAAAGAGCATTCTATAAACCAACCAAGGACTATCTCATACCAGCATGGTGCATTATTAAAAGTAAAATAAAAAGCACACGACGCTCCAAGATTTACGCATATCATGAGACGAATAAAAATATAGCTCCAAGTAAAATTACCGATGATCGTTAGAAGAAAGAGGGGATGCCTTCCGGGGCATCCACAAGCTTAGTTGCTTGGGAGTCCTTGAATGTTACCTTGGGGTGTCTCAGTCATCCCCAAGCTTAGGCTCTCGCTACTCCTTATTCCATCATCCATCGTGATCTCACCCAAAACTTGAAAACTTCAATCACACAAAACTTAACAAAACCCTCATGAGATCTGTTAGTATAATAAGACAAATCACCACTTTAAGTATTGTTGCAAACTCATTCATATTTTGTCTTTGCATTGTAGCTACTGTATTATAACTTCTCTATGGCTTATACCACCTATAAAATCAATAGTTTCATCAAAACGAGCAAAACAATGCATCTAAAACAGAATCTGTCTTAAATAGGATAGTCTATAGTAATCTGGACATCTACCATATACTTCTGTAACTCCAACAATTCTGAAAAAAATAGGACAAAATAAACAATTTGTATAGAAGTACTGTGCAAAAAAATTCAGAACTGTTTGACTTTCCAGTAAAAAATGTAAAATCACGGACTACAGCCAAAGTTTCTGTTTTTACACCGCACAAACCAAACAAGCAATCTAATGATCCTAAAGGCAAATCTTGGCACAATATTTTTATAATACAATGAATTTATACAAGGGGATAATTATTTTGTTGAAGAGTTTCTGTAATTAAGATTCACAAAGTTTCCATGGGCATGAACAAAGTTCAAGGCATGCTCCCACTTTAACAACGCTCGTCTCTCTCACTTTCACTTTTCTTTTTGACAAAGTTTAGGTTCCCCTCTTTATCTTTTTGTTTTTAAACTTTATAAAAGCACTCAACAGAAATATATGACTCTCTAAAACTTCCTGGTTGTCTCCCTAGTAGCGCTTTCTTTAAAGCCATTAAGCTAGGCATATAGTGCTCAAGTAATGGATCCACCTGGATCCCAAGGTATATCAAAGCCAATTTTAGTTAACAATGATTTGTAACTTAGTAGTGAGCACAAAGTAACATAAATCATGCAATGACGAAGTCTAACTCTCTTCTTATGCATCAGCATGTCATATAAGAACAATTCATGCACACAAAGTAAAGGTCAATGCATAGTATAAACAGTTTCTTGCAATTTTATCATATTGGAAACATAGAGAGGCGGAGATGTAGTTCCTCTATCATAGCAATTGCAAGTAGGAGAAGCAAGAACATGCATATTTTATTTATCAAAATCATTATGTGCAACAGTAAAAGGCAACCCATCAATATAATCCTTAATAAGCACAAACTTCTCCGATATAGTGTAGTTGGGAGAATTCAAAAAGATGATAGGACTATCATGCATGGGTGCAATAGAAACAATTTCATTCTTAACATAAGGAACTATAGCAAGTTCATCTGCATAAGCATCATTCATATTGGCATCATGTCCACAAGCATAGCAAGCATCAAATTCATCAAAAAGGGGTATTTCAAATGAATCAATGGGATCATAGCAATTATCATAGCAATCATCCTTCGGTAAGCATGAAGGAAAATTAAACAATGTATGAGTTGAAGAGTTACTCTCATTAGAAGGTGGGCATGGGTAGCTAACCCGCTCTTCCTCCTTCTGTTCTTCGCTCTCCTCATCATCTTTTTCATCCAATGAGCCCACAATTTCAACATTTTCTTCTTCCATAGATTCCTGCAACATATTAGTCTCTTCTTGGACAGCGGGACTTTCTCAATAAACGCATCAATATCACATTATATTCATAATTCTCATAGCAATATTTAAGTATAGCAAAATTTTCAGGCCTATAAACATCATCATCAAAAGCTTCATACTTTTCAAACAAAGATTCAATTTCATAAGCACCCTTAAAAGCAACAAAGTCTTCTATTCGTTCCACATCATAGTAATCATATATACCATTAGCATAAGAAGCCAAGGTTTCATTATCACTAAATCTGCATGAAAAGGGAAGGTGTGGAGCCTTCATCCTAGAGCAACAAGTATAATCATATCTCAAGCATAGTTGCCGAGCATACCAATGCAACATATGAATTTGATCCCATAATAGTTTCCCTTTTTGAGTCAAGCGGTAATCCCTAAAGTATTCACGTTTATCTGATGTGTATCCCATTATATAATTTAATGTGGTTTTCTCGGATTATTAAAGTAGTGCATAATATATTTCACATAATGAGCATCAAGGGTTTTAGGAGGTTCCCCATCTCCATGAGTAGCAAGTACACCTAATTTTGTTGGTATTTCGTGTTCCATATCCAAAACTAATGATAGAGAACAACTTAGAATAGAAAATAAAAACTACTTAGTGATAAAGCAAACAAGCACACACGAGAATATTCACCCCACGCTATTGCTCCGCGGCAACGGTGCCAGAAAAAGGTCTTGATAACGCACAAGTATAGGGGATCCGTTGTAGCCTCTTTCGATAAGTAAGAGTGTCGAACCCAACTAGGAGCTAAAGGTAGAACAAATATTCCCTCAAGTTCTATCGACCACCGATACAACTCTACACACGCTTAACATTCGCTTTACCTAGAACAAGTATGAAACTAGAAGTACTTTGTAGGTGTTGTTGGATAGGTCTGCAAGATAATAAAGAGCACACAAATAAAAAGTAGGGGCTGTTTAGATGAAGACATAACTAAGTTAGTTTTAGTAGAGAGCTTTTTGTCACGAGAATATTATTTGTCCCTAGGCAATCGGTAACTAGACCGGTAATCACTATTGCAATTTTATATGAGGGAGAGGCATAAGCTAACATACTTTCTCTCCTTGGATCATATGCACTTATGATTGGAACTCTAGCAAGCATCTGCAACTACTAAAGATCATTAAGGTAAAACCCGAGCATAGCATTAAAGTATCAAGTCCTCTTTATTCCCATACGCAAACAACCTACTTACTCGGGTCTGTGCTTATGTCACTCACACCACCCACCATAAGCAAATCATGAACATATTGCAAACCCTACAGCGGCGATCCCTCATGCTTGCGCGACAGGGACATCACTATAGGTCACCACCAATAATAAAACATGCAACTCAAACCAATCACGATCATCAATTAACCCATAGGACAAAACGGATCTACTCAAACATCATAGGATAGCCATACATCATTGGGAAATAATATATAGCGTTGAGCACCATGTTCAAGTAGAGATTACAGCAGGGAGAAGAGGTGTTACACCACTGCATAGAGGGGGAGAGAGTTGGTGATGATGGCGGTGAAGTTGTTGGTGTAGATCGTCGGCACGATGATGGCCCCGGCGGCGTTCCAGTGGCGAGAGAGCCCCCCCCCCTTCTTCTTCTTCCTTGACCTTCCCCTAGATGGTATAAGGGTTTCCCCTCTGGTCCATGGCCTCCGTGGCAGCGGAGGGGCGAGAGACCCTTCAAGATTGGATCTCTCTCTCTTTGTTTCCTTCTGTTTCTATGCTTCCTTATTCTGCCCTTTCTCTGATTCTTAAATTCCTAGAGATCCGTAACTCCGATAGGGCTGTACTTTGGACAGGATTTTTATCCGGATATTGGCTTTGTTGCGGCAAAATAAGGGCATAACCGCCTTCCGGAGTGTCCACGAGGGCCCAGGGCACGCCCCCTACCTCATGGACTCCTCAGGCATCGTCTCGCATTGATTCTTTCCCCAAAAATTACATATATTCCAAAGTAAAATCTCTGGAAGTTTTTATCGCGTTTGGACTCTGTTTGATATGGATTTTCTGTGAAAAAACATGCAACAAACAAGAACTGGCACTGGCACTGGCACTGGATCAATATGTCAGTCCCAAAAATAGTATAAAAAGTTTCCAAAAGTATGTAAAAATTGTAGAATGTTGGCATGGAACAATAAAAAATTATAGATACAACGGAGACGTCTCAATGATTGAGTATGTGGAGCTCTTACTTAGACTTTGTTGAGAATAATTTGAATTGCAATAGTTTGGTGACTAAGAACAGAGGTTGTTATGTTTCAAGAGAAAGCATTGTTCGAACCGTAACATGTGAATTGTTTGCTACTTTATCATGATGAGTTTTATGAGAAAGAGTTGCTCTTATGATGCTAGGAGAAGTTATTGAAATTATCATTGATCAAACTTTATGCACTATGCTAGCATTCACACTTCATAAATTATTTATTTTATCATTTACCTACTCGAGGACGAGTAGGAATTAAGCTTGGGGATGCTAATACGTCTCCAACGTATCTATATTTTATGAAGTATTCATGCCATTTTTACTACAATTCTATATGGTTTTGGTATGATTTGAATGGAAGTAACCCGGACTGACGCTGTTTTCAGCAGAACTACCGTGGTGTTGTTTTTTGTACAGAAATAAAAGTTATCCAAATGCAACGAAACTTTTTTAAGATTTTTTTGGAACAAAAGAGGCACTAAAAGCTTCGTCGGAGGACCAGAACGTGAAGGAGGTGTCCACTACCCACCAGGGTGCCAGAGCCCTTGGTCGTGGGCTGGTGGGTAGTGGGCACCTCATGGCCCATCTGGACGTCAGATCGACGCCAAAAAACCCCTATAAATACAGAATCCCATAGAAACAACCCTAGATCAAAAGTTTCGCTGCCGCAAGCCTCTGTAGCCACAGAAACCCAATCTAGACCCTGTTTCAGCACCCTGCCGGAGGGTGAAATCATCATCGTTAGCCATATTCATCACCCCGGCAGCCACCATGATGAGGAGGGACTAGTCCATCCTCGGGGCTGAGGGTTTTTACCCGTAGCTATGTGTTTAATCTCTCTCTCTCTCTCGTGTGCATGATTTGGCACGATCTTGATGTGTCGCAGGCTTTGTTAACATAATTGGATCATATGGTGTTTTCCCCTCTCTATCTTGTTGTGATGAATTGAGTTTTCCCTTTGAGATTTTTTTATCGGATTGGATACTTTTATGGATTTGAGAACACTTGATGTATGTCTTGCTATGAATACCCGCGGTGACAATGGGGTATCATATTGATTCACTTGATATATGTTTTGTCACTCAACTCATGGAATCCCAAGGTGACATTGGGGTAATCTATGCATGGGGGTTGATGCACATTTTCGTCCTTGTTTCTCCGGTAGAAATCTTGGGGCACTCTTTGAGGTTCTTTGTGTTGGATTGAGTATTATGAATCTGAAATTGTTTGATGCATATCGAATAACCAACTCACGAATACTCATGGTGACATTGGAGTATCTAGGTGACATTAGAGTTGGTTGATGTGTATCATATGTTGTTATTTTAGTACGAACTCTTAGATAGATCAATCGGAAAGGATAACTTGGGGTTATTTTAGTATGAACTCTCAGATAGATCGATCGGAAAGGATAACTTTGAGCTGGTTTCATACCCTACAAACAGTTTCCTCTTATGTTCTTCGTCGCACGTTGAAGGATGGTTATATGATCCAATTATATTAGCATTGTTGAGAGATTGTTCTAGTGAAAGTATGAATCCTAGGCCTCATCTTTAAGCATTGCAATACCATCTGTGCTCATTTTTGTTACTTGCTACCTTCCTATTTTTTATTGTTCCTATTACAAAAATCAATATCTACTATCCATATTACACTTGTATCACCATCTCTTCATTGAACTAGTGTAGCTATACAATTTACCATTGTATTTGGTGTGTTGGGGACACAAGAGACTTTTAATTATTTGGTTGCCGGTTTGTTCGAGAGAGACCATCTTCATCCTATGCCTCCCACTGATTGATAAACCTTAGGTCATCCACTTGAGAGAAAATTGCTAATGTCCTACAAAACTCTCCACTTTGAGGCCCAACACGAGTCTACAAGAATGAACTTGCATAGTAGACATCGGGTGCCATATCAATGTTAGGGTTTTTGTCGTTGAGTTCGTCTTGAGATGATTCTCCGGTGTGGGGATCCATTTGTCGAATACGATCTTTGCTAAAAGTAGGGCAGATTGAGTGCCAGAAATTTGACGAAACAGAAATTAATCAACTTTTTGTCAGAACATTGGCACTCGTATTAATTCCTGCAAATAAAACAGTGTAGACATTTCACCAAAAACCTTGCGTTGCTCAAATAATGTTCTTTCATGTTACTTGAAGCAGATGGGTCAGCCGTAATATATATGTACCTCAGTGGGAGAAGGCTTGGCAGTAGAGGTGGCAGTGATGTTAGAGTACAGTGCGCACACCAGCGATGGTGTTGGAAGAGATCTGGGGGCGGCGGCATTGTCGGGCTAGAGTGTGGGCACGCGACGATGACCCCACGGTGGTGCCCTAGGCTCTTCCTTAGTTGTGCAAGCGCGGCAGGCGAGCACGCGGCAGGGGCATTGGTGGCGGCGCAGGAGGCGAGCACGCCGGCGAGGTGAGGTCAACGGGGCGCGGTGGTGGCCGCTGGCAATTTCGGGCAGGAGGGAACAGTTTGAATGGAACACGCGGTAAGGTAAGAGGGGGGATTTGAGGAGGCAATCGATGTGGCCGGCGTTCCGGCCTGCCCGCCACCGCAAATGTTTGACATGGTAGTCCCCCTCCCCCGCCCGCCATCGCAATTTTTTAATGTTTTTTGGGAATTTTTTTAAAATGTTATATTCATCACAAACACGGCCATTATATATCCGATCCACACATGCACGCATATATATATGTCTTTATACTACAAATTAACCTTCACATAATGACGCATTACAAATAAGTTGTTAATGGATTCTACTGATGGTCTTCACATGAATTTTGGTGATCGTCTTCCTGGTATGGACTATTGTCTTGTTGTGACTCCGTCTTGACCATGGTGCAATGTCGTCATTTGGCAATGTTGATCTTCTTCTTCTCGATACATGTTTGACACCTTCTTGTTCAATGGGTAGTTGTCGAATTGCTCATAGTCCTCCTCATCACTGACTTTGTCCATTCCAATGATACTCCTCTTTCCTCTTCGGTAGACCACACGGCTAGGCTTGATTGGCTCTTTTATGTAGAAGCATTGAGACACACTCTTCGCCAGTACCCATGGCTCATTTAAGGCACTTATTGCAAGCACGTTCATGGACTCTTCATGGTGGTATAGCCATGTTAGTGAAATAGTCGTCTTCTTGAAGTACTTGTTTCCCCCGTCTAACACAGAACATGGGGAATATCCCTACATCAGTGTACGGCGTACCTTAGTTCCCAAATCTCTTATATTCTCTCATAGTGTTTGTTCTTTTCATTACTGGTGTATGCATGTAGTGTCCCCTAAATTCTGGTGCACACCTTTTACCTTGTCTTTACCCTCCGTATAGAAAGTGTATCCATTGATGTCATAGGCTTGGTATGTGGACACATTCAACTCGGGTCCTGATGCCAAGGAGAATAGCTCAGTACCTCTGTCATCATTTTCTAGCAATGGATGTTCTCGCATGTATGTCTTGAACCAAGCCGTAAACTTTCTGTTGTGCTCATTTGTTAGTTTCTCATTGGAGTGTTTTATCCCACATTTCTTGTATTCAGTTCTCAACTGCAACATGTGCTTCCTAGCATATGGGTTGATACACTTAATGTGTAGTAACACCACAGTGTGAGCTCTTATGAAGTCGGGCGCTCGGTTGGGATCGTCGAAGGTCACATGCAATTATTTCTCCTTTTCTTGTGACCTACACCCTTAAGCCTATATATGTGCTTATTCTTGGGAATGCCCAAAGGTTTGTGGACTTCAAGGTAGTCTATGCAAAAGGAGGTAATCTCAGCTGTTACAAATCCCTAGACGATGCTTCCGTCTGGATGTGACCTGCTATGAAGGTGTCGTTTGAGTATCCCACTTAACCTTTTGAAAGGGAAGATATTGTGGAGGAATACTAGGCCTAGGTATATGATGTCTCTGATAACGTGGACAAGCAGATGCACCATGATGTCAAAAAATGAGGGTGGGAAGTACACATCAAGCTCACATAGTATGACAACAATCTCTTCTTGCAGTTTCTTGCAACGCTCCAGGCTGATCGATTTATGAGAGATGACGTCAAAGAAGTTAAAAAGGTCTTGGAGTGTCTTCCTAACATGGTATTCCATTATTCCACTAAGTGCAATCGGCGGTATTTGTGTAATCATCACATGACATTCATGTGACTTCGTCTCAGATAAAGTTTTCTTCTCATGTGACAAATATATGTGTATGTTTGATGAGTGCCCGGAACTTACCCGAACATTAGCAAGGCAGTTGAATATCTTGTCAAGATCCTCTGGAGACAGACTGTAGGAAGCGGGTTTGAATTTTGACACCGTTTTTAGCCTTACCAATGTTGCTTTCCTCCACATCAGCCCACAAATCCGGCCTAATTTGATGTGATTCTAGGTCTTTTCTTGATCTCCCTGTATCTTTTGTCTTGTCTGGGATGTTCAAAATGGTAGCAACCAAAATCTCACAAACATTCTTCACGTTATGCATGACATCGATACAGTGGGGCATGGAGAGGTGGAGAGGCACTTCCAATATTTCAAGTCCCAGAATGGACACCGTGTTTTCCATACTTTTAATAGTGGCTCCACTCTCTTTTGTTTCTTTCCAGGCTCTTGACACTCTTCCCAGTTGTTTAGCATTTGTAGGATTTCTATTCCACTCCTGTTGCGTGGCTTCCCTCACTTTTCATGTGTCTTATCAAACAAATCTTCTCTGTTTCTCCATTCATCATTTTTATTCAGCCATCTTCTATGCCCCATGTAAACTATTTTATGAGAAGCCTTCAGATATAGAGAATGAGTTCCATCCATGCATCTAACAAATGCGCAGTTCTCGTGGCAAACCTGACCCAAATTATAACTGTATGTCGAATAGTCCTGCACCATCGTGAGCAGCACAACTCTCATAGGGAAATGTGTACCCATTTTAGCTTCATATGTCTGCACCCCCTCATCTGCCCATAAAATTTCTAGCTCCTCCTTTAGTAGCTGCAGATACAAGTTCAGATCACTACCCAGTTGGCTTGGCCCTTGAATTAGCATGACCATGTGTGTAGATACTTTCTCTTCATGCACACCCATGGGGAAAGGTTGTAGATGCAGACAACAATAGGCCAGGTGTTGTGACATTGTTTTGGTTACTAAAGGGATTCAGACCATGCACACTATAGCCCAGCATGACATTCCTATCATCTCCACTAAAATGGGGGAACTTGCCATTGATTGCTTTCCACTGCCGACCATCTGCAACGTGTTTAATCACTTCGTCATCCCTCTTCCTCATAGAATGTCAAAGCATAAGCTTTGCATGCTTCTTGTTTGCATACAAACGCTTCAGGCATGGAATGATTGGTAAGTACCATACAATCTTATAAGTAGTACCGCTAGTAGGAGCTCTATCATCATCATTGTCTTCCCGACTGTTGTTTCCCCGCTTGAATCGGGGAAAATTTCGTGTTGGACACCTTGTTAGGTTGGAGTACTCGTTCTGGTAAATGATGTAGTCATTTTTTCACGCATGGTACTTTACCAGCTCCATGTCAAGAGGACACAATACCTTCCTTGCCTCATCGATATTTTTTGGCAACACATTGCCTTCCGGCAGAACATCATGCAAAAACTTCAAATTCATATCGACAACAGTGTCTATGCTATTGCTTTTTGCCTTAATGTCCATAATATTCATTGTGACAGTTAGTCGGGTGTGTATTGCCTTGCAACTAGCATACAAAGGAGTTGTTGAGTCCTTTACAAGAGTCGCCAGTTTGGTAGCCTCTCTATGAGAAGTTGCCTCGGTGCTAGTCTCTTTCATGATCAACTCTTGCATGTGTTCATCATGCACCATTCCCGCCAATTTGCCCTAGATGATTGCCTCCTCCGTCTCGGCCTCCTCACTTTTGTCAGACACTTCACCAGACTCGTCCAATTCATCACCTTCAGATTGTTCATCATGTCCATCCATCATCCATTCTTGTTCCTTTTCATGTTCCGCTCCTTCACATGACATCCCATCTTCACCATGACTTGTCCATGTCGTATAACCGAGCATGAAACCACTAGCCAGCAAGTGCTTATGAAACTCTTCTGATTCAATTGTGTACATTACATCATTCTTGCAAACAATGCACGGGCAACATATTTTCTTCAAACCCCTTTTCCTAACATGTTCCTCCACAAACTGTCAGAACTCTATCAAACCATTAACAAAATCAATGGATGCTCGTGGTATGGAGTACATCCAACTATGATCCATCATTCGACGCCAAAACCTGCAACGTGCGCACATAATGCAATAGATTACTATTTGATCTAAGAATATGGAAAAATAAAAAAATCGGCATGACCTTTGCTAAAAAATGGAATATTGAGTGACGCCATCTAGATGAGATGGAAATTAATCAACATTTCGACGAGATTTTGCACTCATTTGTATTCCCTTAGATTTTTCAGCAAAAGCATGTGATCAACGGAAAGTTGAATCGCCCAACACATCCACCATGCCACACACCAACAATCAAGTATGCATGCATGATCATATGTATATACATAGGATGTTGAATTTAGAAAAGAATTCTCACCTAAAACATGTCTCCTCGTCTCTCTTTAATCGTCGCATGAAATCAAGAAGAGAGATATGTGGTGGATGACCAAAGGTGAGAGGTCTCAGAGGAAGACGAAGAGGGCATCGGGAGAGGAAAAAGAAATTGGGGAGAGGGGATGAGGCCACTCGATAAGCAGGAGGCCTACATTACACACGATCTTATCAGTGGTGGCTGGTGCAAAACGCCCACCACCAATAAGTGACGTGGATATAGTACCCCGCGCGGGAAAAATATTTTGTGGCGAGCAATAACAATAGCCCGCCACAGTTATTTAACTAACCTCTGGCGAGCGCTGTAATGGCCCCATCACAGCTATGTTCTGCTAAATTTGGGCATTAGGCAAAAATATCTAGTGGCGGATAATTGTCACTGCTCGCCACTGCTAGGTCAACTACTTCTAACGGTTCACGGTATTGGGAAATGTAGCATGGAAAACAAAAAAATTCTACGCACACACAATGATCTATTCATGGAGATGCATAGCAACTAGGGGGAGAGTGTGTCTACGTACACTCATAGACCGTAAGTGGAAGCGGTTCACAACACGGTTGATGTAGTCGAACTTTCTTTGCGCTCCAACCGATCTAGTACCAAATGCACGACACCTCCGCGTTTGTGCACACGTTAACCTCGGTGACGTCCTCCAGCTTCTTGATCCAGCCAAGCGGCGAGGTAGTAGATGAGTTCCGGCAGCACAACGGCATGGTGAAGGTGATGGATGTGATCTCCGCATGGCTTTGCCTAAACACTAGGAAAAAATGACAGAGGGAGTAAATGGAGGACGGGGCACCGCACACGGCTAAGACAATGTTGTGTCCTTGTCTGGCGCCCCCTACCAATGTATATATAGGTGGGAGGGGAGGAGGCAGCCCCTAGGGCACCCCAAGAGACCTGGTGGCAGCCCTAGAGTTGCCGCCTTGCCCTGTGCCCCCCTTTCCTGGTAAGAAGAAGGGGAAGGAAAGAGGGGGGAGAGGGAAGGAAGGGTGAGTCCTACTCCACACTTTCCTTTCCCTCCCCTCTTTCCTTCTCCTCCTCATAGGTCTGACCACTATAGGGGCACACCAGCCCCTTGTGGGCTAGTGTGTTCCCTTTCTTGGCCCATAAGGCCCATATCTTTGTCGGGGGTGCCCGAAACTCCTTTCCGGTGACCCGATAAGTACCTGGTAACTTCCAAAACACTTCTGGTGTCCGAATACCATCGTCCTATATATCAATCTTTACCTCTCGACCATTTCGAGACTCCTCGTCATGTCCGTGACCTCATCCGGGACTCCAAACAACATTCGGCCACTGTCGTGGAATAGTCAAGGCAGATGTCCTAGTGTGAGGACTTAGTCGTGAGGCCAACGCATCTATGCGGTAGCTTGATAGGGTTGATCGGAATTGAGAGACGCAACACAAGACAAGGGTTTAGACAGCTTCAGGCCCCGAGAAACATCATCCGGTAACAACCCTACATGTTTTTTGTGGCTAGGTCTCATTATGCTCATGAGGGAGACGCCGCATAACCAGCTATCCTCTAGTTGTGTCTAGCCTTAACCATTATTTTCCTGCCCCCTTGGGGGGCCCCGCCCCTCCTTATATAAGTTGAAGGGGCGGGTTACATGTAGAGTCAAACTTGGATTAGGACTTAACCTATTTTGACGTCTTACCATGGGCTTCTCACCATGGGCTTCTTAACGTCTTGGGCTTCCTATC
The DNA here is from genome assembly GCF_018294505.1 of Triticum aestivum. Classification (NCBI taxonomy): domain Eukaryota; kingdom Viridiplantae; phylum Streptophyta; class Magnoliopsida; order Poales; family Poaceae; genus Triticum; species Triticum aestivum. Next base: position 518,244,577 of record NC_057810.1, read on the forward strand.
GTCTTTGGATTCTTAACGTAAGTCGGCTTACAATCCGGCTTACAATCTGGCTTAACTGTCTGGCTTAACTGTCTGCCGGCTTACCATGCTTAACTATCCACCAGCTTAACCTGCTTAACTATTTGGCTTAACTGTCGGCCGGCTTACCATGCTTAACTGTCCCGCTTAACTGTCAGCCGGCTTACCATGCTTAACTGCCCGCCAGCTTACAATGCTTAACTGTCCGCCGGCTTACAATCTGTTGGATCACCAATGAAACACCAAGTCCCAACCGGGTCATATCTCCGGCCGGGTCACGCCATAGGGTATATCCCGACATTAGCCCCCAGTTTAATTTGGATTCATCCATGTTAAACTGATCCTGTAAAACAAACACAAGAACAATTTTGAAAGATTATGCTCCGGGTTAAGAACTCTTTTAAGTCGGCACCTGATCATCCTTAACTCCTTGGTATTTCCTTCTTCTAGAAAATCCAGGTCAATAGGCCAGCTTCATAATCAATTTGCTAACATTGGTTTGTCACAAAAAAACATTGGGCATGAAATACTCATCTGATTTTCAACCAGCTTGAAGATGTAGAACTTGCCAGTTTATCATTGCTAAAATATCCGGTTTGTAAATATTGATAGCACCGGGTCATAATTGTTGCTAACATCGAACTTGAAAATGTACCTCCCTTATATGCATATCACTTGTAGCCCCCAAGTCTTAACAAGGTAGTGTAGTAATAGCTTAAGACTTTCTTCAATATAAAAGTTCCAACTTTGAAGAAATCCAAGTTGTTCATCTCAGTCACTAGTCAAAACTGAATATGCCACATACATAGCCCCCAAGTACCAGGTTGTCATGCTTGCAGCAACCTGGGACTTGTAATTGCCTTATGCTCATAAAAACTTCAACCAGTGTAGCCCCCAAGGGCCAGGTCATTATGCAATAATGAGCAGGGACTTTGCAGATATAATTGATACGTCAATTTTGCATCATGCTTTTATATCAATATTTATTGCATTATGGGCTGTTATTACACGTTATGTCACAATACTTATGGCTATTCTCTCTTATTTTACAAGGTTTATCATGAAGAGGGAGAATGCCGGCAGCTGTGATTCTGGATGGAAAAGGAGCAAATATTGGAAACCTATTCTGCACAGCTCCAAAAATCCTGAAACTCCATGGAAGTCATTTTTGGAATTAATAAGAATTATTGAGTGAAGAAAATACCAGAGGGGGCCCAGACCCTGGCCAGGAGGGTGGGAGCGCGCCCCCTGTCTCCTGGGCCCCCTGTTGGCCCTCCGGTGCCCATCTTCTGCTATATGAAGTCTCTTACGCTGGAAAAATTCGTAAGTAAGCTTACGGGATGATACTCTGCCGCCACGAGGCGGAACCTTGGAGAAACCAATCTAGGGCTCTGGCAAAGCTATTCTGCCGGGGAAACTTCCCTCCGGGAGGGGGAAATCATCACCATCATCATCACCAACGATCCTCTCATCGGGAGGGGTTTAATCCCCATCAACATCTTCACCAGCACCATCTCCTCTCAAAACCCTAGTTCATCTCTTGTATCCAATCTTGTATCAAAACCACAAATTGGTACCTGAGGGTTGCTAGTAGTGTTGATTACTCCTTGTAGTTGATGCCAATTGGTTTACTTGGTGGAAGATCATATGTTCAGATCCTTAATGCATATTAATACTCCTCTGATCATGAACATGAATATGCTTTGTGAGTAGTTATGTTTGTTCCTGAGGACATGGGTGAAGTCTTGCTATTAGTAGTCATGTGAATTTGGTATTCATTCGATATTTTGATGAGATGTATGTTGTCTCTCGTCTAGTGGTGTTATGTGAATGTCGACTACATGACACTTCACCATTATTTGGTCCTAGAGGAAGGCATTGGGAAGTAATAATTAGATGATGGGTTGCTAGAGTGACAGAAGCTTAAACCCTAGTTTATGCGTTGCTTCGTAAGGGGCTGATTTGGATCCACTAGTTTCATGCTATGGTTAGGTTTACCTTAATACTTCATTTGTAGTTGCGGATGCTTGCAATAGGGGTTAATCATAAGTGGGATGCTTGTCCAAGAAAGGGCAGTACCCAAGCACCAGTCCACCCACATATCAAATGATCAAAGTACCGAACGAGAATCATATGAGCGTGATGAAAACTAGCTTGACGTGAATTCCCATGTGTCCTCGGGAGCGCTTTTCTCATTATAAGAAGTTGTCCAGGCTTGTCCTTTGCTACAAAAAGGATTGGGCCACCTTGCTGCACTTTATTTACTTTCATTGCTTGTTACCTATTACAAATTATCTTATCACAAAACTATCTGTTACCTACAATTTCAGTGCTTGCAGAGAACACCCTACTGAAAACCGTTTGTCATTTCCTTCTGCTCCTTGTTGGGTTCGACACTCTTACTTATTGAAATGACTACAATAGATCCCCTATACCTGTGGGTCATCAGGACTCTTTTCTGGCGCCATTGCCGGGGAGTGAAGCGCCTTTGGTGAGTGGAACTTGGTAAGGAAACATTTATATAGTGTGCTGAAATTTTCTGTCACTTGTTACTATGGAAACTAATCCTTTGAGGGGATTGTTCGGGGCATCTTCGCCCCGACCAGCAGAGAAAAGAGTTGCTCCTCGACCTACTGAACCTACTGAAAATGTTTACTTTGACATTCCTTTGGGTATCATAGAGAAGCTGCTAGCTAATCCTTTTGCATGAGATGGAACATTGCATCCCGATTTACACCTTATCTTTGTGGATAAAGTTTGTGGATTATTTAAGCTTGCAGGTATTCCCGATGATGTTTTCAAAAGTAAGGTCTTCCCTTTATCTTTGAAGGGAGATGCATTGACATGGTATAGGCTATGTGATGATATGGGATCTTGGAATTATAAACGATTGAAGTTGGAATTTCACCAGAAGTTCTATCCTATGCATCTTGTTCATCGTGATCATAATTACATATATAATTTCTGGCCTTGCGAAAGAGAAAGTATCGCTCAAGCTTGGGGGAGGATTAAGTCAATGTTATATTCATGCCCTAATCATGAGCTCTCAAGAGAAATGATTATTCAAAAAATTTATGCTCCATTTTCTCTCAATGATCGCACCATGCTTGATACTTCCTGTGTTGGTTCTTATATGCTGAAGACTACTGAATTCAAGTGGGACTTATTGGAAAGAATTAAATGCAACTCTGAAGATTGGGGTTTCGACGATGGTAAGGAGTCAGGTATGACACCTAAGTTTGATTGTGTTAAATCTTTTATGGATACCGATGCTTTTCGTGGTTTCAGCGCTAAATTATGGACTTGACTCTGAGATAGTAGCTTCTTTCTGTGAATCTTTTGCTGCTCACGTTGATCTCCCTAAGGAGAAGTGGTTTAAATATAATCCTCCCACTGAGTAAAAGTAGTTGCACCTATTACAGTTGAATAAAAGACTATCACTTATAATGATCCTGTTGTTCCTACTACTTATGTTGAGAAACCACCTTTTCCTGTTAGAATAAAGGATCATGCTAAAGCTTCGACTGTGGTTCGTAAGAGTAATACTAGAACTTATACACCTCCCGAGCAAATTAATGTTGAACCTAGTATTGCTATGGTTAAAGATCTCTTGGATGATAATATAGATGGGCATGTTATTTACTTCTGTGGTGAAACTGCTAATATTGCTAGACCAGATGCTAAGATACATAGACCTGTTGTAGGCATGCATGTTATTTATGTTAAAATAGGAGATCACTGTTATCATGGCTTATGTGATATGTGTGCTAGTGCTAGTGCAATACCTTTTTCCTTATATAATGAAATTATGCATGATATCGCACCCGCTGAAATAGAAGGTATTGATGTTACAATTAAGCTTGCCAATAGAGATACTATTAAGCCAGTTGGGATTGTTAGAGATGTTGAAATCTTGTGTGGGAAAGTTAAATACCCTGCTGATTTTCTTGTTCTTGGTTCCCCACAAGATAGCTTTTGTCCCATTATATTTGGCAGACCCTTCTTGAATATTGTCAATGCTAGGATTGATTGCAAAAAGGATGTTGTTACAATTGGCTTAGGGGATATGTCTCATGACTTTAATTTTTCTAAGTTTCGTAGACAACCCCGTGATAAATAATTGCCTAGTAAGGATGAAATTATTGGTCTTGCTTCTATTGCTGTACCTCCTACTGATCCGTTAGAACAATATTTCCTAGACCATGAAAATGATATGTTTATGAATGAAAGAAGGGAAATAGATGAAGTATTCCTTCAACAGGGTCCTATTCTCAAACACAACTTCCCTGTTGAAATCCTAGGGGATCCCCCTCCACCCAAGGGTGATCCCATGTTTGAGCTCAAACCATTACCTGATAATCTTAAATATGCTTACCTTGATGAAAAGAAGATATTGAAAACTCTGAGCAAGAAGATATTATTAGTGCTAACCTTTCAGAGCAAGAAGAGTAAAGATTATTGAAAACTCTGAAGAAGCACCGTGTTGCTATTGGATATACTCTAGATGATCTTAAGGGCATTAGTCCCACTCTATGCCAACACAAAAAAAATTGGAGAAAGATGCCAAACCAGTTAGAGATCCTTAACGATGGTTAAATCCTAAGATGAAAGAAGTGGTAAGAAAGGAGATACTAAAGCTCCTTGAGGCAGGTATAATTTATCCCGTTGCTGATAGTGATTGGGTAAGTCATGTCCATTGCGTCCCTAAGAAGGGAGGTATTACTGTCGTTCCTAATGATAAAGATGAATTGATTCCGCAAAGAATTATTACAGGCTATAGGATGGTAACTAATTTCCGTAAATTAAATAAAGCTACTAAGAAAGATCATTACCCTTTACCTTTTATTGATCAAATGCTAGAAAGACTATCCAAACATACACATTTCTTCTTTCTAGATGGTTATTCTGGTTTCTCTCAAATACCTGTGTCAGTGGAGGATCAATCAAAAACTACTTTTACTTGCCCTTTCGGTACCTTTGCTTATAGATGTATGCCTTTTGGTTTATGTAATGAACCTGCTACCTTTCAAAGATGCATGATGGTTATATTCTCTGACTTTTGTGAAAAGATTTGTGAGGTATTCATGTATGATTTCTCCGTTTATGGATCCTCTTTTGATGATTGCTTGAGCAACCTTGATTGAGTTTTGCAGAGATGTGAAGACACTAGTCTCGTCTTGAATTGGGAAAAGTGCCACTTTATGGTTAATTAAGGCATTGTCCTGGGGCATAAGTTTTCTGAAAAAGGTATTGAAGTTGATAAAGCTAAAGTTGATGCTATTGAAAAGATGCCATGTCCCAAGGACATTAAAGGTATAAGAAGTTTCCTTGGTCATGCCGGTTTTTATAGGAGGTTCATTAAGGACTTTTCTAAAATCTCTAGGCCTCTGACTAATTTATTGCAAAAAGATATTCCTTTTGTCTTTGATGATGATTGTATAGAAGCATTCGAAATACTTAAGAAAGCTTTGATCACTGCACCTATTGTTCAGCCACCTGATTGGAATTTACCCTTTGAAATTATGTGTGATGCTAGTGATTATGCTGTAGGTGATGTTCTAGGGCAAAGAGTGTAAGAAATTAAATGTTATCCAGTATGCTAGTAAACTCTTGATACTGCCCAGATAAATTATGCTACTACTAAAAAAGAATTCTTAGCAGTTGTATTTGCATGTGATAAGTTCAGACCTTATATAGTTTATTCTAAAGTTACTATTCACACTGATCATGCTGCTATTAAATATCTTATGGAAAAGAAAGATGCTAAACCTAGACTTATTAGATGGGTTCTCTTGCTCCAAGAATTTGATTTGCATATTATTGATAGAAAGGGAGCTGAGAACCCCGTTGCAGACAACTTGTCTAGGTTAGAGAATGTTCTTGATGACCCACTACCTATGGATGATAGCTTTCCTGATGAACAATTAGCTGTCATTAATGCTTCTCATACTGCTCCATGGTATGTTGATTATGCTAATGACATTGTTGCTAAATTTATACCACCTAGTTTCACATACCACTACTAGGGAAAACCTTATACACAGAATCTTAGCAGCAACACGGCACAAAAAGAAGCGCTACTGCTAATTAGCAGTAGCGTGGGTTTTTAACCCTCGCTACTACTAAGTTGATAGTAGTAGCGCGGGTTTTTAACCCTCGCTACTACTAAGCGGTCTCTACCGTGCCCACCGACACATGCCATAGTAGTAGCGAGGGGTATAAACCCGCGCTACTACTAAGTTGATAGTAGTAGCACGGTTTAATACCCCTTGCTACTACTAAGTACGAGGTAGGTGAAGTCGCCATATCCTCGGCCGAATCCCCATCTCCTCCCCCAAATCCCTCCTCTCTTCCACCACTCTCTCCTCTCACTTTCCATACGCTATCACATGGACCTCTTGCCCATGCACCCATCCTCCTCCATGGAATCGAAAGAGGCCGCCGCCTCGCACCACCGGCGTCTAGGAGCTTGCCGGTCTTCCACCGACGTCTAGGAGGCCGCCGCCCTGCGCCACCACACCGGAGCACCTCACCACCGGTGACTAGCTCCGCTGCTCCCTACATCACCTTCCTCTCTCCCTCGGTTTTCCTTTTCTCTCTCTCCCTCTGGTTTAACTCACCCTCCCATGTCCATGCCCGTGCAGGTCGTCGCCATGGATGACCCGGAGTTATCTGGCATGGTCGGGAAGAGGAGCCCCACGCCGCGGCCTGGCTCTGCCATAGAAACGGGCCCTCTCCAACATCCACTGCTGGATCTGGTCTTCCGCTGTCCGTTCATGCCTCCGGCAACGCCAATCATTGCTAGATCTTACCATTGCTGCCATTGACAGCACGCACGGGATCGAGATTTTTTTGTTTTTGAAAGTAATAGCAGTAGCGCGGGGTATAAGACCCGCTATAGCTAATTAGCAGTAGCGCTGTTTGCAACGCACGCTACAGCTAACCATGTATAGCAGTAGTGTGTGTCAACACGCGCTACTGCTACAAGTTAGTTGTGGCACCGTATCAGTAGCGTGGGCACCCGCGCTACTGATACACCCAAAACCCGCGCTGCTGCTAGGCTTCTCCCTAGTAGTGTACCAGCAAAAGAAAAGGTTCTTTTATGATTTAAGACATTACTTCTGGGATGACCCGCACCTTTATAAAGAAGGAGTAGATAGTGTTATTAGACATTGTGTACCTAAGCATGAACAGGAACAGATCCTACGCAAGTGTCACTCCGAACCATATGGAGGACACCACGCTGGAGACAGAACTGCACATAAGGTATTGCAATCTGGTTTTTATTGGCCTACTCTCTTCAAAGATGCCCGTAAGTTTGTCTTGTCTTGTGATGAATGTCAAAGAATTGGTAATATTAGTAGACGTCAAGAAATGCCTATGAATTATTCTCTTGTTATTGAACCATTTGATGTTTGGGGCTTTGATTATATGGGACCTTTTCCTGCCTCTAATGGATATACACATATTTTAGTTGTTGTTGATTATGTTACTAAGTGGGTAGAAGCTATTCCAACTAGTAGTGCTGATCATAACACCTCTATTAATATGCTTAAAGAAGTTATTTTTCCGAGGTTTGGAGTCCCTAGATATCTCATGACTGATGGTGGTTCACATTTTATTCAAGGTGATTTTCGTAAAATTCTTGCTACGTATGATGTTAATCATAGAATTGCATCTCCTTATCACCCACAGTTTAGTGGTCAAGTAGAATTGAGTAATAGAGAGCTCAAATTAATTTTGCAAAAGGCTGTTAATAGATCTAGAAAGAATTGGTCCAAGAAACTTGATGATGCATTATGGGCCTATAGAACTGCATATAAAAATCCTATGGGTATGTCTCCGTATAAGATGGTTTATGGAAAATCATGTCACTTACCTCTCGAACTTGAACATAAGGCATATTGGGCTATTAAAGAGCTCAACTATGATTTCAAACTTGCCGGTGAGAAGAGGTTATTTGATATTAGCTCACTTGATGAATGGAGAACCAAAGCCTATGAGAATGCCAAGATGTTCAAAGAAAAAGTTAAAAGATGGCATGACAAAAGAATACAAAAGCGTGAGTTTAACGTAGGAGATTATGTGTTGCTATTCAACTCTCGTTTAAGATTTTTTGCAGGAAAACTTCTCTCTAAGTGGGAAGGTCCTTATGTTATCGAGGAGGTCTATCGTTCCGGTGTCATAAAAATCAACAACTTCGAAGGCACAAGTCAGAGGGTGGTGAACGGTCAAAGAATCAAACATTATATCTCAGGTAATCCTATCAATGTTGAAACCAATATTATTGAAACCATAACCCCGGAGGAATACATAAGGGACACTTTCCAGAACATTGCAGACTCCAAAAAGGAATAGGTATGTGGTACGGTAAGTAAACCGACTCCAAAACAATTCTAATGGCATTTTTTCTCCGTTTTGGAATATTTAAGAATTTTGGAAAGCAAGAAGTAATCTAGGAAGGACACGAGGCCTCCACGAGGGTGGAGGGTGCGCCCCACCAATCAAAGAGCAATTTTCATAATTAAATTCCTTGAGATCCAGAATAGTGGGTTTAGCAACATCACGGTTTTTATTTATTTCAATCCCACTTTCATCAATTTCATCATCAAGATCTAGAAACTCTGAATTCTTAGAACGCCTTCTAGGTAAAGGAAGATAATCTTCAGATTCATCAAGATTCATATTGCAAAATATAGATTTAATGGGGGACACATCAATTACTTTTAGATCTTCATCTTGATTTTCATAGGGACTGGAAGAACACACTTCAATAAAAGCATCTTTGGAAGCATGCATCCAAGCGGTTCTTTCCTTGCACTCATCAATGGAAATTCTCATGGCTTTGAGAGACTCATTGATATCATGCTTAGGAGGAATAGATCTAAGCTTTAAAGAATCAATTTCAAGAGAAATTCTATCAACGTTCCTAGCCAAATCATCAACTTTAAGCAATTTCTCTTCAAGCAAAGCATTAAAATTCTTTTGTGAATTCATAAACTCTTTAACACTACTCTCAAATTCAGAGGGCATCTTATTAAAATTTCCATAAGATTTATTGTAGGAATTTCCATAATTATTAGAAGGATTACTAGGATAAGGCCTAGGATTAAAATTCCCTCTATAAGCGTTGTTTCCAAAACTATTCCTACCAACAAAATTCACATCCATAGATTCATTATTATTCTCAAGCAAAGTAGATAAAGGAATATCATTGGGATCAAGAGGAGTATTTTTAGGAGCAAACATCTTCATAAGTTCATCCATCTTTTCACTCAAAACATTGATTTCTTCTATAGCATGCACTTTTTTACTAGAAGATCTTTTGGTGTGCCATTGAGAATAATTAGCCATAATATTATCAAGCAATTTGGTAGCATCCCCTAACGTAATTTCCATAAAAGTGCCTCCCGCGGCCGAATCTAAAAGATTTCTAGAAGCAAAATTCAATCCGGCATAAAATTTTTGTATGATCATCCATAAATTCAAACCATGAGTAGGGCAATTGCGAAGCATTAATTTTATTCTTTCCCAAGATTGGGCAACATGCTCATGATCAAGTTGTTTAAAATTCATGATATCATTCCTAAGAGCGATAATCCTAGCGGGAGGAAAATACTTAGAGATAAAAGCATCTTTGCACTTGTTTCAAGAATCAATACTATTTTTAGGCAAAGATGAAAACCAAACTTTAGCACGATCTCTAAGTGAAAAGGGAAATAACTTCAATTTGACAATATTGTTATCCGTATCTTTTTTCTTTTGCATATCACACAAATCAACAAAATTGTTTAGATGAGTAGCGGCATCTTCACTAGGAAGGCCGGCGAATTGATCTTTCATAACAAGATTCAACAAAGCGGTATTGATTTCACAAGACTCATCATTATTAAGAGGAGCAATTGGAGTACTAAGGAAATCATTATTATTGGTATTTGAGAAATCACACAATTTGGTATTATCTTGCGCCATGGCAACAAGTAATCCAACACACAAGCAAACAGAAAGGGAAAGGGAAAAGGGCAAACCGGAAAGAGAGGAGGAGATTGGGAAAGAGAGGGCAAATAAAACGGCAACGGTGAAGTGGGGGAGAGGAAAACGAGAGGCAAATGGCAAATAATGTAATGCGAGAGATAGGGATCACGATGGGTACTTGGTATGGTTGACTTGCTTGCGTGAGCCTCCCCGACAACAGCGCCAGAAATTCTTCTTGCTACCTCTTGAGCACTGCGTTGGATTTCCCCGAAGAGGAGAGGATGATGCAGTAAAGTAGCGTAAGTATTTCCTCAGTTTTTGAGAACCAAGGTATCAATCCAGTAGGAGACCACGCACAAGTCCCTCGTACCTACACAAAATGATAGCAACTCACAACCAACGCTTAGGGGTTGTCAATCCCTTCACGGTCACTTACAAGAGTGAGATCTGATAGAGATAATATTTTTGGTATTTTTGATAGATAGATGCAAAGTGAAAAGTAAAAGCAAAGTAAAAACAAAGCAAGTAAATAAAGTAATATAGATTGATGTGATGAGAATAGACCCGGGGGCCATAGGTTTCACTAGTGGCTTCTCTCAAGAGCATAAGTATTCTACGGTGGGTGAACAAATCACTATTGAGCAATTGACAGATTTGAGCATAGTTATGAGTATATCTAGGCAATGATCATGTATATAGGCATCACGTCCAAAACAAGTAGATCGAAATGATTCTGCATCTACTACTATTACTCCACTCATCGACCGCTATACAACATGCATCTAGAGTATTAAGTAAAAATAGAGTAACACCGTAAGCAAGATGACATGATGAAGAGGGATAAATTCATGCAATATGATAAAAAACCCCATCTTGTTATCCTCGATGGCAACAATACAATACGTGCCTTGCAACTCTTTCTGTCACTGAGTAAGGACACCGCAAGATTGGACCCAAAGCTAAGCACTTCTCCCATTGCAAGAACTACCAATCTAGTTGGCCAAACCAAAAAGATAATTCGAAGAGACTTGCAAACGTAACTTAATCATACATAAAAGAATTCAGAGAAGAATCAAATATTTTCCATAGATAATACTGGATCATAAACCCACAATTCATCGGTCTCAACAAACACACCGCAAAAAGAAGATTACATCGAATAGATCTCCACGAGAGAGGGGGAGAACATTGTATTGAGATCCAAAAAGAGAGAAGAAGCCATCTAGCTACTAGATATGGACCCAAAGGTCTGAAGTAAACTACTCACACTTCATCGGAGGGGCTATGGTGATGATGTAGAAGCCCTCGGTGGTGGATGCCCCCTCCGGCGGAGCTCCGGAATAGGCCCCAAGATGGGATCTCGTGGATACAGAAGGTTCCGCCGGTGGAATTAGGTTTTTGGCTCCTGTTCTGATCGTTCGGGGATACGTAGGTATATATAGGAGGAAGGAGTACGTCGGTGGAGCTTCGAGGGGCCCACGAGGTAGGGGGCGCGCCCAGGGGGGCGCCCTCCACCCTCGTGACCTCCACGGAGACTTCTTGGAGTAGGGTCCAAGTCTCCTGGATCACGTTCGATTGGAAAATCACGATCCCAAAGGTTTCATTCCGTTTGGACTCCGTTTGATATTCTGTTTCTTCGAAATACTGAAAAAGGCAAAAAACAGCAATTCTGGGCTGGGCCTCCGGTTAATAGGTTAGTCCCAAAAGTAATATAAAAGTGGAAAATAAAGCCCAATATAGTCCAAAACAGTAGATAAAGTAGCATGGAGCAATCAAAAATTATAGATACGTTGGAGACGTATCACCTTCACGAAGGGTTGCATGTTGCCACGCAGGTGCCTGCGCAGCTGGCTGGGTCGGCAGCTGCATGCGAATAGTGGCGAAGGCTTGACTGGCGCGGGCCTTTCAGCGGCCCTGCCGGTGCGTTTAGCGAGGGTCTTGCCGGGTGGCCCGGCAAGGATCTTGCCGGGGGGCCCGGCAAGGGTCTTGCCATGGCGTGCTGGCGTCCCCGGCAAGGGTCTTGTCGTGGCGCGCTAACTTCCCCGGTAAGGATCTTGCCGGGGGTCTCGTGATTTTCTTCGGTGAGGATAGTTGCTATCCTCATTCGATCTTGAGCGTTCTATGTCTTCACAAAGATCTGCATTCCACCACGGAGGTGCCTCTCGAGCCCCTGTCCAATGCATTTGTCCAGCGTTGGTGGGCTCAAGGGTGGCTCGCTCAGCTGGCGTGGGCGAGCTGCCCCGGCAAGGGTCTTGTCGGGGCTGCCGAGGCTGCCCCAGCAAGGGTCCTTGCCGGGGAGTCCTGCTTCGCCCATTCGATCTTCGTGGCCTTGGTCCTCGTCGTTGCTCTGTTTTCCTTGCGGCTTCGGCTTTTCTCCGGCTTCCCTTTCCTGCCCTGTGATGCGTGGCCATGGCGGGAGGCTCTACCTGCCCGTGCACAAGTAGAGGGGTCAAAAGAAGAGCCCCTACTTTTGTACACCGACAGGAGCCCCCGGGCCTGGGCCACACATAAGCACAGCATGTTGTTGGGCCAGGCCCAGAATGGTGCGCGGGCAGTTTGGGGCGGGTTTTTACCGCAGCCACTGTTCCGCCCGCCACGCTTCCCCACAACCCGCGTTGAATGTGCGACATGGGGGTCGTGCGCGCGCGCATGACGTGGGCATGCTGGCATCACCTTGTGGCGGATAGTAAAGAGGTGGCTTGCATGTCTCTTCGAGACCGCAGGGCCGCCTCCCATTTACTGCCCTTGCTCCGGAACCGTTGTTCCACGTCTCCCACTGCGCCCGCCCCTTGTGCCACATTCGATGCATGCATAACGCAGAGTGAATGACAGGCGTAGGGGACGTCGGTAGTGGCGCGCGTGTAGGTAGATTCCCACACGCCTTCAATGAAGTGGGGAGGGCGGTCGACGCCCCCGCTTGCTGTTACTTCGAGAGGCCGGATTGGCCGAGAGGGGGCGGCCGAGCCTCGCCCCCGTCCCTTTATAAAGAGGGGAGAGGGCGGAACGATGCCCCTCATCCTTTCACCATCTGCCTCTCCCCATTTCTGCTTTCTTTCTTCTTCTGCCATGGCGAGGGGGCGTGGCAATGCTTCTTCGGTGGCGGCGAGGGTTTTGGCCAGGCAGCACATCGCTCCTCCCCATGAGCTTGTAGCGGCGAAGCCGGCCGCTAGAGGAAGGGGGAAGGCACGAGGTCGAGGCCGTCATGGTGCCCGAGGGAGAGGAGAGGAGGACGGCGCGGCAGGTCAGCCTCGCCTCCTCTAGCAGCCCCTCCTCTGATGGAAGGCCACGCCGGGGACAACCCTTGAGAATTCTTCGCCAGGCTGCGCCATCCACCGCGTCATCGCCTTCGCCTCCCGACTCCATTTGCGCGGGAGATGGAGCTGGATCCGCCGCGGGCGCTGCGGCTGCACGTGAGGGGTTGTGGGAACAGTGGCACCTGGGTCGATGTCGAGTTCCCCGCCCCTCATGTCATGTATGTTCACCGAGGGTGGAAGACCTTCGCTCGCCTCCACAGCTTGACGGATGGGCTCGCTCTCCATTTCAAATTAATGGAGGGTGGCCTCCTCTCCGTAAAGATCTTCGGGCACTTCGGGACCCGCGTGAGGTGCTGTGTGGAGAGCTTCTACGATGACGAAGATTTCTCCTCAAGCGAGAGTGGCGAGGAGGACAGTGGCAGCGACGACGAGGGCAGCGGGCGGCAGGATGACAGGTCCGAATAGGTGTCGGGCGCCGCTCCGGGCGGCACCGGCGACCCCATCATCCATGTCACCGGCTCCTTGAACTTCTTGGGGTCGCCTCCTTGGGCGGCTGGCGTAAGGAGGCTGCAGAAGAGGAAGAGGGCGGGCGGCAAGGCCATCAAGTCAGAGTGCGCGGGCACCGACGCCTTCGTCGCGTGTTGACGTCCTGCCGCCTCGTCTTTGAGCTCTGCCTCTGGCGCCGCCATCACCATCTAGCCCTTGGACGGCCACCGAGATGTCCTCTTGGTGTCTTCTGCCGCTCGTAGCTCGCCTAGGCGCCCCTTTTGCCCTTCTGCTTTCTTGTTCCATTTCCTGAGGAGAGGGACAAGAAAGGGATTATGGGCACCTTATATCTTTTTAGTCTTGTAAGCCTTCGGGCCTTTGCTAGCTTTAGAACTTGTAATCCCCCTTTTTCATGTTTTTCATTTTGTATGGACTGTACCTGTACGGGATGTTTTTTTTAATGAAAAAGGGGTGTTTGCCGGGATTTTCGTTCACGGGAGGAATCCACGACAAGGAGTGACCCCTTGTTGTCTTTAAGACAAACGCTTCTTTTTTGCCCAGTAACAGGCCTTGCCGTTTCCCCACCTTGCTCGACCTTTCGCGCGCTCTTGGTGGAGGCAGGGATGAGGTGGGTGTCGGTGTCAAAACCGGCGGATCTCGGGTAGGGGGTCCCGAACTGTGCGTCTAGGCGGATGGTTACAGGAGACAAGGGACACGATGTTTTACCCAGGTTCGGGCCCTCTTGATGGAGGTAAAACCCTACGTCCTGCTTGATTGATATTGATATTGTGGATGTTTACAAGAGTGGATCTACCACGAGATCAAGGAGGCTAAACCCTAGAAGCTAGTCTATGGTATGATTGTAATGGTTGTTGTTGTGTCCTATGGACTAGAGCCATCCGGTTTATATAGACACCGGAGAGGGCTAGGGTTACATAGAGTCGGTTACAATGGTAGGAGATCTACGTATCCGTATCGCCAAGCTTGCCTTCCACGCCAAGGAAAGTCCCATCCGGACACGGGACGAAGTCTTCAATCTTGTATCTTCATAGTCTTGGAGTCCAGTCGATGATGATAGTCCGGCCGATGATAGTTCGGCTGATGATGGTAGTCCGGCTATCCGGACACCCCCTAATCCAGGACTCCCTCAGTAGCCCCTGAACCAGGCTTCAATGACGATAAGTCCGGCGCGTATATTGCTTGGCATTACAAGGCGGGTTCCTCCTCCGAATGATAGAAGATTGTGAACACCAGGATAGTGTCCGACTCTGCAAAATAAATTCCACATTCCATCATAGAGAGAATAATATATACACAAGTTCAATCTGCTGACGTTTTTTGCGGCATGACATCACGCCACTACCAAGCCATTACTTGAATTGTTTTTTTACTCTACCACCTCAGCGCATTTAGCGAAGCGGTTTCCTTGGCACGTCTTGTCGAAGCAGAGATCGTGTTCCCCCTTAATCCGGGATTCTCATCAATACGGACGTGGGTAACCCAACCGCGCCCGTCGCCCCGCCCCCTCTATCGAAGGCGAGTCCCAAACGGTCACGGAGACGGCTCTTGGTATACTCCCTCTTTATAACGGGACCAAGGCTCGTTTCTTTTCTTCAATCCTCCATCGAATCCTCTCTCTGCTCCAAGTTCCAGCACCTAGAGCTCCAGATTCGAGCGCTTCGGACCTTCAACGATGTCCGGTTCCGACCTCCAGGGCCGGTGGATGCCCTCCTCCGTCACGGAGGATGACGTGTTAAAACTGCGGGAGGCCAAGTACCTCACTTATGAGATTTCGCATAGGTTGCCTGCCGAAGGGCAGGCCATCCCCACCCCGAGCCCGGCGAGTATGTTGTTTTTGTATCCCACCTCCGTCGGGGTTTAGGCTTCCCGATGGATCCTTTTGTGAGAGGGCTCATGTTTTACTATGGGTTGGAATTCCACGATTTGGCTCCAGAGTCCATCCTCCATATTTCCGCTTTCATTGTCATCTGCGAAGCCTTCCTCCGCGTCACCCCTCACTTCGGCCTGTGGCTGAAGACCTTCAAGGTGGCTCCGAAGATGATCGGGGGGCGTCAAGCGGAGTGCGGCGGGGCGTCCATAAGTAGGAGGGCCAATGCCCCGTGGCCCGCTGGCTCCTTCCAAGAGGAGCTCGGCCCGTGGCAGCAAGAGTGGTTCTATATTACCGTTCCGAGGGGCCGCAGACAAAAGCCGCCGCCCTTATTCCGCCCGGGACCTCCACGACGGTTGATGTCGTGGGTCAACCAAGGGCTCAACTGGGGGCCGTCAAAGGACGTGCCCCTACTGCAGGGCCGGATTCGAGATCTCCAAACGAGGGAGGTTGATATGGTGGTGGTAATGCAGGTTATGCTGATTAGGCGTCTCCCGCCCTGCAAATGCCGCCCTCTCCGGCTGTGGGAGTTCAATCCGGAGGGCCCACGGATTCTTCAACACTTCATGGGTATGACACCCCTGGAGATGTACAAATTATTCTCCGGATCGCAAGAGGCACGTACGGAATTGACCGAGGATGCTGGCCTAAGCTGCAATCGCCCGGATTCTCAAGTAAGTAGTTCCAAGTCCGGACATACCGTTTGTTTGCCTTTCGATAATTCGCCTTATGACCAACTTCCTTCTAAATAGGAGTGGATAGCGGAAGAAAAATTGATATGGTGTCCGGCCCCCCTCCCCGAGACCGCGCCGGATTCCGTGCTGGTTCGGATGCTTGAGGTTGCGCCTCCAGAGGAAGGCGAAGGGAAAGCAGGAAAGCTACTGCCTCACCTAAGGAGGCTCTTGAAAGAGGGGGGGATCGAGAATCCCTCCCTCCAAGGGGAGAAGAGGACTGCCTCCGGGGACCCGGGGGCAAAAGCCCCTAAGCAGGGGAGGAAATCTTCGCCAGAGGGTCCTGCGTCCGGGGAGGCCCCGGCCGCACAATCTCCCTTAAAGAATCAGCCCTCCAATGAGCCGTAAGTAGAAAGAAATGAGTTTTATCATAAGGGACATCCTTATTTGTGCTTCTAAGGATAACTAAAGTTTTTACCTTGTAGTTCGGATCTCCGTCCTTCGCAAATGAGCTCGTCTTCGGGGGACCTTCGTCCGGAGATGATGGAGAGCGAGACGCCTCCGTCCGAGGCGCTGTCGGATAGGGCGGACGAGCCTGAAGTGTCGTCATGGAGGGAGCCCCCTGGTTTGGCAAAGCCGGATAGTTCGGCGCCAACTGGTGTACGGCTGAAGGATCTGCTTGAGAAGGCGTCTATCTCAGAAGATCACCACGCATTGATGAGCATGGTGATTGAAAGGATTTCGTCCGCCGAAGGCGGGTTGCATAATGCATTCAGGAGTTTGCTGGCGGGGTTTGAGGTGCGTAAAAATGACACACCTTTTAACAGTTTTGCATATAGAATGCGCCCTGTATAGATAGTAGCCCCTGAGACTCGGTAGGTTGTCGAAATCGACAGCGTGCCAAGGATCAAAATCGCAGGTTTAAATTCCCGCCGTGCCGATGCAGGTGGCGGGTCGTCCGGGGGCCAGCCGGACTGATGGAGTTGCTGAACTAAAGCGGCAACTCGCTGTTGCGGATGCGGACATCACGCTGGTCAACAGGCGACTTGATGAGTCGCAAGGTAAGTGTTTCTGTGCGGTCACTTGGTAAGGGAGCCGAAGCCAGCTCCTTACAACATGTGTGTGAAATGCAGATAGTGTCGCTGCTGTGGAGAGCCTTCGGGCCGAACTTGCTCAAGCCAAGGAGCAGGCTAGAAGGAGTAATGCGGCGGCCTCGAGGGCGGCCGAGGAGTTAGCGGTCGAAAGGGTCGCACACTTCCGGAGCAGGGAAGAGATGGCCGAAATGGCCTTGAAGTTAAAAGATGGTACCGACCGCAATGAGGCTCTTGGGAAGGAGCGCCTAGCGGGGCAAGAAGACCTGGGTAAGGCCACCGCCGAAGCCAAGGATGCCCGCTCTGCAATGCGGGCTATAAAGGAGGAGCTGCGCCAGGCCAGAGATATTGTAGCTGGCAAGCCTTTTCTGCTGCGCCGAAGGTTTACGGATCCAAAGTATGCTCAGCTGGGCCAACCGTGGGGTCCAGAGGACCCTTATATGGACTTAGCAACGAGTGCGGCGGATGCCGTTGTGCATTTTCGAAGCCAGAAGGATCACAAGACGGAAGAGCTGTTTTGGTCTCAATTCCATAGTCCGGAGCGTTCACTTCCGCTGACCGATCGTTTGGCCGAGTGGGCTGAGCTAAATAGGTTGTCCGGGCTTGCTATGACGGATATAGTGACCCATGTCCGGCCGGATAGGCCCGAGCCGAAGAGTTACTTTGGCTTATTGCAGCAATTTCTTGGGGCGGTGCCGCATATCAAGGCGATGAAGCAGTCGGCCTGCATAGAGGGTGCGCGGATGGCACTCGCCCGTGTGAAGACACATTGGACAGAGATGGATGCCACCGCTGTTGCGACCCCGGGTTCGGATGATAACCGGTTACCCGCCAAGCACTATTTTGGCGAAGTGCTGCGTGGTGCTCGTGTAATAGAGTCGCAGTGCTCAAAAAATGTTACGTTCGAATGAACGTTTTTATGATGTAAAACAATATTTATGATGTAAGCGCCTTTTATACTTGTGCATTCAAGTAATAGAATATCTCCTATGCGGCCGTTCATGTATACGTGTGTATAACCTGAAAGATGGCAGTTGTCGGCTTCAGCCCCCACGCACAAGGTGCGGGGGTGTTCGCAAAAATAGCGCATTTTCACACTTAATCCGACGTCTCGGTCCTGTAAAGGAGGTGGTAGCGTAGCAAACGAGGCAACCGGACTATAATGCTTTATCACTTTCACTTAGCCATGGAGTTCGAGGGTGGGGCTACGACATAGCCCCTGGGGGCACCGCGCTCTCCGAATTTGGGGCGTGTATGTGCCTGACCGGGAAATGGCCCTTCGTAAAAGCGGAGGAATTCTAAACATTCCCATGGTCGATCGAGTGGTTGACCAGTCTCTCGCTGTATCATGACAGTCAGTTTTCGGCTTTCTCTACTGAGGTGCTCGCCCAGCCGAACTGGGGCACAATCGCAGTAGTTCTCCTGGTGCCGCGTTAGCCGATGATACGGAACGTAAGGCAGCAAAACACAGGAGCCGGGCAAACCCAACATTTGACCAAAGACATGATTCGGAGCTGATGCATATAAGGCCTAACTCGAGACGCCGAACACTCCCGAAGGTGTTCGGTCTTTACAATAGCGGGCAAAACAATGCCCTAAGCCCCTTGTGTCCAGGTACGGGCAGGTTCTTCTGGCGCGGCCGATGCCAAAACGCCAGTCTCCACTCTGGTTATAATGAGAAACCAGGGGATTATAGCAACAAGAGACAGTAAGAAAGGTTTACGTAGGGTCTTAGTCTGAAAAGAGTCCTTGCAACGGGTCCCTACTGCACGTTTGTGCCTGTGTCTCCGTTGTGCCGTATCCTGGACGGGTGTGCATGCTGTTCATCTGTAAAAAGAGAGGAACTTAGTTTGGAAAAGAAATCGTGCGAGAAAGTGCATAAAAAATTGAAATATAGATTAATAAAGCTGAGCCTATGCTAGCTCATTATGGCTTATATGTACAAACCCTTGTGAAGGGGTGTGGGGCTAGGTAGCCCCTAGCTTATTTATTCCGGACTCGTCCAGCCGTGTCCGGGGTCTCAGGCGACCTTTTAATGAAATGATGCCATGTGAACCGGGCATTTTAAGCGTAAGAGACGCGTAATGTGGTATTGCATTGAAGCGGACGAAAGCTTCCCGTCCCAGTGATGCTTGATAGCTACTTTTAAATGGGGCGACATGAAAGGTTAGCTTTTCTCGTCGGAAGTTGTCAGGTGACCCGAACACAACTTCTAGTAATAATGAACCTATGCACCTGGCGTAAGGGCCTGGCGCCACTCCTTTGAAGGAAGTGCGGCTATGCCGAATTGTAGTGGGGTTTATCCCGACTTGCGGATTGTGGCCGGATATAGCAGGTTTAAGTCACTGCCGCCGTCCATCAAAACCTGCATGAATTGCAGTCCGTCTATTATGGGATCCAATATCAGGGCAGTCTATCCTGCGTTCCGGATACTTCTGGACTAATCCAGATGGTCGAAAGTGATTGGTTTTGACATCCAATCTCGGTGTTCCGCTGGGGTGGACCGTGCGACACTTGTCTTAGCGAGTGCCTTGTTGGTTTTCCGTACTATCACATGAAGTGAGTTTACTGTTTTGACTTCTTGTGGGAAAGTCTTTTGACTTCTGGTGCTCTGCTGGTGGGGTTCGTCATCGTCCTCGCTTGGCGCATCGAGCCCCTTGTGTCCGGCGTTGAGTCTGCCGGACTGTTTAAAAACCCAACAATTTCGGTTGGTATGGTTTGCAGGCCTTCCGGAGGTACTGTGGATTTGACATATCCGATCTAGAATTTTGTTTAAATTTGATAGCTCGTCGTTGTTGTCCTTAAGAGGCAATGTTTTATTGTTTGGCAGCGAGATTTTGAATCCGGCGTTGACCGCAGTGCCCTTTGGGCTTTTTTGTTTATTCCGGCGCTGATCTTTCCTGCGCCGTGATTTTCCGTTTCCATCTCTGATCTCGAATGTACTCGGGTCGCTGGTGCTGCATCTTGCTAGCCAGCTGTCTTCTCCTGCGCAACAGCGTGTCATGAGGCTTGTTAGCGCGGCCATTGTTCTTGGCTTCTCTTGGCCGAGGTGTCTGGCGAGCCATTCGTCTCGGACGTTGTGTTTAAAAGCTGCTAAGGCTTCCGCGTCCGGACAGTCGACTATTTGGTTCTTTTTGGTAAGGAACCTGTTCCAGAATTTGCGCGCTGACTCTCCGGGCTGTTGGGTTATATGACTCAGATCGTCTGCATCCGGAGGGCGGACATAAGTCCCTTGAAAATTTGCTCTAAACGCGTCCTCAAGCTCTTCCCAACTTCCAACAGTGTTTTCTGGGAGGCTTTTGAGCCAATGCCGAGCTGGCCCTTTGAGCTTGAGGGGTAGGTATTTTATGGCGTGGAGATCATCTCCTCTAGCCATGTGTATGTGTAGTATGTAATCTTCTATCCAGACTCCGGGGTTTGTTGTGCCGTCGTATGCCTCTATGTTTATGGGTTTGAACCCTGCTGGAAATTCATGATCCAGCACCTCATCGGTAAAACATAGCGGGTGTGCGGCGCCCCTGTATTTGGGTGTGCCGCTGTCTTCGAACGCTTGTCGTGTTGTGTTACTTCCTGGGGCCCTCTTTTTTGGCCCGTAGATGGACCTAGTTGGGCAGTCCGTTTTCCCAGGATCATAAGTCGGCTTGTGTGCGGCGCCTCTTGTCGCTTTTGGCCTGTCATTTGGCCGTCTATCCGGCCAGGTGGCCTCTTTATTTTTTGACTGTGAGGGCTCTATGGCTTCCTCGTCAAATTCTGGCAGCAGCTTGCGCTTCGGGTAGCTCTTTGTTTGATGGCCATTGCCATATTTGTCTGCGGTCTTGAGTACTTTGCTCCACTTTATTCTGAGTATGTCTTCCACTGTTTTGAGCTTCCGTTTTTCCTTCTTCAAACTTCTTGCAGTGGCGACGAGTCTTTTGTGAAGGTTCTTATGCTTCGGTGGTGTGTCTGGACTGTTGATTGCTCCATGAAGGGGTTGATTATCCGGTTCGTCCTGTTCGTCATCCGCTGGTTTGCCCTGCTCTATTGCTGGGTCGTTAGGAATGCTGCTTTGATCGAGGCGGGACTTAGGGCGGCGTCTACGTCGCCATTTTGGTTCTTTATCGGCGGGATTATCCTCTGCCGTGTCCCGTTGTTCCTCGTTATCGCTTCCCTTTGGGGTGTCCACCATATGTATGTCATGTGACGATGTGGCCTTCCAGTGCCCTGTAGGCGCTGGTTCTTGATTGTCTCCGGCATCGTCGTCCATACCGTTGATGTCTTCGGAGTCGTAGTTTAGCACGTCGGTTAGATCGTCGACGGTGGCTACGAAGTGGGTGGTGGGTGGGCTCTGAATTTCTTCATTGTCCGCGTCCCGACCATCCTGGCCGTTGTTCGGCCAGGGCTCTCCGGATAGTGAGAGATGCTTCAGCGAATTTAAGATATTGCCGAAGGGTTAGTGCTGATAGGTGTCCGCAGCGGTGAATTCCATGATCGGCGCCCAATCGGATTCGACTGGCAAGGGCGCAGGAGGTTCGGAGTCCGGCAGAGAGTCCGGCACCTCGGAGTCATGAGCTTTATGCGGGACAAGGTAAGTGTTCGGCTCCATCGACGTAGAAGTTGCAGCTCCCGAGGCAGTGTCCAACCATCCGTCCTCGATCTGAGCGATCGGCTCCGGACTATGGGTCAGAGAGGATTCGTGTGCGGCCTCCAAGGTGCTGTCCGGCGGCAGAGTTAGGTCGTGCCCATCTTGACAGCACGACACGCTCGGCTGTGGCTTAGATCCATCGAAGATCAAGTCCCCGCGGATATCGGCCGTGAAGTTTAGGCTTCCAAACCTGACCTGATGGACAGGGGCGTAGCTTTCAATCTGCTCCAGATGGCCAAGTGAGTTGGCCCGCAGTGCGATGCCGCCGAATACGAA
Organism: Triticum aestivum; assembly: GCF_018294505.1. Taxonomy (NCBI): domain Eukaryota; kingdom Viridiplantae; phylum Streptophyta; class Magnoliopsida; order Poales; family Poaceae; genus Triticum; species Triticum aestivum. The sequence continues at coordinate 518,266,857 of NC_057810.1, forward strand.
GATCTGTCCGGGGAGAAAAGTCTCACCCAGAACTGCGTCGTTGTCGATTGAAGAGGCCATCAAGCCTATCAGTGACGACACAGAGGAACTCTCAATGAAAGCACCAATGTCGGTGTCAAAACCGGCGGATCTCGGGTAGGGGGTCCCGAACTGTGCGTCTAGGCGGATGGTAACAGGAGATAAGGGACACGATGTTTTACCCAGGTTCGGGCCCTCTTGATGGAGGTAAAACCCTACGTCATGCTTGATTGATATTGATATTGTGGATGTTTACAAGAGTGGATCTACCACGAGATCAAGGAGGCTAAACCCTAGAAGCTAGCCTATGGTATGATTGTAATGGTTGTTGTTGTGTCCTATGGACTAGAGCCATCCGATTTATATAGACACCGGAGAGGGCTAGGGTTACATAGAGTCGGTTACAATGGTAGGAGATCTACGTATCCGTATTGCCAAGCTTGCCTTCCACGCCAAGGAAAGTCCCATCCGGACACGGGACAAAGTCTTCAATCTTGTATCTTCATAGTCTTGGAGTCCGGTCGATGATGATAGTCCGGCCGATGATAGTTCGGCTGATGATGGTAGTCCGGCTATCCGGACACCCCCTAATCCAGGACTCCCTCAGTGGGCTTAGGCCCCTTGTTCCTCTTCTTTGGTGCCGCGGCTACGACCAAATCCAGACCCAGGGGACAATCATTGGGTGCCGAAGAAGGGGGAGCACGGTAGCTCAGAGATAGAACGGGGCTTCACATATCCCAATCCATAACGAAATGCACAACATGGGATAGAGAACTTATATGGATCTGCAGCCCCTGACAACTTTGGCTTGCCACGGATGGGTCTTTGTTCTTGCATCCCCCAGCAACTCTGGCTTGTTGGGGTCCGAATGCCAGTCTGTCCCCTTCTCTCCAAAATAGCTCGGCAAGGATATTCGTGTGTCCTGCGAACCAAGGAAGACAGAGAAAAACCGAGAGACGCACACTCAACCTCTAAGCTAGGGGTTAGCCGCCGCTAAGCACTATCAACCCTAACCAAGGAAGAGACTCATCCTAGCATGCATGCTATAATTTAGGGTGCCAGCGCTTCATTTATTTATGCTCAGGGTCTGCGCCTGGCTTTGTACAAAGGGTTACATGCCTTGCCAGCAAGGCTTGTACAAAAGGGTGGCTTGCCGGGGGGCCTGGCAGCCGTGCCTTATGGGTAAAACTTGCGAAGATGCTCGATGTTCCAGGAGTTGCTCACTGGAATGGCATTTTCGGTCTCCAGCCAGACTGCGCTGGGCCTAGTGACTCGTGTCACCCGATAAGGGCCTTCCCACTTTGGCGTCAACTAGTTGGAATTCTTGGCCGACTAAACGTGCCAAAGAACAAGGTTGCCTTCCTCAAAGCTCCGGGCATGAACCTTGCGGCTATGGTAGCGGCGCAAAGCTTGCTGGTAGCGTGCTGCTCTCACAGCCGCCCGGAGACGATCTTCCTCAAGGAGCATCACGTCATGTCGGCGCAACTGCTCTTGCTCAAGCTCATCATAAGCGAGCACTCCAGGTGACCCGTATATGAGTTCCGTGGGGAGAACTACTTCTGCCCCGTAAACTACGGCAAAGGGTGTCTGGCCGGTGGCTCGATCTGGCCTCGTTCTGATCGACCAAAGAACCACCGGCAACTCATCAAACCAGCGCCTCCCGCTTTTGCGCAGCCTGTCAAAAGTCTTCGCCCTTAAGCCTCGCAGGACTTCAGCATTTGCTCTCTCCGCTTGGCCGTTGCTCCGTGCATGTGCCACGGAGGCAAAACAGACCCTGCTGACGAGATCCTCAATATATTGCATGAAGGCGTGACTCGTGAACTGTGTGCCGTTGTCGGTGATGATCCTGTTGGGCACCCCAAAACGGCACACTAGTCCCTTGAAAACTTGATGGCTGACTGCACTGTCACCTTCCTCACTACTTCCACTTCTGGCCACTTTGTGAACTTGTCGATTGCGACGTACAAGTACTCAAAGCCCACGACAGCATGGGGGAAAGGGCCCAATATGTCGAGCCCCCAGACCGAGAAGGGCCAGGAGAGAGGGATAGTTTGAAGGGCTTGAGCTGGTTGATGAAGCTTCTTTGAATGGAACTGGCATGCTTCACACTTGGTTACTAGCGCCGTCGCATCCTGGAGGGCGGTGGGCCAGAAGAAACCTTGCCGGAATGCCTTGCCGGCAAGGGCCCTCGACCCTATGTGGGAGCCACATATGCCTCCATGCATCTCTGCCAACAGCTTTAGTCCTTCCTCCCGGGAAATACACATCAATTTCACCCCATTCGGTCTTCTTCTGTACAATACATTATCAACGAATTGGTACAGAGCAGACCAACGAGCTACTCTTTCTGCCTCTTCCTGCTCCTCAGGGAGCTCTCCTTTCTGAAGGAATCGGACGGTGTGTTGTGCCCATGCCGGAGCCTGTGGCTCGACGGCAAGGACCAAAGGCATCTCTTTAGCCGCGGGAGCGGCCGCCTCCACGGCCATGACCTGAGGTCCTGCCGGAGTCGGTTACCCTGCGGCAGGGTCAGCATCCATGGCAATATCTTCGCCGGTGGCTCCGGGGAGCTTGGTGGGGAAGTACTTGCTGGGGCCTAGCTTCCTCCGTTGCTCTTCCCGGTCGATGGTTCAACAGATGGTTGGGTTAACTGAAGCACAAAAGTACCTGGTTCCACAGGTAGCTTGAGGGCAGCACGCTTTGACAGGTAGTCGGCGATGTCGTTCTCCGCCCGAGGGACATGCTCCCCTTGTATACCGTCAAAGCGCTCCTCCAGTTTCCTCACCTCATCCACATAGGCTTCCATCAACGGGCTTTGATAATCTTTGTTAATATTCCTGACGACAAGCTGCGAGTTGCCCCTACCTGGCGTGCCAAAGATGTCGGTGGGAAACGACACCTATGGGATCACTGGAATCCCTTCTACGGTTGCGGGGCGCGGGGATCGAGAGGATAGCGGGACTAGTAGACAACACAAGGGGGATTTACCCAGGTTCAGGCTGCAAAGATGCGTAAAGCCCTACGATCTTGCTTTGGTGGATGTATTAGTGTTCTTGAGCTCTCGAACTAGCTCTAGGTGCTGCGAGGTTTGAAAGAGCCGAATCCCTTCTCAGTGTGCCATGGGCCTCCTTTTATAGACGAAAGGGGCTGCCACAGTGGCACACAAGAGGTGGAAAGTGCTACAGCATCACGAGCTTATCGCTTGTATTACAGGACAAGATGCATTTAATGTGAGGCTTAGGTGTCCCTTCGCTTTATAGGGGACGGAAGCAAGGCCTGTCCCGTCCGTTGCCGCTCCTCCTCGCTTCGACACGTGCCCTAGCCAGCGGTGCATGCGGTGCCATGTAGGCAGGCAGGCAGCTGAGGTGGCGCGGTGGTCGAGCCTTCACGAAGGGTTGCATGTTGCCACGCAGGTGCCTGCCAAGCTGGCTGGGTCGGCAGCTGCATGCGAATGGCGGCGAAGGCTTGACTGGCGCGGGCCTGTCAGCGGCCCTGCCGGTGCGTTTGGCGAGGGTCTTGCCGGGCCACGGGGTCCCGGCAAGGGTCTTGCCGTGGCGTGCTGGCGTCCCCGTCAAGGGTCTTGTTGTGGCGCGCTAACATCCCCGGCAATGATCTTGCCGGGGGTCTCGTGGGTTTCTTCGGTGATGATAGTTGCTATCCTCATTCGATCTTGAGCATTCTATGTCTTCACAAAGATCTGCATTCCACCACGGAGGTGCCTCCCGAGCCCCTGTCCAATGCATTTGTCCAACGTTGGTGGGCTCAAGGGTGGCTCGCTCAGCTGGCATGGGCGAGCTGCCCCGGCAAGGGTCTTGCCAGGGCTGCCGAGGCTGCCCCGGCAAGGGTCCTTGCAGGGGAAACCTGCTTCGCCCATTCGATCTTCCTGGCCTTGGTCCTCGTCATTGCTCTATTTTCCTTGTGGCTTCGGCTTTTCTCTGGCTTCCCTTTCCTGCCCTGTGATGCATGGCCGTGGCGGGAGGCTCTAACTGCCCGTGCACAAGTAGAGGGGTCAAAAGCAGAGTCCCTACTTTTGTACACCGACACCAAGCTTCACCGGGACCTACATCGCCACTTTACCAGAAGAGGAGCGTTGGATGATTCGAGTTCAAGTTCCAGGAAGGACGTTCATGCCAATCACTGAGCCCATAGAGTTTTCCTTTGATGCACCAACCTAGAGTCCAGGAAAGAGCATGGAAGCCCACATCACCATGGGACGCACTGGAGAAGTTTACCACAAGGACCTCAAGGATACTATCTACCAGATTTCTGGGTGCCGGGGTGAGCAATGGGAGATGATCAGCACCAGGAGGGACATGCCTATTGCAGTTTTCATCCAGTAGTTAAACCAGCACATTCATCACCAGGAGAACCAGATGTGCGCAGGCATGATAGATCTGAAGAAGGTAATGACCAGGATCATGGAGCTGGAGGAAGAACTCAAGTCTACACGCGATGGATATGAGGAGGAAATGATGATACTCGTGGAGAAGAATGATGATCTGACAAGGAAGCTAGGAGTATTCATGGGAGACCCCGCGCCAGGAGGAGAAGACGATGATTCCACTTGTCCGGAGTACTACATCATCATTGACCACACCGACTCGGACCCCGATGATAGTGATGATGACTATGTTGATGAAGCTGGAGCAGATATCATGGAGTCTTCTATCGATCAAGTTTTCCAGTCGACCACCATATCAGTAGTAGTATTCCCCCATCTATATAGTATAGTCCGAGCATTTTTGTAATGATAGTTAGACCGATTGTATGCCCTTGTTTGAATTGATTGAAGTGTTATGTTTGTGTTTGTCTCATGTGCATATGGGTAGTGTTTTCCCTCTAGATCTCATTCTATTATGTTTTCTCATCTTTTCTAAACCCATCAGATGCCTCTGAGACGCGACAATGGATTTGCTTTCCCGCCGGAGCTCACTCAGTTGATCCAGCAGCAGAATGCCCTGATGCAGACATTAGTCCAAAATCAGAATCAGGGAAACAACAACAACAACAACCCACCACCACCACCACATGTTGATAGTTGTAGATGATTGGCTCCGCAAGATTGGAAGGGAGTTGACCACTGCAGGATGCACAGATGCGGAGAGAGTGCGTTTTGCTTCACATTAGCTTGATGGACTCGCAACATCATGGTGGGAGAATTTCATAGCCACTTACCCCATCGACACTGTCATATGGGGCCAGTTTCAGCAGGCTTTTTGCTCTGCCCATGTTTCAGCAGGAGCTATGGCCATGAAGAAGCGCGAGTTTCACAACTTGCGCCAAGGAGGACGCACAATGGGCTGGTATGTGGATGACTTTAGTAAACTAGCACGTTAGGCCCCGGATGGCATTGCTACAGATGCAGCTAAGCAGGAGAAGTTTTTGGAAGGACTAAATGATGAGCTGAGCATGCAGTTGATGGTGGCAACTTTCAACAACTACCAGGAGTTGGTAGATAGAGCTCTCATGATTGAAGGGAAGCAGCAGCAGATTGACAATCACAAGAGGAAGTATGGACAAGGGAAGTACAATTCAGGAGCTCAGCAGAGGCCCCGTTTTACCCGAACTCGGGAGGACACCTTCACCATAACCATGGAGGTCACAATTCCAATGGAGGGAGTTCTCACAACCATAGTGGCCCCAAGAATGGGAATGGGAATGGAGGAAGCAACGGCTAGAACCGTTCCAACCCAGCAACGCCCGCCAAGAAGGATCTAAGTCACATTACTTGTTTCAAGTGCGGGAAGAATGGACATTACGCCACAGAGTGTTCTGAAGCAAAGAATGGAAATGGAAATGGAAGCTCTGGGAAGAACCCCAACCCTTTCAACAGGGGACAAGTGAACCATGTTAACGTGGAGGAGGTTGAAGCGCAACCCGATGCAGTAATAGGTAAGTTTTTGGTTAAGTCATTTACAGCAATCGTTCTTTTTTATACTGGTGCATCGCATTCATACATATCAAGGGGATTTGTGGATAAGTATAAGTTTCCCACCAAAGTTCTTAGAACACATATGTTAGTAAGTTCGCCAGGAGCGGAACATATGGCAAGCCAAGGATGTTTTCAAATGCCATTGACCATAGGTAGGAATGTTTTCCCATCAGACCTGATAATTCTAGAGTCGCAAGGTTTGGATGTGATTTTGGGTATGGATTTTCTATCGATGTATAGAGGGAACATCGATTGTGCTAGTAAGTCGATTATGCTCACCACCCCAGAAGGAAGGTGGATTAAGTATGTACCCCGGCATGTGCCGAAGAGGACTCAAGTGAATACCTTATCAGGAGTTGTACAGGAGGAAGTACCAGTGGTGAAGGATTTCCCTGATGTATTTCCATAAGAGTTGCTAGGCATGCCACCGGATAAATACTTTGAGTATTTTATTGAGCTTTTGCCAGGCACAGGGCCAATATCTAAGAGACCGTACAAGATGCCCGCAAAGGATTTGGAGAAAATTAAGAAGCAGATTAAGGAGTTACTGGATAAAGGGTATATTCGCCCAAGTTCGTTACCTTGGGGATCACCAGTGCTTCTAGTGGAGAAGAAGGATGGATCGTTGAGGATGGTTGTTGATTATCGTGGATTGAATGAAGTGACGATCAAGAACAAGTACCCACTGCTGATGATCAATGATTTGTTTTACTAGTTGCAAGGAGCTAAAGTATTTTCCAAGATCGATCTGCGATCAGGATACCACCAGCTGAAGATCCGCGAGAAGGATATCCCTAAGACAGCTTTTACCACAAGGTACGGGCTATATGAGTATACCGTTATGTCATTTGGTCTGACTAACGCACCTGCCTATTTTATGAACATGATGAACAAGGCGTTTTTGGAGTTTTTGGATAAGTTCGTCGTGGTGTTCATTGATGATATTTTGGTCTACTCTAAGAATGAAGAGGAGGACAAGGAGCATTTGTGTTTGGTACTTGGGAAGCTTAGAGAACATCAGTTATATGCCAAGTTCAGCAAGTGTGAGTTTTGGTTAAAGAAAGTTAGATTCCTCGGACATGTTGTATCCAGAGAAGGAATAGCAGTAGACCCCACGTCAGTTGGAGAGATCCGGAGTTTTCTTGGACTCACGGGATACTACAGGAGGTTCATTGAGAATTTCTCTAAGATTGCAAAGCCCATGACAGAGTTGTTGAAGAAAGACACCAAGTTCAAATGGACTGAGGAATGTGAGGCCAGTTTTCAGGAATTGAAGAAACGCTTGGTTACAGCCCAGTGTTGATTCTTCCAGATGAATGCAAGGATTATCAAGTGTATTGCGACTTTTGTCGTTGAGGACTTGGAGCAGTGCTGATGCAGGAGGGAAGAGTTGTTTCATATGCCTCACGACAGCTTAAACCGCATGAGTTGAATTATGCTACACACGATTTGGAGTTAGCAGCCGTAGTGCATGCGTTGAAGACATGGAGACATTTTCTCATCGGGAACCATTGTGAGGTGTACACGGATCACAAGAGTTTGAAGTATATCTTCACGCAGAAGGAGTTAAATCTCAGGTAGAGGAGATGGTTGGAACTCATCAAGGATTATGATATGAGGTTGCATTATCATCACGGAAAGGCTGAAGTAGTAGCCGATGCGTTGAGCCGCAAGAGTCATGTCAATACACTCATGACCGGAGAGTTACCCAAGGAGTTAGCAGAGGATCTTCGTGAACTAACTTTGGAGATAGTTCCGATAGGCTATGTAGCAGCATTGGAAATTCAGTCTACTTTGATGGATAAGATCAGAGAAGCTCAGAAGACGGACAAGGATATTTTTGAGATAAAAGAAAGGATGAGAAAAGGAAAGGCCAAAGGATTTCGTGAGGATGAGCACGATACCTTATGGTTCGAGGATCACGTATATGTGTCTAATGACCCGGAGATCAGGAAGTTGATTATGCAGGAGGCCCATGATTCGCCGTATTCGATTCACCCAGGAAATACCAAGATGTATATGGATTTGAAGGACAGTTTCTGGTGGACCGGAATGAAGAAGGATGTTGCGAAGTATGTAGCTGTTTGTGATGCATGTCAGAGAGTGAAGGCAGAGCATCAGAAGCCAGCAGGATTGCTACAGCCATTGCCGATACCCGAATGGAAATGGGATAAGCTAGGCATGGATTTTATCACGAGATTGCCCAGGACTCGTTCAGGTTGTGACTCGATATGGGTTGTAGTCGATCGTTTGACGAAAGTAGCTCATTTCATCCTAGTGAAGACCACTTACACCAGTTCTAAGTTTGCAAAGATATACATGACCAGGATCGTATGTCTGCATGGAGTTCTAAGGACCATTGTACCAGATAGAGGAACCCAGTTTACCTCGAAGTTCTGGAACCAGTTGCATGAGACTTTGGGTACCAGGCTAGAATTCAGTACAGCCTTTCATCCACAGACAGATGGACAGACCGAGAGAGCTAATCAGATTCTGGAGGACATGTTGAGAGCTTGTGCGCTAGACTATGGATCTAGTTGGGACGACAATTTGCCATATGCAGAGTTCTCTTACAATAACAGTTATCAAGCCAGTTTGAAGATGGCCCCTTTCAAAGCTTTGTACGGAAGGAGGTGCAGGACCCCGTTGTTGTGGGATGAAGTTGGAGACTATCAGTTGTTCGCACCAGATCTGATTAAAGAGTCTGAAGAGAAGGTTCAGATGATTCACGATAGACTCAAGGTAGCCCAATCCAGGCAGAAGAGTATGCGGATTCTAAACGCAAGGAGATAAATTACGAAGTCGAGGACCGAGTGTATCTTCGTGTGTCCCCACATCGAGGAGTTAAGCGTTTTGGAGTTAAGGGAAAGTTAGCACCAGGTTTTGTGGGACCATACAAAGTTTTGGCACGTATGGGAGAGGTAGCCTACAAACTGGAGTTACCCAAAGGATTGTTAGGAGTTCATGATGTGTTCCACGTTTCCCAATTGAAGAAGTGCCACGCAGAGATGGCCGATATCCCTCTGAGAGATACAGTGCCGCTGGAAGCGATTCAGTTGGATATTGATTTGACCAACGAGGAGAAACCAGTGAAGATTCTCGAATTTGCCAGCCGAGTCACTCGCAGCCAGGTTATCAAATTCTGCAAAGTTCAGTGGAGTCACCATACCAAGGATGAAGCCACCTGGGAACGAGAGGGAGACCTACGGAAGGACCACCCGCACCTATTTTCTAGCCAACCCGAATCTCGAGGGCGAGATTAATCTTAAGGGGGGTAGGTTTGTAACATCCCAAATTTCCAATTTGGTATGTTATACATTAGATCATCATGCATATCATATTTTATTGTATTTTGCCTTGATCCTCGAAATTCTAAGCAACTCAAGGACCCATAGAGAGAGTTGGGGATTTCAGCGTTTTCATATTTGATTTTTTTCGAATATCGAAACAAGGATCATTTAGTTTTAATTATTTTCTCTTCAAAAATATTTCATAATAAAAATATATGAGAGGAGATAATATTACTTCTCCAAAATAAATGAGTTGAAGAAAAATATTAAAATCAAATAATTTAATTTTATTTGGATTTTATTGCAATTTTATTTGAATTAGAAAAATTGCAGATTTTCAAAATTGCATTTTTAGGCCAAGAAAATGTTCATCTAGTTCTAAATATTTTATTTAGACAGTGAAAATTTGTTTTGGCATTTTTAGATTTTTATTTTATTTTCTAGGATTCGATTTCGGTGGAATTTATTTAAAAAAAATGTTCGCGTGCCCGACTGGGCCAACGGCCCAGGCGAGCCGGGCCGGCCTCGCGAGTGCTGCCGCCTCGCCCCGCCGTGCAGCCTCCGGACTCGGGGAGTCCGACCCTGAGCCGATGTTGTCGTCGCCCCTTGCCCAAGTCGGCCACCCCCCTGCCTCCTATATATACCGCCTCCCCCGCCGCCTCTCTCAGCCACACACCACCACGCCGCCCTGCACCCGCAGCCGCCGCCTCCTCAACGCCGCCGCCCGACGTCGTCGTCGCCCCCTCGCTGCCCCGCTGCCTAGGCCAAGCCCCACCGGAGCCGCCCCGCCTCGCCGGAGCCTCACCGGAGGTAGAAACCGCCGCCGCCGCCGTTTCGGTTTTTTTTTGAAAAACTGCGTAGTTTTTTTAGAAACCTAGAATTTTAATTTTTTTGAGATTAGATCGGTTCGGTTTTCTCGGTTTACCTAAATAGCGGACATTCGTCCGTACATTCATTTTAATGAACGGTGTTCACCCGTTAGCCGAAGACAGCGAACATTCGTTCGTTAGCCTGTTCGTTAGTTTTTCTTTTTCCAGGGTTTTTCCGCGATTATTTTCGATCGCGATTTCTGCCCAGATTTTCGTTTTAGTTTATATTTTCGCTCGTTTATCAGAATCAGGCGATTCAAGTGCCTAGATCTTCGTATCGAAGCCCTCTTTCTGTTTAATCAACTTGAACAAGATTTTGGTACTGTAAAATTTGACTTTAGTCCAGATTACTAAACGAATCTTGTTTCTTTCGCAGTTTGAGTTTCGTTGCTTCGTTTGATTTGATTCTTTTTGCATACCGGAGTTCTTAAGTTGAACTTTCTGGTTAGTTCTCTTATTTGAGTTTTACCCGTGCTTCTAGCTGAGTGCTTATTGTATGTCTTGTTTGTTTGCGATAGAGTACCCGGAGTGCGAAGCGTGCTACTACGAGTCTCTAGGTTTCACGGATCATCAGCAAGGCAAGTAACAATTTGATCATTCCTCTTTACTACCCAGTTTTATTGCATTAGATCAATCCTCAAACATTGCACGGTTAGGATCTGTTTAACATGTGGGTTCTGGGAAGTAGATGATGAGGTAGAACCTATTGCCCTGTTTATTATCAACCCTTTGGGAGTTACTTCTATGTTGCTTATATTACTATGCTATGCTCGTAGACGTGGTTTGGTTTGAGTGATTCATGACAAATGTGAGAGTTATCATTAATGGATAACTTAAGGTGGCTACTTTAATACACATCTGGGTGGATTGCTTGAGGCACCCTGGAGTACCCAGTGGTTGTCAGGGCACCTGGAGAATCCAGTGTTGTCCTAGGATATCCCGGAGTACCCGTGTGATCATCCTACGGTCCGCCACCCAGGCTCAAAGGGATCATAAGATTATTCATGCTAGAAACTTCCGTGTGCAGCCACAAGCTATTATGGGCTCTAGCATAGTTGAGTAAGTTGCAAGACCTCTTTGAGTGGTGGGCTAGCAGATGTAGGGGAAAGTAGGTGTAACTGTCCACACAGGGTAAAGAGTTATTGTTTCAGAAAGACCGTGTCTCGTTTCTCCAACCATGGATGTATTCGATTCTTGTGGGGAAAAGTTCACAAACCTCTGCAGAGTGTACAAACTAATCATGGTTAGCCGTGTCCCCGGTTATAGACGTTTTGAGTATCTAGTTCTTGGATTATCATGTTGATCTCATCACTCTTAATATAATTTGATTGGGTTTAGTGATGATGCTTAATTGGGATTGAGTTGGAGGAACCTTCTCAATGTTTAACAACCACCATGATAGTTCAATAAAATTTATTACTTTGTTGTAGGAAAAATTGGTTTTATGCAAAACTGTAACCATAGAGCTTTCCACCAGCCATATATGCATGTAGTGATAGCATTTATTCTATTCATTACTCTATGTGTTACATTGCCAGCATATTCCTTGTGCTGACCCGTTTCGGGCTGCAACATTCATGTTGCAGAATTTTCAGACGACGAGTAAGGTGCCATAGTGTCGGGGAACGTAGTAATTTCAAAAAAATTCCTACGCACACGCAAGATCATGGTGATGCATAACAATGATAGGGGAGAGTGTTGTCCACGTACCCTCGTAGACCGAAAGCGGAAGCGTTAGCACAACGCGGTTGATGTAGTCGTACGTCTTCACGGCCCGACCGATCAAGCACCGAAACTACGGCACCTCTGAGTTCTTGCACACGTTCAGCTCGATGACGTCCCTCGAACTCCGATCCAGCCGAGTGTCGAGGGAGAGTTCCGCCAGCACGACGGTGTGGTGACGATGTTGATGTTCTACCGTCACAGGGCTTCGCCTAAGCACCGCTACAATATTATCTAGGAGGACTATGGTGGAGCGGGGCACCACACACGTCTAAAAGATCAATGATCTATTGTTGTGTCTAGAGGTGCCCCCCTGCCCCACTATATAAAGGAACAAGGGGGGGGGGCTGGCCAGCCAGGAGGGGCGTGCCAGGAGGAGTCCTACTCCCACCGTTAGTAGGACTCCCTCCTTTCCTTATCCAACTAGGAGAGGGGGAAGGAAGGGAGAGAGGGGAGGAAGGAAAGGGGGCGCTGCCCCCCTCCTTGTCCTATTCGGACAAGAGGGGGAGGGGGCGCGCGGCCTGCCCTGGCCGCCCCTCCTCTTCTCCACTTTGGGCCCGTGTGGCCCATTAACCCCCCGGGGGGTTCCGGTAACCCCCCGATACTCCAGTATATATACGATAACCCCCGAAACCATTTCGGTGTCCGAATATAGTCGTCCAATATATCAATCTTCATGTCTCGGCCATTCCGAGACTCTTCTTCATGTTTGTGATCACATCCGGGACTTCGAACTATCTTCGGTACATCATAATATATAAACTCATAATATAACTGTCATCTAACTTTAAGCGTGCGGACCCTACGGGTTCGAGAACTATGTAGACATGACCGAGACATGTCCCCGGCCAATAACCAATAGCGGAACCTGTGGCACCCCGATTCGCATGGAGCAGGGGGCCTTCGCACTTCAGCCTAGGATAACACCCGACGCACGACAGGTCCATGATACAGCATTCCAGGTACAAGAATATTCATCAAATACATGTGTATATACTTACATCAGTGATGAATATAATCTTCTGGCATAGCCCTAAGGCTATTTACATGGCAGCGGAAGTCTATTTAAATGGCGGCGGAAGTCTTGGCAGCATATCACTCTGGCTGGGCTCCACAACTCACAGGACTGGCAAGATTACGGCCTAGCACGACGGAACAAGTGAACGACCTACAAAACTGGCATGACACGCCAGGTCAGTACATTGAATGTACTTGCAAGACAACCAAATACATAGCATCCAAACAAGCAGAAGACAAAGCAGGAGCCAAGCGTCTGCAACAATCTAGCTCATATCAGAAACTAAGCATGGCATAATATCAACTGAAGACATGAATCAAACTAACATCATGGCATCCACTAGCATGGCAACAACATGGCATAGCAAATTTATCTCTAACATGGCAACAGCAAACATAGCATATCATCTCAATCATATCAATCAAAGCATGGCATGGCCTCATGAAACTATGCTGAAAATAAACTATCAATCATATCAAATACAGACATAGCATGTTAACTGTATGCAACCATCTCATGTTCTACCATGGTTCTTTAAATGCAAACATATTACTCATGCAATGCAACCAAACTTATGCACTGAGTCCCTCGGACTCTTTACCAACGGTGATCACCTCATTTCCTGATCACAAACAGAGACAAACTCGTGATCCTTACGGCGATCACAAACCGACCAATAAATGGCCCGTGATCCTTACGGCGATCACAACCCGACCACTAACTAGACCGTGATCCTTATGGCGATCACAACGCGACCACATCTGGCCCGTGATCCTTACGGCGATCACAACCCGACCACATCTGGCCCAGCTTAATTATTTTAGGTTTATCCTCCATTCCGACCAAGACCCGATAGTGTACCCTACTAAGAACTTATGCCCATGACCGAGGACGCGGCTATCGATAGTTTAAATACACTGTGTAGAGGTAGCGCATTGTACCCACACTACAGAACCATGGCCTCGCACTCCCATTCGTGTGGACCAACGGCATTCCGACGAAACCGATCTACTGTCATGACACTCTCCCGGCCACTCCGACTCACTCCCCACTGGGCTGGTCATGGGTGGCCCCGTGTCTACCTCCAGACACCTCAACGACCACCATCGTGGCCCGTCCCACATTGGGACACGTGCACAAAAACTTAACTTAACAACGGGCTCACAAGGTCATGCTCCGCCTACCTGATTAGGGTAGCGCGTGCCCATAACCTTCCCTAGTTGGAGCACCGGCGAGAGGCACGACAATAGACCACATTAGGGCCGTCCCATACGGCAAATGTGGTTGCACTGGAAAAGTTTGATTTGGCGGCACTATGACTCGATCCCATCGATGACGGAGGAGTTTTGTTATAAAGTCATATTATTATCTTCTCCATCATCAATCATCATGCAAGCATTTTAACATGAATGCAACAATGAGCATACATCATACAAATGCTTTAATAACATATCGAACTTCTCAAGTGAACAACTACAGCATAAAGAACATAACAATACCAAGTACTAACTTATCCATGGTGTATCATAGCATTTTACAACGATGACATGAAAATAAGGTAGAGTAGTGACATGGCATTATCAAGATCAACATTCTAACTAGCATGGCAAGAGATAGCATAAAAAGCACAGCATGCATGGTAAGCATAAGGAATAACTGCAGATAAAAACAATAAGCAACAACTACAACTACACACACACAAGGTGCAAGCAAAGTCAACATGCAAGTTCGAGGCTCATGATAAGAGGTTGGCTTGCCTGGGGGTCGACAAATACTCCGGGAAGAAGTGGGAAACGATCGCGGAAAAATTGCCGGAAACAGTTCTCTCTCGGAGGGGCTTTTTACGGACAAGGGCAAAGTGGTCATTTTTACAGTGTCAACCCATAGTGAAAATGATGGAAACGGAACGGGCTCGACGAGACGAAGACGTGGGCATTGGATTTACCTCAAACGGAGTTACTGTTAAAAAGATACGGACGTTTAAAACTCAGGGACTAATCTGTAAAAATTCTTCTACAAACAGGTCCCTGGCAGTTTGAAACGGACGTGTCTTTTCGGCAATACGTCTTCTTATCAGGAAAACGGCTCGCGGCGGGGGCGCTTCCACTTATCCACGCTGGCGAAGACTAGGTCAAAGCAGCAGCTGCGGGGCCGGGCTCCTGGGCCACTGACTGGTTGGGCCGCAGGGCCCGCCTGGCCAGCCTTGCCAAGTCAATGCTCCAGTCGGCCGGCTCCTTCTTCTCTGCGACGCACGCCCGCGGGACAGAAGACGGCCGTGCTCCGGCGACGAGTCCCGGCGACACGGGCCACCTCCGGCGACGCTCCGGCCACCGGCGTGCTCACCGAGGAGAGGCGCACCCGTTCCCCCATTTCATGGACTCCAAAAACGAGGGGGACGACGGAGTTCTTGAGAATGGCGGACGGCGTTGGAGGCTTCGGTCGTCGGCGTGGGGAGGGCTACGGTGGCTCCGGCGACGAGGCGAGGATCTGGGAGGTTCCGCCGGAGTTCGGAGGGTCTGGTGGGGATGCTAGGAGGGAGGAAGGGCTCCGGTGGCCGCGGATTTAGTCGGTCACCGACGGCGGCCATGGCGATGGGGAGTGGTCAGAGAGGCTCGGAGGCGAGGGGCAAGAGCTGCGGGAGGCTTGGTGGACTGCGAGGGGGCTCGAGGCTGCTTAAATATCCGCAGGGAAGGCTCGAGAAGGAGGGGGCGAGGTGGCACGCGGCGGGCGACGTGTCGCACGTCGGCGACGGCGCAGTCGTCGGCAGACGCGGCCAGGGCTCACGGGAACGCACGGGAAGGCGACTAGGAGGGCACGGACGAGCGCCAGAGGCTCACGGAGACGAGCAGAGCTCGAGGACAAGAGGGGGAAGAGGACAGAGGAGAGGAAGAAGACGAGCTCACGGGCACGCACTGCTCGAGCTTTGGCACGGCTCGCCGGAGAAGCAAACGGAGGGGGCGCGGGGTCCAGGCGAACGGCAACGACGATGCGGAGCTGAAGAACATTAATGGCGAGGTCAGGGACTGTCGGAGCAGCGCTGACGTCAAGAACAGTGGCTAGACCACCGCTTTGACAGGTTGCACGCGTAGTCACCACTGGCATGGCGCGATCCTTGGATTTTACTGCGGTTAAAACATGTCTAACGCGTATCCTTCAAAGATGTAGTGTTACTGAGGTAAATGCTTGGGCAGAGACAAAGTGAGCTGAGTAAATCAAGCTCCACAAGTTTACTGTAGTAAACTTGTCAATGTCCTAGAGGTAAAACCACAAGTTTAATGCAGTAAATTTGATGTCTGGGAGTCTTAGGGTAGCAAGTACTGCGGACCTGGTAGTTTTGAGGGCATTATGACAATTATTTAGCATGGTTGCTGTACAACTGCTAATATATGTCCAGAAACTAGATGATGATGAAGCACTCCCTAGGGAGGTTGGATTGAGATATAACTTGGCAAATCCTCACGATTAGGTCATAAGTAGATGCTGTAAAAATATCAGCCCAAATGGACTTGCCAAATTGATACTTTCTTCACAAGCATTACTTTGGACCTGAAACTTGGGAAAATCCGAGGAAAATATTGGCTAAGTAAAATTAGCCAAACTCTTGAGTAGGTGGGTTATATGAATAGTAGAACGCCTGGAATTAGTTTTAGCCATAATAGAGCAACATAAAATATACTTGATTCACAAACTGAAAATTTGGACAGAAAACAAGAATTGCTCCTGTGCTCCTATAACTAAATGAACTGATCTGAATTTTGGTGAAGGATAATTATTTGAGATATTAGAGAGGATGGAAAAGTTTCATTCCATTTGGAATCTCTATGAAGGTACTTCCTTCACAAAGTGACAATCTGGTCGGAAACTTTGAAAAATTGCAGAGGGAGATAGGACGATTGGATTGAGCTCATCTTTGGTATCCATGGGTTATTTATCAATAGTAAACACCCTACCAATTTTCCGCTCATATGGAATTAGTAATAAAGCACTTCCTTTGCAAAATTTCAGAGAAGGCAGAAACTTGCATTGTTTCATCTGCTCAAATTTTGATCTGTGAAACATGAGATGATGATGGAACTAGTGATTATATAGCAAGGGAAAGCTCCACAATTTATGTGAGAAGTTTAACAGCTATAAAAATATTAGTTCCTTTAGAAAGTGGCAGAAATGCAATATTGGTATTAAATAGGAAAAGGCAATTTTCCTTATTTAATTATGACCAATATAATTTCCAGAGCTTTTATTAGGCATAATTATCAACTCCACCAATTCACATGAATTTAGGAGATGTCTAGCTATGCCTTTTGATTTTATTCCACAAAAAGGCAAGAAAAGGAATAAATAACAATTCAAAAATATTGCATGGGACTTGGCTATATTTTTGCATATCCAAGGTTTAGAAGGATAGGAGGGTCTCTAGGAACAGATGGGTTGATCAACAGATCAAGGAAAATGATAGCCCCTTTGAAATCACAAAGGGAATATTCAAATCCCAAAAATTGGAATTAGGGTTTGAGAGGGTTTAAGATGATGCAACTGAGGTCTTGCCCACTGAAAAAGACATGAGCAAGTTTTGAAAGGTTGGAAATGACAAGAAATCTCAGAGTCATCCAACAAACTCAGGGGAAAGATTTTGAAAAATGAGTGCGAGGAAGGAATAACAGCACAAAAATTGATAACCCAATTTTGGGGCTGTTACAAACCTTCCCCCCTTAAAAGAATCTCGTCCTCGAGATTCCTAGGGTTACAGCAGAAAGAAAAGATAACCACTCCGGGGGAAAATCTCTGGGTTAAAATTTAACCCTTTGATTGAATTTTAACGAGTTGGGGCACCGATAATTGGTACACCCATGGAGAGACCGGGAAAACACGGCTAAATCCACGGCTAGGGGCACTCGAGATCAAACTCTCAAAAAATTGCTAGATGCACCCAGTGAACAGTGGACTCACCGGCTGACACGTGGGTCCAGGGCCCACTGGCAGCCTCCTTCTTCTACCTCCGGCTGACTGCTTCTCCCGTGCTGCTGCTTCGCGTGCGGCTTGGCGCATCGTGCATCTAGCTCCTAGGGCGATGAGGACCCTAGTGCCATTGTGCGTGGTGTGCACGATGCCAGTGCAGCGAGCACTCACGTCGCGGGCCAGCACCTTGTCGGCACTGCTCGCGGATTCGCCTCCTGGACGCCGGTGATCGGGCAACGAGCGAGTTTTCCTGGACTCCGTGCACCGTACACCGGGGTTGGGCTATAAAAACGGCAGCACGACTTGCGTCCAACACACAAACACAATGCCACTCTACTACCTCTTTGGTTTGAGCGAGATCGAGCCGAGCTCCTTCAGCGAGGAGGTGTTCTTGGTGGCACTACGGTCCTTCCTCGCGGCACTGCTGGGCACGCTGGTCGGCTCGTCGATCCTCCTGGTGATACTCATCAGGAACGAGCGGGCTCGAAACAACGCGTGGCTGGTGGCTGGAGGTGTGGAAGACGGTGCACGGGGTGGTCCTCTGCCACGCTTGGTCCTCTGTCGCGTCACGCCGATGGAGTAATCGCGTGCTGCGGTGGAGCGGTGGTGGCGACTTGCGGCGCCACGCAAGGCAGGGATGGTGTGGGTGATGGGGTCCAGACGCAGGTGAGGTGGCTATGCTAGCTCAGGAATCGATTTAGGGCACGGAAAAAATTTCGCGGATCGCTCCATGAAATGTAGGTGTCAAGGTAGAATCGGAGTTGAAATCTGTATCGGGGAGTTGTAATGGATCGCGAGAAATAAAGCTGGCAGTGTTTCTCTAGAAACACAATTGGGTTCACGAAAAAGAATCAGGGATGAGAAATGGCCAAATGAAAATGGCCTCTTTGGGGTTCTGGGTTTGGGAACATCTGGCACACGGGGTATGCACAGATAGAGAGGGATATGTGACTTTGCATTCCCCCGAGTACTGCTCAGTTGTACTCGTGGGTGAACTGGGTATGTGTGCAGTATGCAGTAAAATCCAAACAAACAGATGCAATAAAGAGGCAACGGAAAAACACACCAAACAAATCACACTAAAGTGTTTTAATGCTAGTGGGTATGTGTACTCCTGGTATACATATACCTACACCAGCGTGCATTTTATTAAAGACTTGGGACGAGTCAATGTGGTTTTTAGTGTATGTGTCGTACTGATAAAATCTTGTTAGAAAACATTGCCAACCCGGTCAAACATTTCTGTTTGACAGAGAGACAAGCAAAAACAAACACACAAACAAAAGCAAGCAAGCAAATAACACAGCATACGGGTTACAACAGTACCAGCATACAACAAGCACAGACGCACTACGTGCTAATCGAAACTACTCACTCCGGGATACATGGTTCTACCCTCATATCGGGGATGAACCGACAGACCGATCGACTAGCAAGGACCACTGACTGTGTGACCGAAGTCAGGCAGAAGACTGGCCTTGTTGGGGCTCTCCTGGAGGACGAAGACTGAGCCAATCTCCATCTTCATCATCTGGCACTTCTATGGGTTGGGGCGGTGGGGCTGGAATTGCTCCAGGAAAATGCTGCTAATGGATCAGGAGAAGAGACTTGTCGAGGGTGATGATGTTTGGCTTGGACCACATCACAGGTTGAGAGGATAGCACTGGTTGATAGGATAGCACTGGTTCGGATGGCGTTGGGCCAACAGCTTGAGATGCGAACTTACGAGCCTCACGGTAAGCTTCCTTGACGACTCATACCACATTATTGTCCATGGCTCTAAACTCGGCAAGCAGCATTGAAATCAACATCCCCTGGGCAGTGATGTATTGCACCAGGCGAGCGATTGTAGGATCATCTCCTTGGCTAACGGAAGAAGGCTGCATTACTGCATTTGACGCAGTGGGGAAAAAGCAGAACTCCCGCCTTGTTGCTACATGCGGGAAGTTGGTTCGGAGGTGAAGGATAGCCTCCACAGCAGCGGCTTGAATGGCTAAACAAGAGGTAGGCATGGCTCTACCCTGTAAAACCAAAGGCTGGACATCTGCTACAGGGCCTAGGCTGATGTGCACTCTTGCAGTAAAGCGATGAAGGTGAGGGACGGGTGTCGATTGGAACACCAGGTAATCGGGGCTAATCCTACCGACAAATGCTTTGGTGAGCATCTCGGAAAGAAGGGGTGGAAAACCAGGGTGGTTGATGGCATAGGTGCGGGTGTAATACGTGGGAGTTTTGGAGCTGCTAGCCATGGTTGGGGTGCTACTAGCTAAGCTTTTCTGCAGGGACATGGCAGACTGAGGAACGAGCAATACGGCTAGCGGAAAGGGGGTTTTATAGGCGGCTACGCGGGACAGGCCCACATGGCGTGGCCCCTTTCCCTTAATGGCGAAGGGAAAGCGATGCGGCCGACCAGAAAGGATAGGATTGCTACACGTTACACGGATAACTAGGCGGGGACAGCGGGGTGAGGACGTGTCGGTCCCGACTGCGCCACCTGTTGATTAACAGTGGCCATGCCAGATGCCAGGGATGGGTCAAATCCCTTAGGGTCATTACGGGTTGATGGTGGCAGTGATCTAATGCTAGGATAATCTATGCCAGCCTGGCTGCTCTGATACCAAGCCCTATGGCACCTCGATCCGCATGGAGCAGGGGGCCTTCGCACGTCAGCCCAGGATAACACCTGACGCACGACAGGTCCATGATACAGCATTCCAGGTACAAGAATATTCATCAAATACATGTGTATATAGTTACATCAGTGATGAATATAATCTTCTGGCATAGCCCTAAGGCTATTTACATGGTAGCAGAAGTCAATTTAAATGGCGGCAGAAGTCTTGGCAGTATGTCCCTCTGGTTGGGCTCCACAACTCACAGGACTGACAAGATTACGGCCTAGCACGATGAAACAATTGAACTACCTACAAAACTGGCATGACACACCAGGTTAGCACATTGAATGTACTTGCAAGACAACCAAATACATAGCATACAAACAAGCAGAAGACAAAGCAAGAACCAAGCGTCTACAACAACCTATCTCATATCAGAAACTAAGCATGACATTATATCAAACGAAGACATAAATCAAGCTAACCTCATGGCATCTACTAGCATGTCAACAACATAGCATATCAAATTTACTTCTAACATGGCAATAGCAAAGCATATCATATCATCTCAATCATATCCATCAAAACTTGGCATGGCATAAATAAACTATGCTAAAACTAAACCACCAATCATATCAAATGCAGACATAGCATGTTAACTGCATGCAACCATCTCATGTTCTACCATGGTTCTTCAATGCAAAGATATTACTCATGCAATGCAACCAAACTTGTGCACCGAGTCCCTCAGACTCTCTTACCAACGGTGATCACCTCATTTCCTGATCACCAACAGAGACAAACTCATGATCCTTACGGCGATCACAACCCGACCAACGACTGGCCCGTGATCCTTACGGCGGTCACAACCCGACCAACAACTGGCCTGTGATCCTTACGACGATCACAACCCGACCACATCTGGCCCGTGATCCTTACGGCGATCACAACCCGACCACATCTGGCCCAGCTTAATTATTTTAGGTTTATCCTCCATTTCGACCAAGACCCGATAGTGTACCCTACTATGAACTTATTCCCATGACCAAGGACGCGGCTATCGATAGTTTAAATACACTCTGCAGAGGTAGCGCACTGTACCCACACTACGGAACCCATGGCCTCGCACTCCCATTCGTGTGGACCAACGGCATTCGGACGAAACCGATATACTGTCATGACACTCTCCCGGCCACTCCGACTCACTCCCCACTAGGCTAGTCATGGGTGGCCCCGTATCTACCTCCAGACACCTCAACGACCACCGTGTGGCCCGTCCCACTCTGGGACACGTGCACAAAACTTAACTTAACAACGGGCTCACAAGGTCATGCTCCGCCAACCTGATCAGGGTAGCGCGCGCCCATAACCTTCCCTAGTTGGAGGCACCGACCAGAGGCACGACAATAGACCGAATTAAGGCCGTCCCATACCGGCAAATGTGGTTACACTTGGAAAAAGTTCGATTTGGCGGCACTATGACTCGATCCCATTGATGACGGAGGGGTTTTGTTATTAAGTCATGTTATTATCTTCTCCATCATCAATCATTATACCAGCATTTTAACATGAATGCAACAACGAGCATACTTCATACAAATGCTTTAACAAAACATCGGGCTTCTCAAGTGAACACTTACAGCATAAAGAACATGACAATACCAAGTACTAACATATCCAAGGTGCATTACCATCATCATATCATTTTATAACGATGACTTGAAAATAAATTAGAGTAGTGACATGGCATCATCAATAACAACATTCTAATTATGATGGCAAAAGATATCATGAAACGCACAAGCATGAATAAAAAGCATAATGAAATAACTGCAGACGAAAACGATAAGAAACAACTGCAACTACACACACAAGGTGGAAGCAAAGTCAACAGGCAAGTTCGGGGCTCGTGAAAAGGGGTTGGCTTGCCCGGGGGTCGACAAATACTCCGGGAAGAAGTGGGAAATGATCACGGAAAAATTGCCGGAAACAGTTCTCTCTCGGAAGGGGCTGTTTACGGACAAGGGAAAAGTGGTCATTTTCACAGTGGCAACCCATAGTGAAAATGATGGAAATGGAATGGGCTCGACGAGACGAAGATGTGGGCGTCGGATTTACCTCAAACGGAGGTATGGTTAAAAAGATACGGACGTTTAAAACTTAGGGACTAATCTGTAAAAATTCTTCTACAAATAGGTCCCTGGTAGTTTGAAACGGACGCGTCTTTTCTGAAATACGTCTTCGAATCAGGAAAACGGCTTGCAGCGGGGGCGCTTCCACTTATCCACGCTGGCGAAGACCAGGTCAAAGCAGCAGCTGCGGGGTCGGGCTCCTGGGCCACTAACTGGTGGGGCCGCGGGGCCCGCCTGGCCAGCCTGGCCAAGTCAGTGCTCCAGTCGGCCGGCTCCTTCTTCTCCGCGATGCACGCCCGCGAGACAGAAGACGGCCATGCTCCGGCGACGAGTCCCGGCGACACGGGCCACCTCCGGCGACGCTCCGGCCACCGGCGTGCTCACCGCAGAGAGGCGCACCCGTTCCCCCACTTCTTGGACTCCAAGAACGAGGGGGACGACGGAGTTCTTGAGAATGGCGGACGACGTTGGAGGCTTCAGTCGTCAGTGTGGGGAGGGCTACGGTGGCTCCGGCGACGAGGCGAGGAGCTGGGAGGTTCCGTCGAAGTTCAGAGGGTCTGGTCGGGATGCTAGGAGGGAGGAAGGGCTTCGGTGGCCGCGGATTTAGTCGGTCACCGACGGCGGCCATGGTGATGGGGAGTGGTCAAAGAGGCTCGGAGGCGAGGGGGAAGAGCTGTGGGAGGCTTGGTGGACTGTGAGGGGGCTCGAAGGTGCTTAAATAGCTGCGGGGAAGGCTCGAGAAGGATGGGGCGAGGTGGCATGAGGCGAGCGACGTGTCGCATGTCGGTGATGGTGTAGTCATCGGCAGACGCGGCTAAGGCTCACGGTAACACATGGGAAGGCGACGAAGAGGGCACGGACGAGCGTCAAAGCTCACGGAGACGAGCAAAGCTCAAGGACAAGAGGGGGAAGAGGACAAAGGCGAGGAAGAAGACGAGCTCAGGGGCACGCATTGCTTGAGCTTTAGCACGGCTCGCCGGAGAAGCAAATGGAGGGGGCGCGGGGTCCAGGTGAATGGTGACGACGATGCGGAGCTGAAGGACATTAATGGCGAGGTCAGGGATGGTCGGAGTAGCGCTGACGTCGAGAACAGTGGCTAGACCACCGTTTTGGCAGGTTGCACGCGTGGTCACCACTGGCATGGCACGCTTTGGGGTTTTTACTGCGGTCAAAACATGTCTAACGCATGGTCCTTCGAAGATGGAGTGTTCTGAGGTAAATGCTTGGGCAGAGACAAAGTGAGCTGAGTAAATCAAGCTCCACAAGTTTACTGCAGTAAATTTGTCAATGTCCTAGAGGTAAAACCAGAGAGGGTAAATGGTAAATTTGATGTCTATAAGTCTTAGGGTAGCAAGGACTACGGTCCTGGTAGTTTTGTGGGCATTAGGACAATTATTTAGCATGGTTGTTGTACAACTGCTAATATATGTCCAGAAACTAGATGATGATGAAGCACTCCCTAGGAAGATTGGATTGAGCTACAACTTGGCAAATACTCATGATTAGGTCATAAGTAGATGCTGTAAAAAGATCAGCCCAAATGGACTTGCCAAATTGGTACTTTCTTCACAAGTATTACTTTGGACCAGAAACTTGGGAAAATCCTAGGAAAATATTGGCTAAGTAAAATTATCCAAACTCTTGGGTATGTGGGTTATATGGATAGGAGAATGCCTGGAATTATTTTCAGCCATAATGGAGCAATATAAAATATACTTGCTTCACAAACTGAAAATTTGGACAGATAACAAGAATTGCTCCTGTGCTCACATAACTCAATGAAATGATCTGAATTTGGGAGAAGGCTAATTATTTGATATACTTGAGAGAATGGCAAAGTTTCATCCCATTTGGAATCTCTATGAAGGTACTTCCTTCACAAAGTGACAATCTGGTCAGAAAGTTTGCAAAATTGCACAGGGAGCTAGGATGATTGGATTGAGCTCATCTTTAGTATCCATTGGTTATTTATCAATATTAAACAACCTACCAATTTTCAGCTTCAATGGAATTAGGAATAAAGCACTTCCTTTGCAAAATTTCAGAGAAGGCAGAAACTTGCATTGGATCATGTGCTCAATTTTTGATCTGTGGAACATGAGATGATGATGGAACTAGTGATTATATAGCAAGGGCAAGCTTCACAATTTATGTCAGAATTTTCGCAGCTATAAAAATAGTAGTTCCTTTAGAAAGTGGCAGAAATGCAATATTGGTATTAAATAGGAAAAGGCAATTTTCCTTATTTAATTATGACCAATATAATTTCCAGAGCTTGTATTAGGCATAATTATAAACTCCACCAATTCACATGAATTTAGGAGATGTCTAGCTATGCCTTTTCATTTTATTCCACAGAAAGGTAAGAAAAGGAATAAATCACAATTCAAAAATATTGCATGGGACTTGGAAATATTTTTGCATATCCAAGGTTTAGAAGGACAGGAGGGTCTCTAGGAATAGATGGGATGATCAACAGATCAAGGAAAATGATAGCACCTTTGAAATCACACAGGGTATATTCAAATCCCAAAAATTTGGAATTAGGGTTTGAGAGGGTTTCAGATGATGCAACTGAGGTCTTGCCCACTGAAAAAAAGACTTGAGCAAGTTTTGAAAGGTTGGAAATGACAAGAATTCTCAGAGTCATCCAACAAACTCAGGAGAAAGATTTTGAAAAATGAGTGCCAGGAAGGAATAACAGCAAAAAAATTGATAACCCAATTTTGGGGCTGTTACAGAACCTAGATGCTCATATTGGCTCCTACATATTCTACGAAGATCTTTAGTCAAACCGCATAACAACATACGTTGTTCCCTTTGTCATTGGTATGTTACTTGCCCGAGATTCGATCATCGGTATCTCAATACGAGGTTCAACCTCGTTACCGGCAAGTCTCTTTACTCGTTACGTAATGCATCATTCCGTAACTAACTCATTAGCTACATTGCTTGCAAGGCTTATATTGATGTGCATTACTGAGAGGGCCCAGAGATACTTCTCTGACAATCGGAGTGACAAAACCTAATCTCGAAGTACGCCAACTCAACATGTACCTTTGGAGACACATGTAGAGCTCCTTTATAATCACCTAGTTACATTGTGACGTTTGGTAGCACACAAAGTGTTCCTCCGGTAAACGGGAGTTGCATAATCTCATAGTCATAGGAACATGTATAAGTCATGAAGAAAGCAATAGCAACATACTAAACGATCAATTGCTAAGCTAACGAAATGGGTCAAGTCAATCACATCATTCTCTAATGATGTGATCCCATTAATAAAATGACAACTCATGTCTATGGCTAGGAAACTTAACCATCTTTGATTCACGAGCTAGTCAAGTAGAGGCATACTAGTGACACTATATTTGTCTATGTATTCACACATGTATTATGTTTCCGGTTAATACAATTCTAGCATGAATAATAAACATTTATCATGAATAAAGAAATAAATAATAACTTTATTATTGCCTCTAGGGCATATTTCCTTCAGTCTCCCACTTGCACTAGAGTCAATAATCTAGTTCACATCACCATGTGATTTAACACCAATATTCACATCTGTATGTGATTAACACCCATAGTTCACATTGTCATGTGACCAACACCCAAAGGGTTTACTAGAGTCAATAATCTAGTTCACATCGATATGTGATTAACACCCAAGAGTACTAAGGTGTGATCATGTTTTGCTCGTGAGAGAAGTTTAGTCAACGGGTCTGTCACATTCAGAGCCGTATGTATTTTGCAAATATTCTATGTCTACAATGCTCTGCACGGAGCTACTCTAGCTAATTGCTCCCACTTTCGATATGTATCCAGATTGAGACTTGAGTCATCTGGATCGGTGTAAAAGCTTGCATCGATGTAACTCTTTACGACGAACTCTTTTATCACCTCCATAATCGAGAAACATTTCCTTAGTCCTTCTAAGGATATTTTGACCGATGTCCAGTGATCTACTCTTAGATCACTATTGTACTCCTTGCCAAATTCAGAGCAAGGTATACAATAGGTCTGGTACATAGCATAGCATACTTTATAGAACCTATGCTGAGGCATAGGGAATGACTTTCATTCTCTTTCTATTTTCTGCCAGTGGTCGGGCTTTGAGTCTTACTCAACTTCACACCTTGCAACACAGGCAAGAACTCCTTCTTTGACCATTCCATTTTGAACTATTTCAAAACTTACAAGGTATGTACTCATTGAAAAATCTTATCAAGCGTCTTGATCTATCTCTATAGATCTTGATGCCCAATATGTAAGCAGCTTCACCGAGGTCTTTCTTTGAAAAATCTTATTCAAGTATCCTTTATGCTATCCAGAAATTCTATATCATTTCCAATCAACAATATGTCATCCACATATACTATTAGAAATGCTGTAGAGCTCCCACTCACTTTCTTGTAAATACAGGCTTCACCAAAGTCTGTATAAAACCATATGCTTTGATCAACTCATCAAAGCGTATATTCCAACTCCGAGATGCTTGCACCAGTCCATAGATGGATCGCTGGAGCTTGCACATTTGTTAGCACCTTTAGGATTGACAAAACCTTCTGGTTGCATCATATACAACTCTTCTTTAATAAATCCATTAAGGAATGCAGTTTTGACATCCATTTGCCAGATTTCATAAAATGTGGCAATTGACTAACATGATTCGGACAGACTTAAGCATCGATACGAGTGAGAAAATCTCATTGTATTCAACACCTTGAACTTGTCGAAAAACTTTTTGCGACAAGTCGAGCTTTGTAGATAGTAACACTACTATCAGCGTATGTCTTCCTCTTGAAGATCCATTTATTTCCTATGGCTTGCCGATCATCGGGCAAGTCCACCAAAGTCCACACTTTGTTCTCATGCATGGATCCCATCTCAGATTTCATGGCCTCAAACCATTTCGCGAAATCTGGGCTCATCATCGCTTCCTCATAGTTCGTAGGTTCATCATGGTCTAGTAACATGACTTCCAGAATAGAATTACGGTACCACTCTGGTGCGATCTCTCTCTGGTTGACCTATGAGGTTTGGTAGTAACTTGATCTGAAGTTTCATGATCAATATCATTAGCTTCCTCACTAATTGGTGTAGGTGTCACAGAAACAGATTTCTGTGATGAACTACTTTCCAATAAGGGAGCAGGTACAATTACCTCATCAAGTTCTACTTTCCTCCCACTCACTTCTTTCGAGAGAAACTCCTTCTCTAGAAAGGATCCATTCTTAGCAATGAATATTTTCCTTCGGATCTGTGATAGAAGGTGTACCCAACAATCTCTTTGGGTATCCTATGAAGACGCATTTCTCCGATTTGGGTTCGAGCTTATCAGGTTGAAACTTTTTCACATAAGCATCGCAACTCCAAACTTTAAGAAACGACAGCTTAGGTTTCTTGCCAAACCATAGTTCATACGGTGTCGTCTCAACGGATTTAGATGGTGCCCTATTTAACGTGAATGCAGTTGTCTCTAATGCATAACCCCAAAACGATAGTGGTAAATCGGTAAGAGACATCATAGATCGCACCATATCCAATAAAGTACGGTTATGACGTTCGGACACACCATTACGATGTGGTGTTCCAGGTGGCATGAGCTGTGAAACTATTCCACATTGTTTTAATGAAGGCCAAACTCGTAACTCAAATATTCTCCTCCACGATCAGATCATAGAAACTTTATTTTCTTGTTACGATGATTCTCCACTTCACTCTGAAATTCTTTGAACTTTTCAAATGTTTCAGACTTGCGTTTCATTAAGTAGATATACTCATATCTACTCAAATCATTTGTGAAGGTTAGAAAATAATGATACTCGCCACGAGCATCAACACTCATTGGACCACATACATCGGTATGTATTATTTCCAACAAGTCAGTAGCTCGTTCCATTGTTTCGGAGAACGGAGTTTTAGTCATCTTGCCCATAAGGCACGGTTCGCAAGCATCAAATGATTCATAATCAAGTGATTCCAAAAGTCCATCTTTATGGAGTTTCTTCATGCGCTTTACACCGATATGACCCAAACGGCAGTGCCACAAATAAGTTGCACTATCATTATCAACTTTGCATCTTTTGGCATCAATATTATGAATATGTGTATCACTACGATCGAGATCCAACAAACTATTTTCGGGTGTAAGACCATCAAAGGTTTTATTCATGTAAACAGTACAACAATTATTCTCTGACTTTAAATGAATAACAGTATTGCAATAGACATGATCAAATCATATTCATGCTCAAGGCAAATGCCAAATAACATTTATTTAGGTTCAACACTAATCCCGAAAGTATAGGGAGTGTGCGATGATGATCATATCAATCTTGGAACCACTTCCAATACACATCGTCACTTCACCCTCAACTAGTCTCTGTTTATTCTGTAACTCCTGTTTCGAGTTACTAATTTTTAGCAACCGAACAAGTATCAAATACCCAGGGGCTACTATAAACACTAGTAAGGCACACTAGTAAGAACTCAGTTTCAGGCTTTGGTCCAGCTTTGGGCTTCTTCCCGAGAGTGACAACTTGCTTTCCATTCTACTTGAAGTTTCCCTTTCTTTCCCTTGCCCCTTTTGAAACTAGTGTCTTCATCATCACACTACTTTGTGCTTTTCTTTGATTTCTACTTCATCGATTTCAACATCACGAAGAGCTCGGGAATCGTTTTCGTCATCCCTTGCATACTATAGTTCATCACAAAGTTCCAGTAACTTGGCGATGGTGACTGGAGAACTCTGTCAATCACTATATTATCTGGAAGATTAACTCCCACTTGATTCCAGTGATTGTAGTACCCAGACAGTCTGAGCACGTGCTCACTAGTTGAGCAATTCTCCTCCATCTTTTAGCTATAGAACTTGTTGGAGACTTCATATCTCTCAACTCGGGTATTTTCTTGAAATATTAACTTCAACTCCTGGAACATCTCATATGTTCCATGACGTTCAAAATTCTTTGAAGTCCCGATTCTAAGCCGTTAAGCATGGTGCACTAAACTATCAAGTAGTCATCATATTGAGCTAGCCAAACATTCATAACATCTGCATTTTCTCCTGCAATAGGTCTGTCACCTAGCGGTGCATCAAGGACATAATTCTTCTGTGCAGAAATGAGGATAAACCTTAGATCACGGACCCAGTCCGCATCATTGCTACTAACATCTTTCAACATAGTTTTTCTCTAGGAACATATCAAAAATAAACATAGGGAAGCAACAACGCGA
This sequence comes from Triticum aestivum, assembly GCF_018294505.1. NCBI lineage: Eukaryota > Viridiplantae > Streptophyta > Magnoliopsida > Poales > Poaceae > Triticum > Triticum aestivum. The sequence goes on from NC_057810.1 coordinate 518,296,648, forward strand.
GCTATTGATCTACAACATAATTTGCAAAATACTATCAGGACTAAGTTCATGATAAATTAAAGTTCAATTAATCATATTACTTAAGAACTCCCACTTAGATAGACATCCCTCTAATCATCTAAGTGATCACGTGATCCAAATCAACTAAACCATGTCCGATCATCACGTGAGATGGAGTAGTTTTCAATGGTGAACATCACTATGTTGATCATATCTACGATATGATTCACGCTCGACCTTTCGGTCTCTAGTGTTCCGAGGCCATATCTGCATATGCTAGGCTCATCAAGTTTAACCTGAGTATTCCGCGTGTGCAACTGTTTTGCACCCGTTGTATTTGAACGTAGAGCCTATCACACCCGATCATCACGTGGTGTCTCAGCACGAAAAACTTTCGCAATGGTGCATACTCAGGGAGAACACTTATGCCTTGAAATTTAGTGAGAGATCATCTTATAATGCTACCGTTGAACTAAGCAAAATAAGATGTATAAAAGATAAACATCATATATATATGCAATCAAAATATGTGGCATGATATGGCCATCATCATCTTGTGCTTTTGATCTCCATCTCCAAAGTATTGTCATGATTTCCATCATCATCGGCATGACACCATGATCTCTATCATCTTGATCTATATCAATGTGTCATCACATGGTCGCCTCGCCCACTATTTCTCTTGCAACTATTGCTATCGCCTAGCGATAATGTGAAGCAATTATTTGGCGCTTGCATCTTATGCAATAAAGAGAAAACCATAAGGCTTCTGCCAGTTGCCGATAATTTCAACAAAACATGATCATCTCATACAACAACTTATATCTTATCACGTCTTGTCCATATCACATCACAACATGCCCTGCAAAAACAAGTTAGACGTCCTCTACTTTGTTGTTGCAAGTTTTACGTGGCTGCTACGGGCTGAGCAAGAACCGTTCTTACCTACACATCAAAACCACAACGATAGTTCATCAAGTTAGTGATGTTTTAACCTTCTCAAGGACCAGGCATAGCCACACTCGGTTCAACTAAAGTTGGAGAAACTGACACCCGCCAGCCACCTGTGTGCAAAGCATGTCGGTAGAACCAGTCTCGCGTAAGCGTACCCGTAATGTCGGTCCGAGCCACTTACTCCAACAATACCGCCGAACCAAAGTATGACATGCTAGTAAGCAGTATGACTTGTATCGCCCACAACTCACTTGTGTTCTACTCGTGCATATAACATCTACGCATAAAACCTAGGCTCGGATGCCACTGTCGTGGAACGTAGTAATTTCAAAAAAAATCCTACGCACACGCAAGATCATGGTGATGCATAGCAACGAGAGGGGAGAGTGTTGTCCACGTACCCTCATAGACCGAAAGCGAAAGCGTTAGCACAACGCGGTTAATGTAGTTGTACGTCTTCACGGCCCGACCGATCAAGCACCGAAACTACGGCACCTTCGAGTTCTTGCACACGTTCAGCTCGATGACGTCCCTCGAACTCCGATCCAGCCGAGTGTCGAGGGAGAGTTCTGTCAGCACGATGGCATGGTGACGATGTTGATGTTCTACCATCGCAGGGCTTCGCCTAAGCATCGCTACAATATTATCGACGAGGACTATGGTGGAGGGGGGCACCGCACACGGCTAAGAGATCAATGATCTGTTGTTGTGTCTAGAGGTGCCCCCCTGCCCCCGTATATAAAGGGGCAAGGGGGAGGGGCCGGCCGGCTAGGAGGGGCGTGCCAGGAGGAGTCCTACTCCCACCGGGAGTAGGACTCCCTCCTTTCCTTGTCTAACTAGGAGAGGGGGGAGGAAGGAAGAGAGGGGAGGAAGGAAAGCGGGGCTCCGCCCCCTCCTTGTCCTATTCGGACTAGAGGGGGAGTGGGCGCGCGGCCTGCCCTGGCCGGCCCTCCTCTTCTCCACTTTGGGTCCATGTGGACCATTAACCCCCCCAGGGGTTTCCGGTAACCCCCCAGTACTCCGGTATATATCCGATAACCCCCGGAACCATTCTGGTGTCCGTATATAGTCGTCCAATATATCAATCTTCATGTCTCGACCATTTCGAGACTCCTCGTCATGTCCGTGATCACATCCGGGGCTCCGAACTATCTTCGGTACATCATAATATATAAACTCATAATATAACTGTCATCTAACTTTAAGCGTGCGGACCCTACGGCTTCGAGAACTATGTAAACATGACCGAGACATGTCTCCGGCCAATGACCAATAGCGGAACCTGGATGCTCATATTGGCTCCTACATATTCTACAAAGATCTTTATCGGTCAAACCGCATAACAACATACGTTATTCCCTTTGATATTGGTATGTTACTTGCCCAAGATTTGATCGTTGGTATCTCAATACCTAGTTCAATCTCGTTACCGCCAAGTCTCTTTACTCGTTACGTAATGCATCATTCCGTAACTAACTCATTAGCTACATTGCTTGCAAGGCTTATATTGATGTGCATTACTGATAGGGCCGAGAGATACCTCTCCGACAATCGGAGTGACAAAACCTAATCTCGAAGTTTGCCAACTCAACATGTACCTTTGGAGAAACCTGTATAGCTCCTTTATAATCACCCAGTTACGTTGTGACGTTTGGTAGCACACAAAGTGTTCCGCCGGTAAACGGGAGTTGCATAATCTCATAGTCATAGGAACATGTATAAGTCATGAAGAAAGCAATAGCAACATACTAAACGATCAAGTGCTAAGCTAACGGAATGTGTCAAGTCAATCACATCATTCTCTAATGATGTGATCCCGTTAATCAAATGACAACTCATGTCTATGGCTAGGAAACTTAACCATCTTTGATTCACGAGCTAGTCAAGTAGAGGCATACTAGTGACACTATGTTTGTTTATGTATTCACACATGTATTATGTTTCCGGTTAATACAATTCTAGCATGAATAATAAACATTTATCATGAAATAAGGAAATAAATAATAACTTTATTATTGCATATTGGGCATATTTCCTTCACATAGGTCGTTGTCTTTCACTCAGTGTTGTCATTGGAGTTGATGGACTCACTTTATCTTCCAAGCCTTCCGCTGTTATCGTTTTTAGATGGCCTTAAGCCATATTATTGTAATAAGTTCTCTTTTGAGACACTCGATGTAATAAGTGTGTGATTTCTACTCTGTTATGAATCCTCAAGTACTGTGTGTGTTAGCATTACCAATCCAGGGATGACACTAATGCACAGAGATTGGACTGTTTGAGGTCAGGTCGCTACAAACCTCCTTAATAACATAGGGTCCTTCCCATTTGGAGAGGAGCTTTCCTGCAAAGAATATGAAACGAGAGTTGTACAAAAGAACATATTTTCCAACTTTAAACTCATGCTTTTGAATTCTTTCATCATGGCAACTTTTATCTTTTTCTTTAAATAACTTGGCATTTTCATAAGCTTGGGTTCTCCATTCATCTAAAGAGCTAATATCAAATAACCTCTTTTCACCGGCAAGTTTGAAATCATAGTTGAGTTCTTTGATTTCCCAATATGCTTTATGTTCTAACTCAAGAGGCAAATGATAATCTTTTCCATAAACCATTTTATAAGGAGATATACCCATAGGATTTTTATATGTTGTTCTATAAGCCCAAAGTGCATCATCTAATTTCTTAACGATTCTTCCGGGACCTATTGACAGTCTTTTGCAAGATTAATTTTCTTTCTCTATTGCTAAGTTCAACTTGACCACTAGACAGAGGATGATATGGTGATGCAATTCTATGGTTAACATCATACTTGGCAAGCATTTTACGGAAAGCACCATGAATAAAGTGTGAACCACCATCAGTCATTAAATATCTTGGGACTCCAAACCTTGGAAAACAACTTCCTTAAGCATTTTAATAGAGGTGTTGTGATCGACACTACTGGCTGGAATAGCTTCTACCCACTTAGTAACATAATCAACAACAACCAAAGTATGTGTATACCCATTAGAGGAAGGAAAAGTTCCCATGTATTCAAATCCCCAAACATCAAATGGTTCAACAGAAAGTGAATAATTCATAGACATTTCTTGACACTCACCGTATTACCTATTCTTTGGCATTCATCACAAGATAAGACAAACTTACGGGCATCCTTAAAGAGAGTAGGCCAATAAAATCCAGATTGCAATACCATGTGAGCAGTTCTATCTCCAGCATGATGTCCTCCATATGCTTCGGAGTGACAATTTGCATAGGATTTGTCGCTGTTCATGCTCAGGTACACAACCTCTAATACCATCTACTCCTTTATCAAGATGTCGGTCATCCCAAAAGTAATGTATTAAATAATAGAAGAATTTTTTCTTTTGTTGGTATGTGAAACTAGGTGGTAAATATTCAGCAACAAGGTAATTCACATAGACAGCATACCAAGGAGTGTTATGAGAAACATTTATTGCAGCTAACTCCTCATCAGGAAAACTATCATCAATAGGTAGTGGATCATCAAGCACATTTTCAAGCCAACACAAGTTATCAACTACGGGGTTCTCAGCTCCTTTTCTATCAACACTACAAAAAAAATCACTCACCTGATGATACATGTTTGTCACAGTAGGTCGCGTTTTCTGTCATGCATGTACATCCATGACAATTTTATGACAGAATCAAGATAGTCATACCTGTGTTGTCATAGAAGTGTTCCATGACATTACCAAAATTATCATCACGGAAGTGTCCACTTCCATGACGATAAATCGTGTGTCACAGAAGTGCTTTCGTCAAGGGTGACCGACACGTGGCATCCACCGTAACGGAACGCCGTTAAGCTATCGAGTCGGATTTTGGATCCGATAACCCATTAACTGCCACGACCAATGCTGATTTTCCACGTGTAAAATTCTCATTGACTGACGGATCCACGCGTCAGCTCCACGTTGGCACAGGTGTCACTCATCCAACAATCGAGATGGGCCTATGATATGTTGACACATGGAGCGGCCCAAAAGTGGCCCACAAAGTTTAAATGGGCCGGCCCAACCGAAGGCCCATAAGATTTAGCGGACCATAATGGGCCGGCCCACCTAAAGGCCCACAAAATTTAGCGGACCATAATGGGCCGGCCAAGCTAAAGGCCCACACGATTTTGCAGACCATAATGGGCCGGCCCAGCTAAAGGCCCACAAGATTTTGCAGGCCACAATGGGCCGGCCCAGCTAAAGGCCCACAAGATTCTACAGACCATAATGGGCCAGCCCAGCTAAAGCCCCAACATTCTCTGTCAAATCGGCCCGTCAACGGCCTGTCCTAAACTTGTCATCAACGCAGCCCATGGTCACTTCTGGCCCGTTAACAGTCCGCTAAGTAATTGGGCCGAATTACTGCCAGGTGTACTTCCGACCTGTTAAAGGTCCGACTTCATTTGGGCCCATTTACAGACCATCAAAACTTTCGGCCCATAAACGATCGTGAAGGATTTGGGTCATATTCCGCCATGTCTGGCATTCGGCCTGTTAGAGGCCCAATATAGATTTGGGCCACTTTCGGCCTGTTGTCATTTTCGGCCTGTTAACACCGGACGTAAACCATGGGCCATATGTGGCCCAACATCATATCGGGCCCATTAACGGCCCATATAAAAATGACGATAATCTAGCCCGACCGAAGTTTCGGCCTGTTGAAGGCCCGTGTATTAGGTCGGCGCATTTACGGCCCGTCCGAATTTCGGCCTGTCAAAGATCCGCATTGTAAATGGGCCACCATTTCGGCCTGCTAAGTCCAGTGGGTTATTTGGCACAATCAGCGCCCGATCTCACTTTCGGTCTATTAAAGGCCCATGTTTTTTATGGGCTCGAGATATTTACACCTGTAAACGGCCTATTTTTACTAAGGGCCCAAATTATGTTTAGGCCTGTTAAAGGCCCACTATGGGCACAGGCCTACCAGAAAAATATGAAAGCTTATGCTGATTTAGGCCCAGATATTTTTAGTGGGCTACATGCCAATTTCGGCCCGTAATCGTTTTTAGCCTAATTGGAATGGGCCCGACGAATGTTGGCATGTTGGGCTCCTACGAAGCTTTCGGTCGAATACATTACTAAGATAAACCTACACTATACAAAAATAGCGTCGTAATTACTGCAGCCTGTGGTAGCATCATAAATGTTGTATCACAACAAAATAAATTCCAACCATACAACAAAAGGCCTATTGGCATAAAGTTTACAGTCCTTCCAGATAAAAGCACCATCAGATGTATAGAAGCACAAATCATTTGACCTGAGTGCTAATGTTTCAGGCTGTAGAATCTGATGGAGCAGCACGGTCTCCACCTTTTTCCGCCATTGCTCTTGAACAACTAAGGGAATGTCTGATAGTCTGGTTTCAAAACCATTCATATCTTGACGACATTTCTAAACCACTATTCTTGTTTCCGAAACAACGTCCATTAGGGATTGGACTTGTGTCTGGAGCACAGATATATCACTCTGTCTAGCAGGATGATTTTGTTCATTAGGCGATTTGGACGAGGTTACCTTGACAACCAACCCTGAATTACGCAGGAAGGTGCTTTTTGCACTGTTAGTGGAGAGATACTGACGCACTGCAGCAAGAGGTGACATTGTGCCTGTAGTAGCCTCGTCACCTTTAGGTGGTTGTGGCTGTTCAATCATTTGTTCCATAGCTTCCTGAAAGTTTGAACTTGTAGATTAGTGTACTAGATAAGTTACTAATGAGACAAAAACAAACAAAGTAGGTTAAACATTTATACATAACTTATTTTGGTGAACTACTGTAATACATTAGCATGTATTGTAGTGCTAACTACATAATAAAATCACTTTCGGAACATATGTCCATGTAGCATGCCTACTGTATTGTCTATTTCCTCACATTCGTTGACATCTAAGGATAAAGAGACATGGTTTAAAGTAGGATGAACATAGTATTACATCATTCATATCATGGGCAAACAGATATAAAACAAACAGGCTATTTTATCATTGTGTGCGCACGTGAACATAACGACTAGATTACAGATCAAGACCAAAAGAATATCCTTCATCTCTTTTAAACCATGTAAGGTGAAATGATACGTTAATACAACTGTGTATAAAAGTGAACAGAGTAACTGACGTTGGCTGCAAACCAAGTAGTTAAATGAACACATCACAGTACCAATCAGTTCAAGGCAGGAGGAGTAAGGACTTACAACAGCGGCTTGAACTGGTGTGCTCATGCCCTTCATCTTGCTGGTGTGGCAATCCTTGAAGATTTGCACTGCATTTGGTTCAGGTTCTTTTGGTACGCACGGGCTTTCCTCTGTATTTGGAACAAGTCAATATAGATACGATAATATGGCACAAAAAAAGAAGGAAGTAGCAACTATTTACAAGAGCCTTGCAGTGTGCAATATAGCTACGAGATCCTGTTGTCTGTTGGAATTTCACTTTAGAATGGTTGGTTTTGTTCTTCAAACAGTTAGCCTAGAAAAAGATACACTTGTAAGGCACATACATAAATACAAGTTCAATATGTGGTCTGATCAAATACATATAGCCTACCTGATACTTTGGATTAGACCAGTATTTAACGAGGGCTGTCCAGTCTTCATCTATAATATATTCCACAAGAGATGTTTGGGCGATTTCATTGTTAGCCTTGCCTTCAAAGTGAGATCTTCTAAGGTGGTACCGATACTATCACAAAGCAGACTGAAAAACATGAGTGCATGCTTGTTTAGTTGCATCATCTTTCGGATCCAACTTGAACCTCATCTGTTGAAAAAAGAATGTGAGTCTTATTAGGAGGAAGCTAGAAAGTATGGGACAGAGCAAGACAATATTACTAATTGCGATGAATAACATTAATTACGGATAAATGGTCAAGGAAGGTGTTAAACTGGGTATTGTCTTTCTCATTCCTGTACTGGATCCATGTTGGGAGGATACATGCATGACACCTAACGGCAACGGCTGCCTCTGATACTAACTTGGCTGACTCTGTAGCATCACGTGGCCTTTTTATACCTGCCTCAAAATGGATCTCCATTCTTCCTCCTTTAGATTTTGTTAATCTGTCAAGCATTATCCCTGATGTCTGTTACCGCTTGCGCCGTGGTCCTAGTTCAACAACGAATATGGAAAGTGTTAGTGTACATCAAACTGTGAGAGTACATATAAAGGAGCATGCAACTGCAACTTGACTCGGTCAGGTACCGTCTTGGTGTTGATGCTCATGAGGTTCATCTGATCTTGCCAAGTCCTGTTGTGTCAGCAGTGCTTTGAAAGTAGTGTTAGGTGTGAAGGCAGCTTGGGAACTGGCCAGTTCCGGAGCAAACGAACAAGTAACTGGTTGAGATGCTGGTACAGTTGAAGCGGATGCTGCAGCTGGTGGAGCAGGTGATACTGTGTTTGTAGATTTAGCTGGTGGACTTGGATCTTCTACTGCACTATAAGTACCAGCAGAATCTCGACGGCAGATCCTTTTTCGTTTCACCCGACGAGTAACAACACTCCCTACTATATTATTTTCCTTGCTCTTTTTTGACTTTGCCATGTCAAGCTGTACCCACAACACAAAAGAATAAAATCACTCTTCAGAACTCACTGATGCATGATACAGACAAGCAATACTTTGATGTAAGACAACCGTATGAGGATGGAATATGTAAGAATAATAGGACGGCATGACATATTCACAGCTACGATGTGCAAACTAAGAAGAAGGATTTTCAAGAAAATAGAAGTAATGCAAGCTAGACACCATATGAAAGATGCAACCAATATTACTCTTCCAAGTTAAAAGTGTCTTGTAATAAGTGGCAATTTGAAAAATTAGAAGCAGTACAACATAGAAATCAATGCAAGATGCAACCACTATCAAACTGCCATGTTAAAAGCGTCCAATCATGAGTGACTGATGCGGGATACACAACAACAGTACTTTGATGTAAGAACATGGTATGATAGATAGATGAAGTGTATTCTAGACACAGAAAGCTATGTCATATGCACATGTATAACGTATAAACTCAGCAGGTGCAATTTAATCAAAATAGAAGAAATACAGGCTAGACAACATATGCAACATGAAACGAATTATCACACTGTCTACTTAGAGCTAGCACCTGCGATGGTGGAGTACGGGAGATGAACTCATCATGTAGACTTGGGACTTCAAATTCATTAGTAGTGGCAGTGGCAAATCTAGAGAGTCTCTGTTTGCGTAGGTGCGGAGGACCACCAACATCCCCTAACTTACTCTTTTCCTTCCTATTTTCTGATATTGCCTTATGAAGTCAAAATCACAAGAAGATGAATAAAATTAGCTCTGCATAACTGGTTAATGCATGATATAGACGAACAGTACTTTGATGTAAGGCAAGCATAGGATAGGAGGATGGAATATATACAAAAAAAGACAGCATTTCATATTCACACGTACTATAGGAGGATGGAATATGTATGAAAAAACAGTAAGCGGAAGGCATTCCAACAAAATTAGAAGAAATGAAAGCTAGGCACCATATGAACATGCAACCAATATCACTCTATTAGGTAAAAAGTGTCTCGTCGTAAGTGTCATTTCAAGAAATTAGAAGCAGTACAAGCTAGAAGACAATGCAAGATGCAACCTACATCACAGTCCCAAGTTAAATGTGTTTTATGGGTAAGTGATCATTGTAGGTATAAGTTGTAAGCTACGCAGATGCAATTCAACATAATCAGAAGCAATACAAACTAGACATCATACGGAAAATGCAACCACATATAACAGTTCCAAGTAAGAGCAAGAACCTGTGATGGTGGAGTAGGGGAGATGTGCTCATCATGTACACGTATGTTCTAGAAACAGGAACACGTGTCATATTCACAGGCATTATGTGTAAAGTAAGCAGATGCAATTCAAGTTAGAAGCAATACAAGCTAGACATCATACGCAACATGCAACCACATATAATAGTGCCAAGTTAGAGCAAGCACCTGTGATGGTGGAGTAGGGGAGATGTGCGCATCATCTACATAGCTACGTTGACTGTCCAGCCTTGTGTTGTCTTGCAAATCTTGTTGGGAGGATGGCGGAGTAGAATCTGTAGAGACCCCCTATTTGAGTTGCTCCGAAGGACCACCATCATCCACTGCCGGACTAATTTCCTTCAGCTGTAATGATTTTGCATTGTGAAGTCAAACCGATAAGAAAAAGGAATAAAATTCGCTCTTCAGAACTCATTCATGCATGATACTGAGGAACACTACTCAGATGAAAGGCAAACACATGATGCGAGGATGGAATATGTATGAAAAATAGGATGGTGTGACATATTCACACCTATTATGTGGTAACTAAGCAGAAGGCATTTCAACAAATTAGAAGCACTACAAGCTAGACACCATATGAAAGATGCAACCAATATCACTCTGCCAAGTTCAAACTATATGGCGTTTCAACAAATTAGAAGCAGTTCATGCTAGAAATCATATGCAAGACACAACCAATATCACAGTGGTGACGTAACGGTGCCTTATCATAAGTGACTGATGCGGGATATGCAAGAATAGTAGTCTGATGTAGAAACAGGAACACATGTCATATTCACAGGCATTATGTGTAAAGTAAGCAGATGCAATTCAACTTAGAAGCAGTACAAGCTATATATCATACGCAACATGCAACCACATATAATAGTGCCAAGTTAGAGCAAGCACCTGTGATGGTGGAGTAGGGGAGATGTGCTCATCATCTACACAACTACGTTGACTGTCTAGACTTGCGTTGTCTTGCGAATCTTGTTGGGAGGATGGCGGATTAGAATGTGTAGAGAACCTCCGTTTCAGTTGCTCGGAAGGACCACCATCATCCAATGCCTTGCCAATTTCCTTCAGCTTTATTGATTTTGCAATGTGAGGTCATACCGACAAGAAAAAGGAATATCATTCGCTCTTCAGAACTCATTCATGCATGATACTGACGAACACTACTCTGATGAAAGGCAAAGTCATGATACGAGGATGGAATATGTACGAAAAAATGGACGGCTTGACATATTCACACCTATGATGTGGTAACTAAGCAGAAGGCACTTCAACAAATTAGAAACACTGCAAGACACCATATGGAAGGTGCAATCAATATCACTCTGCCAAGTTAAAACTGTCTCGTCATAGGTGGCGTTCATCAAACTAGAAGCAATACATGCTAGAAATCATATTCAAGATGCAAACCAATATCACACTGCCAACTTAAAGGTGTCCCATCATAAGTGACTGATGTAGGATACACAAGAAGAGTAGTTTCATGTAAGAACATGGTGCGATAGACAGATATAGTATGTACCAAAAACAGGAAAGCGTCTCATGTTCACATGTATCATGTGTAAGCTAAGCAGATGCAGTTTACACTAATTAGGAGCAATATGAGCTAGACACCATATGCAACATGCAACCAGATATCACACTGCCAAGTTAGAGCAAGCACCTTGGATGATGGAGTAGGGGAGCGGAGACTTGGACCTTGTAATGCACTATCAGTACAAGGAGAATTGGTATAGATGCTCCGTTTACGTTGCTGCAGAGGACCACCATCATCGCCTTCCTTACTCTTTTCCTTCCTCTTTCTTGATTTTGCCTTGTCAAGTCAAACCCACAAGAAAAAGGAATAAAATTTTCTCTTCAGAACTCATTGATGCATGATACTGATGAACACTACTTTCATGTAAGGCAGCCGCATGATAGGAGGATGGAATATGTATGGAAAACAGGACGGCGTGACGTATTGACATGTATGATGTATAAAGTGTAAACTAAGCACAAGGTGCTTGAACTTGTTAGAATCAATGCAAGCTAGAAACCATATGAAAGATGAAACCAATATCACTCTGCCAAATTAAAAGGGTGCCCTAACAAATGTATTTGACCAAATTAGAAGCAATACATGGCAACAGGCTAGAAATAATATGCAATATGCAACGAATAAAGGTGACTCATCATAAGTGATTGATGCAGGATACAGAAGAGAGGTAGTTTCATGTAAGAACAAGGTTAACACATAGATGTAGTGTGTACCAAAAATAGGAAGGCATGTCATATTCACAGGTATAGTGTGTAAACTAAGCAAATGCAATTTACCCTAATTAGAAGCATTACAAGCTAGACACCATATGCAACATGCAACCACATATCACACTGCGAAGTTAGAGCAAGCACCTGTGATGGTGGTGTAGGGGAAGTGCGTCTTTAGGTATAGAGCTACGTTCAATATCTTCATTTAGACTTGTTGTTTCTTGAGAATCATGTGGAAAGGATGAAATTGCATTCTTTATAAGAGTATTGCATCTCATATTAACCCACACACGTGACTGTCTCGTCATAAGCGATAGATGCAGGATACACAAGAACAGTAGTTTGATGTAAGAACATGGTGTGATAGGCAGATGTAGTATGTACCAAAAACAGGAAGGCTTGTCATATTCACATGTATAATGTGTAAGCTAAGGAGATGCAATTTAACAAATTAGGAGCATTGATGAGGGGTACACAAGAAAAGTAGTTTGATGTAAGAACATGGTTAATAGAAAGACGTAGTATGTACCAAAAACAGGAAGACATGTCATATTCACAGGTATAATGTGTTAACTAAGCAGATGCAACTTACCCTAATTAGAAGCATTACAAGGTAGACACCATATGCAACATGCAACCACATATCACACTGTCAAGTAAGAGCAAGCACCTGCGATGATGGTGTGGGGGAATTGCGGTGATCAACTAGAGAGCTACGTTGACTATCTTCATTTACCCTTGCTGTTTCTTGAGAATCATGTGGGGAGGATGACACTGCACTCTTTAGATGAGTAGGGCATCTCACAGTAACCCACTCGGGTGACTGTCTCATCATAAGTGATTGACGAGGGATACAAAAGAGAATTAGTTTGATGTACGGTCATGGTTAATAGACATATGTAGTATGTATCAAAAACAGGAAGGCATGTCATTATCAAAGGTATAATGTGTAAAGTAAGCAGATGCAATTTAATCAAATTGGAAACAATACAAGCTAGACACCATATGCAACATGCAACCACATTTGACAACACAAAGTTAAAGCAAGCACCTGGGATGGTTGTGTGTGGCAATTGAGATCATCAACTGCAGAGCTACGTTTACTATCTCCAACTGCTGACACTGCACCCATTAGAGCGCTGAAATGCTTAGTGCTTATCTTCAAATTAACCTGGAGCGACTTCTGTCTTTTCTTTTCTGCATTCATCAACATTGCGTCAGAGTCTGAAATACCCATGCATAAAAAACAATACTGTGAGTATGGGTGAAGTGTGTGCACAATTCGTACAGTGTAAAGGTAGCAGATAGCAGGTCGGTGAGAAATAAATGACGGGAGACATATGATAGCTCTACAACATGCATGGCACACTAAATTACTACAGGATTCTATGCAAATAATAGTCGACTGAAAGCAAATAGGTCAGTCCATTTTTTCTGCACCGTCCGATGTACAAAGAGCGGGCAGATCGCCTTCATCTACCTCGAGCCAGTTAGTGTTGATGATCTTCCTCGAAACGCCAGCGACCACCGGCCGAGTATTCCTCCCCTGCCTCTGCCCTCCCCTCGACCTCACTGCACCTCCGTGCTTGGCACCGCCCCTCGGCCATCCATTTCAGCCCCGCCGACCTCCAGATCAGGCGCAAGCTGCTCCTGCGCCCCACACCCCTATGATAGACACCGATGCGCCGCTTCCCCGGGGAATAGGCGGACTAGGTGCTCCGCGCGCCTAAGTGGGTGGTGCTTCTTTTAATTGTGGTTCGACTGACCCTGAATTGAAATAAAGGCGGGCTACTGACCTCTAGCAAAGGTGAAATATAAAAGGGAGGAAACCATGTGCATTTAGTATCACAAAGAAGATGCAGTAAGAAGCGCTCAACTAGTTTCTTTCGTGGGATGAATACGGTGTGAGCGGAGATGTAAGATTTGCACGAATAAGGGAAGAGGAATACCTCTTTCTTCTCACAGTGTTGTGTCCTCCTTCTGTTTTCCAGACGATCTTCTTGTTGTTCGCCGAAAACCAGAAGTTCTGGTGGACGGTGCAGCCTTGGATGAACCCATGTCCAAGTTGTTGAGTGTGTTGCGGTGGCTGTCTGTCGGCGGCAGGGAAGAAGATCCGAGGTGGCGAACAACGGCATAGCGGGAACAACTCTGGTGCAGGGGACGGTTGCGACAGTGGAGCCGCAACAGTGAGGCGCAGGACGGCGTGGTCGGAGTGGTTCTGGTACGGCGCACGTCGGCGTCGGTGTCGTGGACACAGCTCTGCCTCGGCTTCAGCTTCTAAGTCCTTGAGGGTGTTGCGGTTGCGGTTGCATTGGACGACGACATCGGGGTACTGGCTCCAGCGTGATGGAGGAGGGAGGCGGTGGATTGGCCGCTATGGGGTGGAGGACGGAGGAGGCTAGGGTTTCGCGGCTGGTGGAGAGGGCATTTTTGCGCCCATGGAGTATGAATGGGGAAACGGAGGGAGGCGGGGAACTAAGGGGGAACAATGTTTTGGTTTGAGACGCGCTTGTTTGAAATTTGGGGAAAGTTACAAACTTTGCCCCTATCTAAAATTTCAGACATATTGTGGATTGGGGGTAGGACAGTCATGTCAGGTGTCCCAAATGTGGGCAGGATAGATTTCGGCCGAGCGCATGGGTGTTTAGGCGCCCACGGCGTATGAATGCTTCTCGGAGGCGGTTGAGACTGGCGTCTTAGTGAAGTTACAAACCTACCCCGGTTTAGACCTTTGGACATCGGGCCGATAGGATACACGGGCCAGAGTCAGGACAGTAATTTCCTACCACCAAAAATTAGTCTCGCGCGGTTTCGGGTGACCAGAGGCCTATTGGCGCTTTATTCAATATTTGGGAGCAGAAGCATTAACATTTTTGGTTCTCTTGAATTGAACTTTCAGGATTTTTCAAACTTCACAAATCTTTACTCTTGAAAATCCTAAAGCTACGATTATTTTGGAATGGAGGGGGTACATTTGAATATACATTGTACACGAGTATATATTAAAAAATATGCACCTTACCTCAGTTCATGCATGGTTCCAGATATAATCTCCTTGGTTGCAAAAAAAAGTTAGATATGCGTATGAATATATATAGCATGTTCAAACTCACAACAAAGATTGATGCCCCCTTTCACATCTGATTTACAAATGCCATTATCTCAGGTTCAAATAGATGAATGCACTTCCTATGATTTCGAATCTTTGAAACCCCCTTTATGTTGAATTCGACATGTATTCTATTTTGTAGCTAGCAATTTGGAATGTATCCATGCAAGCGACAAATGTAGAAAGTGCTTCACACTAACAACATGGAGTGCACTAATTAATGTTTATATATGAATTGCAAAAGCATCCATTTCCTGTATTTCAAACTGCTCTCACTCTATGGATCGATAATATGAAATAAACACATGCACATGCTAGAATTCAATAGAGTATGGGTGTTTGATAGACAGATTTTCGTCCATACGCAATTTGCAAAATTCATGATCTCGTCCAAAAATAATAATGCCATTTATATTTTAATTTAATGCGTAGAACCGCCTTTTACACGTAGATGCACTATGCCTCGCCCCGTTCTCACAAACGCGTTATATCTCTCTCTATCTAATGCATAAGTGCACACACTTTATATGCATCGGCATTTCTCTTTCACACATGCTCACAGTCTCTCTCAGGGTGTCGGGGTGTCTCACGCACAAGCTCTCTCTGTTTCTCTCTCTCTCTCTCTCTCTCTCTCTCTCTCTCTCTCTCTTTCTGACTACTATGTACCACTCTTTTCACTAATCTCAGTTGGAAAACACTATTTCTCTCACATGCATATATACACATGCACGGTCTCTACTAGCCCTCTATACGCACATATATGTGCCTACGTGTCTCCCGCATGCACATTATCTTTAGGCCTCTCTCGCACACATTGCCCCCACCCCCCGACACACCTCTCTCTTAGTAGTTTGCAGATATGATTTCATCATATCATTCGGTAGGAATATCCCTGGCCGTTAGGCTGGATGGTAATACGAAGCAAAGTTTTACCCTAGTTCGGATCGGACCCTTGTAGTTGAAGAAAGAGCCTACTCCTGGTACTGTATATTAGTGATAGGGGTGTGTACAAAGTACACGTGAATACCAGGCATTGTGCGTGTGTGTATACTATCGACGAACTAGCCCCCAAGCTTGTATAACATACTAAGGGCCTAGGGTTACAAATCATATATAGCTGGCTTATCACCAGTGGGGATAGAGTCCTCTGCGACACTGGTAGCTTCGTGTTGTATGCCAAGTCCTCCACATGGGTCTTCGTATAACACGTCTCGGTCCAACCTATATGTGGTGCAGGATGGAACCGACCCATGAGTCTTCATGTTGACCCACCACAACTAGAAATGATGTGCCCACCACACCACACACGCAATCAGCCACTAAGAAAATAAGCATATACAATAGTACAACGGTATCTAGCTCACGATACGTCTCCATATTTTGTTGATGACACTGACGACTTTGCATTTGATGCGTGCTCCGTATTTTGTTAATGACACTTACGGTCATTGTATTTGAAGCGAAAGCACGATATGGTCACTGGACTTCAGCATAAGCTCATCACGGTCACCACATACATTTTGTCGTGCTAACCAACATGTGTTTGGATGGTTAGGAGGACAGTGGTTTCTCGAGCCCACCAAGGTTAAAGTCCCAGTGCTCGCATTTATCTTGTGTTAATTTCAGTATTTTCCGGCGATGTACGTTCAGTGGGAGGAGACGTTCCACTCGACTATGAGGCACCTATGGTGACTTCTTAAAATCTCAAGATCATATATGCTGGCTCACTCTCTCGAAGGTGCTCATAGGGGTAGGGTTCGCTTGTGTGCGCTTATAGTGGTGAGTGCTTGCGCGTATATATGAGCCCTTGCGTCTGTACCATGTTAAACAAATACATGTCATGATTATACGGTCACTGGATCACCCGTACAACTCCGTATTTTGTTGATGACACAATCAATTCACCAATCAAACGTTCCACACGGCGCAACTAGTGTTGCAGCATCGGGGTGTGTAACCGTGGGGCCCACCTGTCAGCCCGTATATGAAAGAAAGAAATGGTAGTTTGAGTCTGTAATGTGTTAATAAAATAGGAGTACATTTTAGGGTGATCATACGGTCACTGGCTCACCATACAGCTCCGTAATTTGTTGATAATACGATCAATTGACCAGTCAAACAGTCCACATTCAGCAGCGCACATTACCATAGGGTCCACCCGTCAGCGCGTATATGAAGGACATAAATGGTAATAAATTAGTGGTCGGTGGGTATTCGAAGTCGTGAGACCTCTGGTTGGCAGTCACCGGCGGTTGGGGGGCGTTCATTGGGCAGTGGGGTGGGGATCGCCGGAGAAAAAGCTCAGCACAGGGGGGGGGCTAGAGGGATGGCCGGTGCGGTGTCGGACTGGCAGTGGGGAGTGGTTTCAGGGAGGGCGGGCCGGCCGCGGGCGGCGGGGGCTGGCGGTTCGGCCGGTGGTGGCTGGTGGCTCAGCGGGGTGGAGTTTGATGATAAACTGGAGGCCCTTGATGTCGTATCCAACGGCTGGAAAATCTAATGACCAGAGATGAAAAAGTCAGTCGACTGACGTGTAGCCTCACCCCACACGTACACATGCACGCACGCAAGACACACACGCATTCAGGCATGCAACACTGACACGTACACATAACGTACACATGCACGCATGCTGGCATGCAACACTGACACGCACACATGCACTCACAAACACACGCACGTACGCACCCATGCATGCAACACTGAAACGTACCCTTGGACGCACGCAACACTCGCACGCCTGCATGCACACAGGACACGACGCAAGACACACGCTCAACCTATATGTGCATGCACCCTTTATTAAGGACATGGATTGTTACGGGTATTAATCAATCTTATCTGTGATAAGCAGAACATTGATTATGAATCACAATGTATCGAACGGGCTATTAACATAGTAGGATTATCTACATGAAAAAGATGACGTCACACTCAATGAACAATCATCGGTGTATGAAATGCTCGCTTCTGACCGCCCTAGCCCACCAAAGGTTCCTCTGCTGTGCGCTGCCTGCATGGGGTCACTGACATGCAGGCCATGCACCCAAAGATCCCACACGTGAGAGGAAGAATGGTGCGGTGTCCTAGGTCAGAGTCGAGGGCACCACTCGCGGCACGCCCGGCTGAACATGCCTCCGTGCCGCATTCAAATGCCTCCATGAAACCCACCCGTGTGGAAGCCGAGAAACCCACTCTGGACACACGTCCGTTCATGACCGGGCCGGCATTAAACGCAACGTCGGCCGAGCTCCAACCGTCCGCCATCTATTTAATCTCCTATTTAAACGAGGCCAAACGCCGGCCAAGAATCGCACACCTCCGTCGTTCCCCTATCTCCTCTACCATTTTGTCCACTCTTACAATGGCTTACGAAGAGTAGTTATTCCGCATCCAAACCGGCTGGGTAGCCCGCCGGATACAAGCTATGCAGCTCGCTGATCCACCTCCCTCCCCTCGCCCGACGGAGCCAGTTGCCGCCCCAAGCCGGTGCGCAGTTCAGCAACTCGCCGCTCCAGGCCAGCTCGACGAGGAGCGGCGCACGGGCGTCGTTGCTGCCGTCCACGCCACCGCCTCGTACCGCGTCTCCCATTTCTGTGGCCGAGACTCACATGCCGGCGGCCGCGCCATGCAAGCAGCGATATAAGCCGGGTGCGTGGAGAGCGACGAGTCAGTGGCTAGCGCCTCCGCGTCCACCGCCATCATCAAGGAGAAGTAGAACACGGGAGGCCGCCACCGCTTGGGTCCCATGAAGGCCACCGCGAAGGCGATGCTGGCGTACACAGCAGGTGTCTTGACGGATCCTTTTGTTTCGAGGACCTTTGACGACCCCGCATGGGCTCCACGGAAGAGGGGAATGTTAGGATGAACTCGAGCCGGTGCCGACCATGGCGACGTAGTGGCCGGTGATGAACTCGAACCGGTGTCGGCCACCATAATCTTCGGCACCAGCCAATGATATCAGTTGGGCAGTGGGGAAGCGAGCCGTCCTTTGCGCTGAAGCATATACCTCCGGGGCTCCCGGCAGTCCGGTGATCGTGCTGCCAGACATGAGGAACACAAATCGATCGGCGGGCGACCGTTTAGGCCAGGTATTATATACCTGTGCTGTCCAGAACTAGCACCGCGTAGTTCATTTGAATGTAATGAAATCTGTCATGTGTGTATGAAAATCCGGTATTTTATATGATTTCCGTCGTTGTTTATATGAAATATCAGTTTGTCTACGTGTTTGCGTGAATTTCGTCCGGTTGGTTGAGTTGCTATCATAATGTGTGCGGCTGCGGTTGGATGGCATAATTTGCGGGTCGCCGATCGGTCTGCGGGCGGCTCGAGCAGCGTTGTGGGACAAAAAAACACAGCTCGTGCGAGCTCGTCTCCAACGTGTGCGCTGGAGGATGCATGACAGCATGAGCACCCGAGCCATTCCTCGTTCATCGGTGGCAAAGGCACCGGTGGACAAAAGGGTCGCCAATATTTTAGCTACCCCGGGCAAGATCCAAACAGCCCCTCCCAACAGATTCAAATCCCTCGTTCGCCGTGGAATTTTTCCATGTGTTGTTTTCATGGACTAGCAAGATGCCCGTGCATTGCACGAAACATCAAGATGCATTTTTTACAAACTCCCGCATGCATGCAAGGTATAATTAATGTCCTCCTTTGCTAGTACCACGAGGAAAACACCATTAATATTGCATCGATTAGTGTTAGTGGCCTTGTATATCTGCAAATTGTAATTTTGATAGTGGCCCCTTGTATATAAAAATGGAGGGATAAAGATGAGAGATAAGGTGAGGAGGAGTGGGGCGTGGTGGTGACTGGTGGTCGGACTGGGCGGTGGCATCGGGATGGACGACGCATTATGTCTAGGTTTGTATCTCTCTCACAAACACCCACGTAGGTGGGGGACGTGCACGAAGAGAAGAGGTGCACGCACGGCGCACATACTCCCGTCTCTTTCCCAACCACACCCGTGCGGGTACACGGTGGAGCTCATTTCTGTACGAAAAAGGCAGCCCACGTGTTAATTTGACACGTGTACTGGTTGTCCACTTGGTGGAGGGAGGATCGTCTACCACGGGTGAACAAACAAATTGCCACTTGACGTGTTATGTTAAAAAAAGAGGCAAACCATGTGGGGCCTACCTTAGAGGCAAGGCTCTATACACTAGAGTACTTTTGACGTGTCCCGTCAACTCGCAGAATGAGGAGAAGCTTGCTTAGTACACCGTCTTCCCCGCCCACGGGCGCGGTGGCTCACAGGATGAGGTGAAGCTTGCTTACGAGTAGTAGTAGTAGTAGTACTCCTACTACTGTATGCCTTACGCCCGCTCCCTCGCCCACGCACGCGGTGGCTCGCAGCATGAGGAGAAAATTTACTACTCCCTCCGTTTACTCCTCGTCCCTACTACGTACCTTGGTTAGTACTCCCTCCATTTACTTATACAAGGCCACTATAAAAAAATACATTTTGCATCTATACAAGGCCACAAATAGTAATCGAGACAAAAGTTACTACTCCCTCCTTTCCAGTTTATGGCTCAATTTCAAAATCTCTCCAACCAAGGTAGACGGTGAGTGGTCGAATTAATTTCGTAGTTTGCACAAGTAATTAGTACGCTCGTTTTTCTCAAGAAGTTATGTTTACTGAGGCATTAATTAGAACGAATGCATGAATGACCACTAAATTTCCATGAACTTGTACATGCATTGGTTAGTTTCCTCTTGACACTTCTTGCATCGGGTGATATAACGCACCTTGAAATCCAACATGTAATGGTACTACTACTAGTATAGTAGAATTGAGATTTATCAAACGGAAAACCGAATGTTTTTTAGATGAGCCCTATAAACCCTAGTGGGTACGTACTCCGTAAAAACTGTTTTTTCCAAAACTAAGTCGCTCCCTTTCATGAATTCTGTAGTATACTCCTCCGTCGACGCTCCCTTTCATGAATTCTATACTTCCTGCCGCCGACATGTGGGACATATATCAACCGGGTTGACGTGTCAAGCACCAAATAACAGTGCAGAACAGCAGGGGGACGCACCCCACTTGTACCGGCCCAGTAGTAGTAAAGAGCAATGAGACGTCAAATCACAATGCCGCACCTTCCCAAACGGACGAAGCAACCATTATTTCACACTTCGGTTCGCCATCATCTCAAACCACGTAGTATTGCTTCTACCTCAAGAGGGACACGCGCATCGCCTTGGTACATCATGACACGTGGGACCGCATGACAGGCCATGCTCCCCCGCCGATCGCTCGGTAAAATCACCTCATTTTTACTATACTTCCTCCGTATTGGTTTACTACATGGCATGCACGTCGTTCTAGGTTGAGAATTTAACTGGCTATATATGTGATGAACAGTACTCTAGCCTTTTAAAAAATGTATACTTTTGTACAGTAATACTATCGATGGATTGCGCCATGGAGCAAAAATTGAAATTAAAAAAAAGGTGGTACATATAGAGAGCGCTCGTCGCCAAATTATGCATATAGTACTATTAAAAAAGCTAGTGCGTGCTTAATTGGGGTGCTAAATTCTATTAAAGAAATACTAGTAGTATGTACATACTGAAGAGTTAAAGTAACGAGAAGAAACATAACATAGTTCTGCTGGGGGCTCAGCGCAACACACCCCTCAAATGAAACTAAGCACACCTGAAATTAAACTATGCAACTAATCCGGTAGACACTGCATTAGAAGTTTAGAACCACCATGAGCAACAACACTGCCACCTTACTCGGAGTCCTCGTCCACGTCCTCGACTTCGTCCTTGTCCCTCTTCCTGTTGGCCGATACTTCTTTGCTTGAACCGCACACTTGGCTGTTGCTCTTCATCCAACCCTTGTAGATATTGAAACAAAGGTAGCCATCCATTGCAGCGTAGTGGATGTGGTCTATATCTAGTACATTCCGCTGCCATGCATGATAATGAAACGTGTAATGAGGTTTGTCCAGTTTACGGTACGAAGGATGAACCATGGCTCCTGCCAGGGTCAGCATTGAAGGCTGAAGAGAGGGTAGCAGCCAATTCTTCTGGAGGTCGAAGGGGTTGCCTACAATGAGGCCTATCCGACCCAGGACTTCTTTGTCGTTCTTAAAGTCTACAGTAACGAATTTCACTGTTTTGTCCTTGAGGAAGTTATTAAAATCCTGGCACTCAACATCGGCATGGCATATGTGGTAGACCAAGAAAACATTATGTACACAAACCTGGATCATGGCGGGCTTCTTCCTCTCTTCGTCCTTTAGATCCTTCTCTCGTCCCAGGACTGTGGTGTACTCAACATCTAGCCCAGCGACCCACTCATCATCTAAGTTTTCAAACATGCATCTGAAGCGAGAAAGGCATCCTTTCACCGTCACGGAAGAACGGGTGCAGATGACGTCGAACTCATCGTCGGTGATGGTTCTAACCTTTTACTCACCGCCGATTGTGGAGATTTGGGACACCATGGATTTGGGAGGAGGGTTAGGATTAGTGGAACTGCCGTAATGTGAATGGACGGGATGACTAGGAGCGAACCGCCATAGTATTGAAGGACGTGCGGGGACGAGTAGGAGCGAACTGCCAGCGTGCGAAGGGCAGGGTAGTGGCTTTCCATTCTCCTATGATATGGGCTTCCGAGAGCCCTTGGATCTGAGATCGAATGGTTGCATGGCGTGATTCTAGACCTATGGGTGAATATCCTATCCTGGAGGGTTATTCTGCAAATTTTCAGCAACTTAGCATGTGACCATTTGATCTCAGTTCCAAGGGCTGCCAGTAGCCCGTATCATGGTCGCGCTGTCAGGACCCCGACTCAATGCCACATCGATCTAGCATGTAACACCTCATATCACTTTGCGGCCTCACGCACGGTATTCCCACGGGTGTCGCCTTACCTTTGCCCGGGACCGTTTGCGCCTTTTGGCACACGTATATGATAGTGTTGCTAGCGTCCATATGGTAAGGAGCCCGGGCTGACATGGCTAGTCGTAAACCCAAAGTGGCACAAACTCACAGGGACAGGCATCCATGACCCAACATCGAACGTGTCGGTCATCAGCGAGTGAATCCAGGCTGTAGCACTGGGCTAGCAGGACTCCGGTGAACCGGGCTGTAGCGGGCTAACATGACTCCGGTATTCATCGGGTGACATTTCCCCGAAGGGACAGACACAGGAACGAAGAAGGACACATGCCGGCCAGCCTAAGTGTTCCGGAGCAGTAGCAAGCTACCATGGCTCAGTGGAAGCACTAGGAGATATTTCCCGGTAAGAGAGGCTACTAAGGATAAACAACTAGATAGTCAGATCCCACACATACCAAGCATTTCAATAACATACACACAATATGCTCGATATGTGCAAATACAACATGGCATCACAACATGACTCTACAACTCAAGTATTTTATTCGATAGGCTCCAAGGAGCGAGATATTACAAACATGGGTCTCACGACCCAACATTCAGAGCATACAAGTCAAAGCACATGCGGAAGCTTAACATGTCTGAGTATAGACATCTACAAAAAGAAAAAGGCTGAGAAGCCTGACTATCTACCAGATCCTGCCGAGGGCACAAGATCGTAGCTGAGATATCAAGCTAAACGTCGAAGTCCAGGTGGAACTACTAGTGAGACTGAAGTCTCTCTGCAAAAACATAAAATAGTCAAACGTGAGTACAAATGTACCCAACAAGACTTACATCAGAACTACCTACATATGCATCATTATCAACAAAGGGATGGTGGGGTTTAACTACAGCAAGCCAGCTTTGACTCGGTGGCTATCCTGAACTACAACGGCAAGTAACTCTTTTGAGGTGGCGCACACGAGTCCACATATTCACCATATCAATACACCACTATGTATCCGCTCCCGTCTCCCTACGAGAACGCCATCCATAGCACTCACGCTTATCTCGCATATTTTAGAGTATCCACTTTCACTTGTCTATGAACTGTACAGGCAACCCAGAAGTCCTTTACCGCGGACACGGCTATTCGAATAGATGATGTTAACCCTGCAGGGGTGTACTTCTTCACACACGCTCTCACCACTTACCGCCGTTTACACGACGTGTACTCGACAACCTTCAAGCAGAAGCCCAACGAGGGTGTCGGCCATGACCTACCTAAACACTCAAGTCTCTAGTCCAGGTTTATCGCCTATTCAGGTTCCATCCGCAGGGAGTCCGGCTAAGGTTTCCACATACGGCCCAGAACAATGTGTACAGGGTTCCGTGACACCAAACGGGCGCCCGGTATACCCGGCCATGTGCCTACCGCATCACAGCCCACCCCTCCGGTCAGCGCTGCGCACGGCCTCCAGCATACTACAAACACCAGAAACTACTTGCAACTCCTGGACAGAGGACAAGGGTGATTAAGAAGCGGAGAGGGTCCATTGGTTTCGGGCCCAATGCGTGGTAGTATCTGTTTCATGGATCACAAACATAGAACTCAGTTCCTGAGGACGGTTTCAGTGAGACAACCCACCATGTACTCCTACATGGCCTCTCACCGCTACCTTTACCAAATCGTATTCACACACTTAGCTCACACATAGTAGGACATGTTCACACACCACCGATTCATCCCCGATGAATCAGACCTGACTCAACTCTAAGCAGTAGCAGGCATGACAAACAAACATGAATGAGTAGGCACAACAGGGCTCAAACAACTCCTACTCATGCTAGTGGGTTTCATCTATTTTCTATGGCAATGACAGGTCATGCAGAGGATAAAGGGGTTCAGCTACCGCAGCAAGTAACAGGTGAATCATTGTTGTCCTAATGCAGTAAAAGAGAGCAGGAGTGAGAGAGTAGGATTGTATCGGAATGAACAAGGGTTTTTTGCTTGCCTGGCACTTCTGAAGATAGCATTGTGTCTTCATCAGTGTCAACGATCACAATGTCGGAACATCGTCTACCGAGAGGGGACAGATACCGGCAACAGAGAAGAAATACAATCAATGCAATGCACAATATGATGCATGCTCATGACATGGCAATATGAGTTTGTTGGCCTAATGCAACTACAACCAGATGGATTTGGGTCATATTGAGCCAAAGGTTCAACCCCAAATTCAAATTATGAATTCAAATAGTGCCTTATCATGTTTTGCACTAAACAGCAAGGTTAAGTTGTTTAAACATGCATGATACAAGTGCAGATGGATAGATTGGATTTTTCTGATCATTTTTCATATATAATTTATTTCGTTTGGAGTTATGGTTGATTTTCTATGATTTTTAGAAGTTTGTGCTATTTTCTGGAATTTCCTGTATAAGAATAATTCCAGTAATTGAATTAATGCATCAGCATCGCGTCAGGGTGACGTCAGCAGGTCAAAGGCGCCAGCCCAAGTTAAACCTGACGGCTGGGACCCACAAGTCAGTGTAACAGGGCTGGTTTGGGTGGATGACATGTGGGACCAGTCAACGGCCGCGTCAGCAAAGTCAATGCTGACGTGTGGGTCCCAGTGGGTTATGAACTAATCTAAATAGAAAAATAAATTAAACTAAACAGGCACAGGTCCCACATGGCAGTGGCACTAGGGGGTGGTTTAGCTGGGTCATTAGTGGCTAACTAAACCGGGGTTAGGCCCACGGCTCATCGCCGGCGAGGACAGTGGCAGCGGAGCACGTCGGGTTTCGCCCACAAGCGACCATTTGGACGGCGGATTGGTGCTACGCGTAGCTGGGGCTCGCACGCATCTGGTAGTGCAAGTGGGAGGAGCTGGGGTGGAGCGAGCTCGCCGGAGTCGAGCTCGTGGCGGCGGCCGGAGTTCGGGCAGCAACGGTGTGGGCGGTGCGGGGCACGGGAAGAGTCGTGGACGGTCGTGTTCGAATCGCGGGAGTGCGATGAGTGCAGCGGTGAGCTCGGGCGCGTGCTTGCACGGCCGTAGTCACGGTGGCGACATGGCCGGCGGTGAGGAGTTGTCGGCTCCGACAGCCACGATGGTTAGAAGGCGCGGACGGGCACACGCAGAGAGGGGAAATGGACAGGGGCTCACGGTGAGTTTGAAGATCAGGTCGGCATGCTCGGGGAGGCGTCGGAGACGGCGAAACGGATGGCGGCATCCAGCGGCCGTGGTCGGGGAAGAAGGCCTCAAGCATCATCTTGGGGCCGTCCTGGCTAGTGTAGCTCGGAGAGGAGGGGGAAGGGGTTGCGGCGGAGCCTCTGGGAGCATCGGCGGGGCGAGGCAGTGGCTGTGGCCACGGCGGCATCGAACGGAGGCGACGGGATCCGCTCGGTGTTTGCGAGAGAGAGAAACAGAGGAGGGGGGAGGAGCACAGGGAGAGTGGGAGGCGTCGAGGGGGCCGCGTGGCGTCTGCGAGAGACGTCCAGGGGGAATGAGGCAGCCAGGCAGGGAGGAGGTGGCCGGCGTGTGGCCGCGCACGTCGGGCACGCGTCCCTGCCTACTGGCGCGAGGAGGATGGCGACAGGAAGGAGGCGGTGGTGGGCTGGGCCGGCCAGCTGCAATGCTGGGCTGGTAGGTGGCGCCAGGTAAGTCCTCTGCTCTCTGCTTTAAATTCTGTTTTTCTATTTTTCTGTAAGTTTGTGGCTTTATTAAAAATACTTAAACAGATCAAAAATCATGAAACTAATCATGGCTACTGTTTAGAATATATCCAATAGTAAACATTTTAGTTTATGATTATTTGAGCATTTAAAATATTTTATAGTATTTAAATGCCCAAATGAAAATACCATATGATTTAATTCAGAGCCCAAATATGTCATGGAAAAATGTGCAACACCTCTGGTTACTGTTTCCAGCATTTCCAGAAATGATGAACATTTTTGAAAGCCATTTGGAATCACTAAAATTATTTTAGTTGAACCTAGTGAATTCCTTTGATGCTAGGGTTTAGGCAATCCCTATTTCAAGTTTCAAAAGAATTTAAGCATGATGCAACACATGACTAGCTAGCTCGATGCATACCAGAACTAGGGATGTGAAAACTCACCCCCACTAAACAAGAATCTCGTCCCGAGATTCAAGCGTAGGGTAAGAAGACACATGGACACAAGCTAACACGATATTCACGATCCAAGTTGCACTTCAAATGAACGTTGATTCGATCACCATCATTGTCTCAAAGTATTGCTCTGAGAACTCCAACTAACATGACAACAAGAGGAAGGGAAAGACTCTGAAAGAATCGATCTTCTCGAAGGTCGAGCAACTCAGGATTAACTCACGGAATGAGACATAGCAACATCTCTCGAGCTGAGAGACGAAGCACACCTCTAGAGGAATGGAGTGGAGCAGATGAGGAGGGTACACTAGGTAGACAACAATTCCACACTTACAAGGGTGGTGAACGGTTGTCAACGTAGCGAGGAGTTGAGTTGCCATGATACCTCAACGAGACACCTTAGCGATGGTGACCCGTAGATATATCCCCTTAAGTGGCAAAAAGAATTACCTTTGATTCAGAGATCATTGAAACTCTTTATACTAGCCTAAGGCAAATCACAATCGATCATTTAAAGGATTCCGAAAGAATGACATTCTCATGCCAGAATGGATGATGTGGACTACCTTGTTGAAGACAATGCATGGGATGACTTTTGATTATCATTGAAAATAGATGGAACCCATGGTAGGATGGCACAATGGCGGTGCAAGCTGGGGCAAAATGCAAACGTTGGAATGATTCTAGTAACTGGAGATGAGCTCAACAGTAGAGAGTGATTCCACTGTTGGAGTGGTTATAGCATAACCGAGGAGACTAGGAGCAATCCCAGTTAGTGCCGGTGATAATACCTAGAGCTTGTGCGTTCTCTCAAGAACTTAAGAATTTCCATATTCATCAAGGTTTTACCAATATCCGTGTCAAGGATCCTGGCAACACAACATACCACCAAGATGAATAGTGATGGACGATGCTGATGCAAAGAAAGATAACCTTCTCAGATTTCACCTTAGCGAGGCCAAGGAAACAAAATCTGGATGATCGACCGAGAGACATTTAGCACTCCTCTTTAATGTTCTCCTTGATGTGCTAGCATAACCCATTCATTGAAATGGTTTAGTATCTAGAACATCCAAGTAACAGGCCAGACTTCGGGAGCTCAAGAATACATAAGGAACAACTACTAGAATAAATTCTACGAGATCCTTATGGGGAGGTGGCCAACTTCCTCAATCAAGATACTACAATAATAGGTCTTCCGGCTGGGTGTGTTGGCCATGGCATCCACTTTCCGGTTATCGAGAGACCAATATTATAGTTCTTGGGAGATGTTCCAACCATCATATCTGCCTGAGATTCAGATCTGGTTGGTGTCAGGATATCCCAGACTCATCAAGTCTAGAAAGAAGAATGAAAGTTTGCAACACAAATCGATGAGACGACATTGCGAGATTCTCGGGATATGGACTACGGTAGTAAGCTCCAAAACATGAGCTGGTTCTGCTACACACATGTGAACACGCTGTCTCAGACAAGCATGACCATGTGGTAGTCTTATAATAAAACACTACCGAGTTCAGGTGGGGAACCATCATCGAGGATAACGAAATCTTGTACAAATCCGTCTGGTACCTTCGGGACTAGCACTTAGAACTTATTAACCTTGAACAAATCAATCAGTGGCTTGGTGTGCTAGGGACACATATAGAATGAAGGTTGCAAGTCTCCGAACCACAGAATACTTCGCACGTATGCATGACCGATTTGGGATGATTCCAAAGGAAGCAACATTGACTTTCTCGAATCCACGGCGGCAACTTGCATCAAATGCACATGAATTAAAGGGAGTCCTTCTTTCGTCCGAACATATGCTTCATGCATGGGACACGAAGGTAATGCCTATATAAGTTTCCAACACTAGCTTATGTTCAACACGAATCATGGAGAAGGTAGCAGTGTTGCTGATGGGCTCAACAACAATTCATCCAGGTTTCCATGAAGATGGAATTCCATAATTATGTGAACAAGTGATAGCATTAGTCAGACCCAAAAGATATAATGGTGTATGCTCCAGGAAAATCCACGAGTAACACAACATTACGAACATCGTTGGTTCTGACTTGATTTGAGGATAGCCCATACTCAAATCAAGGTTTTGGCAAGACAAAAAGTCCAACAACTGATCACGAGGATCAATAAATGAAGATATTATCTTTCTTCAACACACACATAAGGATATCCCTTGGAGATGAACTAAGTCAGGTGAGCTTTTATCTTCCAACTCTCCAAGTTGTTGTTTAGCTTAACCAACTAGCTCAGGAGTATCCAACACAGATTCTTGGAGAAGGGGATGTTTTATAAGAAACCAACTTGATCAGGAACTCAACATAGCGGTCAGGTGACAACCTGGTGATACTCCCGAGAAGATATTCGGAAAATCACGAACCACCATTATGTTACTAAGCTCGAGAACAATCTTGCTTTTCAGGGCAAGACGATATGATCAAATGAGCGAGGACTTAACAAAATCCTAACTCATCAATCGAGGAGTGCACCGGGAAAGTGGACTAGGTAGCACAATCATACCTAGGGTGATGATTCAATAATCAACATGCTAAGAGTGAGGTTATTGTCCTTTAACTACCAAGCAACAGAGTTGCTAGGAGTATAGATTTCACACATCACGATTCACTTGTCGGTATTCCGGTTGCAACAACACGGGGACCGAGAAATGAATAACGATAGCGAGAAGTATCACTGTACCAAGAGTTCATAGGATGGTGTGCAATTCCTATGATATTCTTGATATAAAGGTGGTAATACTTCAGGGTAGGACAGAACAAAAGATGATTATATTTTGATCTGCGGAGTACAACTGCTTTGACCCAATCCTGGATATGGATGAGGTACTGGAGTTTGTTTCTCCTAGTCATTCCATATAGAATGGCTTGACGGACCACAGAAGTAAAAGGCATCGATGAAAACAAATGCACGACTACTCCTGACTATCAATTGATAGACGGGGGTCAGAATACAACTAAGGAGGGACAACTCGAGGAACATATAACTTTCTGAGTTGTGGATGCATGGACTAGCATGTCGAACCAAGTTCAACAAATTTCTTATGGATAATCCATGCGGAGAGGTAGGATTGGCAGGGTCACAACATAGAATGGAGAACTCTTCGAGAGCACTTTTGTTGTGATCTTTTGGTTTAAAAGAACTCCTGCCAAGAATTGTTCATGGTATTTGGAAGAACGATATACCACGGACCTCGAGGACTATCGCAAAGGTCACTAATATCTTAAGGGAGCTAGCAAATACTAACAACATGAAGTAGGGTGAATCTTGGGTTTCAAAACCCAGGAATAGAATACCTACTACTAAGTGACATCACGGGATGCTTTCGAGAACAAAGGCCAGAATCATCACATTGGGACACAAAACGTGGCTAGATTACTAGGTGATACTCTAGACACCTAGGGTCATGATAATAACTCCGACATATATGTTAAGGCAACAGAGTACCTCAACTCACCGATTAGTGTGGTTGATCTGGCCCAAAGGGACATCGAAACGAGAGGAAGGGATTTTGCAAATGCTTCAGACTATTTAGAAACCTAGGATGACTCGGACAACATAACGGCCGTAATATGCTCAAAAAGATTTGAGACATGCTACAGAATGGTGGCATAACCACTCGATCATCATAATATCAAGGTTCTGAGATCAACAATGAATACACGGAGATAGTAGGAACTGAACTGAGGCTTAAATCCAACAATCTTATAAGTCTATAGATTAGTAACATGTGATCCTGATAGATAGACGAGAAGCCTAGTTCTTAATCCCCGTAGAAAAGAAGAGGTTGACTCAGATCAGAAGGGCATAAGGTAAAGGAGTAAAAAGAGCCTTACGTTCCATCCCACAATCAATTCCCTTACATATAACTAAAGCATTTCTAGACTCAACTTCGACCAGTTTGGCTTGGTAATCCTACAGGCAGTCAGGCTCTGATACCAAAGCTGTCAGGACCCCGACTCAATGCCACATCGATCTAGCATGTAACACCTCATATCACTTTGCGGCCTCATGCACGGTATTCCCACGAGTGTCACCTTAACTTTGCCCGGGACCGTTTGCGCCTTTTAGCACACGTATATGATAGTGTTGCTAGCATCCGTATGGTAAGGACCCCGGGCTGACATGGCTAGTCGTAAACCAAAAGTGGCACAAACTCACAGGGACAGGCATCCATGACCCAGCATCGAACATGTCGGTCATCAGCGAGTGAATCCAGGCTGTAGCACTGGGCTAGCAGGACTCCGGTGAACCGGGCTGTGGCGGGCTAACAGGACACCGGTATTCATCGCGTGATATTTCCCCGAAGGGACAGACACAGGAACAAAAAAAGACACATGCCGGCTAGCCTAAGTGTTCCGGAGCAGTAGCAAGCTACCATGGCTCAGTGGAAGCACTAGGAGACATTTCCCGGTAAGAGAGGCTACTAAGGATAAACAACTAGATAGTCAGATCCCACACATACCAAGCATTTCAATAACATACACACAATATGCTCGATATGTGCAAATACAACATGGCATCACAACATGACTCTACAACTCAAGTATTTTATTCAATAGGCTCCAAGGAGCGAGATATTACAAACATGGGTCTCACGACCCAACATTCAGAGCATACAAGTCAAAGCACATGCGGAAGCTTAACATGTCTGAGTACAGACATCTACAAAAAGAAAAAGGCTGAGAAGCCTGACTATCTACCAGATCCTGCCGAGGGCACAAGATCGTAGCTGAGGTATCAAGCTAAACGTCGAAGTCCACGTGGAACTACTAGTGAGACTGAAGTCTCTCTGCAAAAAACATAAAATATGCAAACATGAGTACAAATGTACCCAGCAAGACTTACATCAAAACTATCTACATATGCATCATTATCAACAAACGGATGGTGGGGTTTAACTACAGCAAGCCAGCTTTGACTCGGTGGCTATCCTGAACTACGACTGCAAGTAACTCTTTTGAGGTGGCGCACACGAGTCCACATATTCACCATATCAATACACCACTATGGATCCTCTCCCGTCTCCCTACGAGAACGCCATCCATAGCACTCACGCTTATCTTGCGTATTTTAGAGTATCCACTTTCACTTGTCTATGAACTGTACAGGCAACCCAGAAGTCCTTTACCTCGGACATGGCTATTCGGATAGATGATGTTAACCCTGCAGGGGTGTACTTCTTCACACACGCTCTCACCACTTACCGCCGTTTACACATGTACTCGGCAACCTTCAAGCAGAAGCCCAACGAGGGTGTCGGCCACGACCTACCTAAACACTCAAGTCTCTAGTCCAGGTTTATCGCCTATTCAGGTTCCATCCGCAGGGAGTCCGGCCGAGGTTTCCACATACGGCCCCGAACGATGTGTACAGGGTTCCGTGACACCAAACGGGCGCCCGGTATACCCGGCCACGTGCCTACCGCATCACAGCCCACCCCTTCGATCAGCGCTGCGCATGGCCTCCAGCATACTACAAACACCAGAAACTACTTGCAACTCCTGTACAGAGGACAAGGGTGATTAAGAAGCCGAGAGGGTCCATTGGTTTCGGTCCCAATGCGTGGTAGTATCTGTTTCATGGATCACAAACACGGAACTCAGTTCCTGAGGAAGGTTTCAGTGAGGCAACCCACCATGTACTCCTACATGGCCTCTCACCGCTACCTTTACCAAATCGTATTCATACACTTAGCTCACACACAGTAGGACATGTTCACACACCTCTGATTCATCCCCGATGAATCAGACCTGACTCAACTCTAAGCAGTAGCAGGCATGACAAACAAACATGAATGAGTAGGCACAACAGGGCTCAAACAACTCCTACTCATGCTAGTGGGTTTCATCTATTTACTGTGGCAATGACATGTCATGCAGAGGATAAAGGGGTTCAGCTACCGCAGCAAGTAACAAATGAATCATTGTTGTCCTAATGTAGTAAAAGAGAGCAGGAGCGAGAGAGTAGGATTGTATCGGAATGAACAAGGGGTTTTTGCTTGCCTGGCACTTCTGAAGATAGCATTGAGTCTTCATCAGTGTCAACAATCACAACGTCGGAACATCGTCTACCGAGAGGGGACAGATACCGGCAACAGAGAAGAAATACAATCAATGCAATGCACAATATGATGCATGCTCATGACATGGCAATATGAGTGTGTTAGCCTAATGCAACTACAACCAGATGGATTTGGTTCATATTGAGCCAAAGGTTCAACCCCAAATTCAAATTATGAATTCAAATAGTGCCTTATCATGTTTTGCACTAAACAGCAAGGTTAAGTTGTTTAAACATGCATTAAACTAGTGCAGATGGATAGATTGGATTTTTCTGATCATTTTTCATATATAATTTATTTTGTTTGGAGTTACGGTTGATTTTCTATGATTTTTAGAAGTTTGTGCTATTTTCTGGAATTTCCTGTATAAGAATAACTCCAATAATTGAATTAATGCATCACCATTGCGTCAGGGTGACGTCAGCAGGTCAAAGGCGCCAGCCCAGGTCAAACCTGACGGCTGGGACCCACAAGTCAGTGTAACAGGGCTGGTTTGGGTGGATGACATGTGGGACCAGTCAACGGCCGCGTTAGCAAAGTCAATGCTGGCGTGTGGGTCCCAGTGGGTTATGAACTAATCTAAATAGAAAAATAAATTAAACTAAACAGGCACAGGGCCCACATGGCAGTGGCACTAGGGGGTGGTTTAGCTGGGTCATTAGTGGCTAACTAAACCGGGGTTAGGCCGACGGCTCGTCGCCGGTGAGGTCAGTGGCGGCGGAGCGCGTCGTGTTTCGCCCACAGGCGACCATTTGGACGGCGGATTGGTGCTACACGTAGCTGGGGCTCGCGCGCGTCTGGTAGTGCAAGTGGGAGTAGCTGGGGTGGAGCGAGCTCGCCGGAGTCGAGTTCGTGGCGGCGGCCGGAGTTCGGGCAGCAACAGTGTGGGCGATGCGGGGCACGGGAAGAGTCGTGGACGGTCATGTTCGACTCGCGGGAGTGCGGCGAGTGCAGCGGTGAGCTCGAGAGCGTGCTTGCACGGCCGTAGTCGCGGTGGCGACATGGCCGGCGGTGAGGAGCTGTCGGCTCCGACAGCCACGATGGTTAGAAGGCGCAGACGGGCACGTGGAGAGAGGGGAAATGGACATGTGCTCATGGTGAATTCGAAGAGCAGGTCGGCATGCTCGGAGAGGCGTCGGAGAAGGCGAAACGGACGGCGGCATCCGGCAGCCATGGTCGGGGAAGAAGGCCTCAGCGTCGTCTTGGGGCCGTCCTGGCTAGTGTAGCTCGGAGAGGAGGGGGAAGGGGTTGCGGCGGAGCCTCTGGGAGCATCGGCTGGGCGAAGCAGTGGCTGTGGCCACGGCAGCATCGAATGGCGGCGACGGGATCCGCTCGGCGTTCGCGAGAGAGAGAAACAGAGGGGGGGGAGGAGCATAGGGAGAGTGGGAGGCGTCGAGGGGGCCGCGTGGCGTCTGCGAGAGACGTCCAGGGGGGAATGAGGCAGCCAGGCAGGGAGGAGGTGGCCGGCGTGTGGCCGCGCGCGCCGGGCACGCGTCCCTGCCTACTGGCGTGAGGAGCAAGGCGACAGGAAGGAGGCGGTGGTGGGCTGGGCCAGCCAACTGCAATGCTGGGCCGGTAGGTGGTGCCAGGTAAGTCCTCTGCTCTCTGCTTTAAATTCTGTTTTTCTATTTTTCTGTAAGTTTGTGGCTTTATTAAAAATACTTAAACAGATCCAAAAATCATGTAACTAATCATGGCTACTGTTTAGAATATATCCAACAGTAAACATTTTAGTTTATGATTATTTGAGCATTTAAAATATTTTATAGTATTTAAATGCCCAAATGGAAATACCATATGATTTAATTCAGAGCCCAAATATGTCATGGAAAAATGTGCAACACCTCTTGTTACTGTTTCCAGCATTTCCAGAAATGATGAACATTTTTGAAAGCCATTTGGAATCACTGAAATTATTTTAGTTGAACCTAGTGAATTCCTTTGATGCTAGGGTTTAGGCAATCCCTATTTCAAGTTTCAAAAGAATTTAAACATGATGCAACACATGGCTAGCTAGCTCAGTGCATACCAGAACTAGGGATGTGACACGCGCCTACCACGACCGTCGCGTCGCTCGCGCGGTCGCGCCCTTGGAGATTTAACACGGTGCGTTAGGCTATCTGATGTTGGCATGGTATATGTAGTCATCACTTAGTCACTCATACTACAACAAGGTTGGCTATAAGG
Source organism: Triticum aestivum (assembly GCF_018294505.1). Lineage (NCBI taxonomy): Eukaryota > Viridiplantae > Streptophyta > Magnoliopsida > Poales > Poaceae > Triticum > Triticum aestivum. The sequence continues at coordinate 518,332,034 of NC_057810.1, forward strand.
TTGGCTATAAGTGTTTTTTTACTTCTCTCTATCTCTTTATTCGTACTCCCTCCGTCCCATAATATAAGAACGTTTTTGACACTAGTGTAGTGCCAAAAACGTTCTTATATTATGGCACACGGGGAGTACTAGTATTTATTGCATTTGCCAAGGAGTGACCTCTTCCAATGAAATGGTGTTGTAAGTTTTCTTCATTTAATTAGCTATAGACTCAAAATTGTCTTTTCACCTTGGTACACGCGCTTAGCACCGTTTCTTCCTTGGGTCACCAAACTAGTCTCTCTCTTCTTGATTAACTTGCCACATCAGACTTTATGCCTATGTGGCAAGTTTAAGCACCTGTAGGAGCAAGTAAGTACAATAGTGCGCTTTACATGGCATTTTTGCATATGTGGAGGAAAGAGAGGCAAGGAAAAAGTGGAGAAGTGGGCTCTCATGCAAGAGCCAGCCTCTACTACATGGTGGAGCATTGGGAGAGGCACCTGTATGGAGGTGGTCATGAATCGGGAGACTCACGCCGGTCGTAGCGCCGTAGTTAAAATGATAATGGCAAGTCAAATCACGGGGCCCCACCTGTCCAGTAGTAACTCGCTGTCAAATCACACAGCCCTACGTTTGCAGCAGCCTACTCCCTCGTCTTCTCGCATCTCTGTCGAACCGACTAGGCGGAACTGCCCCGCCTACCGCGCAGGAAAAGCCCCGCCCTAGACTTTTAAATACAACTACATCCGCTTAAGAATCCAATGATATACTTTTTGTGACATACTAACTCATATTTAGTTAGTCAAATGGATGGCCTAGAACTACGTGCAGGCCCTATAAACCGAGACGCCTAAAAATAAAAAACCAAGGCAGATAGGGTAGTTCAGCACGTATCTTTTTAGAGCAATATAGTCGGGATTCACCAAGGAGCAAAACCAAGTGGTAGGCTGCTCCTGTCGTGTTGGCGTAGCAACTCAAGCAGGGTCAGTCCGCACACGAAATGGCGACACACTTAATAGGACCCCTTTGGCCGACAAGTGGCTCATCCACCATCTTGTTCCATGTGCGATGCAACAAATTATAGTTCAGAGCAGCGGTGGAATTGGAGGCACCCCGGTCGTAGCGCCGCATTAGTAGAAAATGAGCGATGAGGTGTCAAATCACAAAGCCCCACCTTTCCCGCATTAAGCTGGACGGACGAAGCAACGATCATTTCACTCTAGGGCGCAAGAGCATAAAGAAAAGAGAAAACAATGATGCGTGCGGCAGCTACCTAGGGCACCCTAGGGTAGGGGTCTCCACTACAGATCTTTTTCTCTTTTTTTTGAAAGCGCCTCCACTAGAAATCGGCTTCTCCCTCGTCCTATTGAAGAAAACCGATGATGAGTGCGGTGGTAGGGTTTGTAGGAGTACTACGGCGTGTGGGGCCACGTCGTTGTAAACGGGTTCGAGTCGACGCCTTAAATATGTGTGGGCCGCTTGGTTTTACGGGAACGAGGCAGCATTTTGGGTTTGGGGACCAGTTGGAGATATAGTACGTACAAAAAATTGTGGACGTAGGTTCGACCGAAAGGCAATAATGCATGGGCCCTGCATTTTGATATACCCGAGGCCGCGTGAAATTTGCTACTCTACTCAAAACTAGTAAGATACACATGTATTGAACGCATGAGATTTCGAAACCAAATTATGAATCAATACACACTATAGCATGTAAAGCTTTGAGTCATATATGCATGATGTAGATGTTCTTTTAATTCTTATAGTTCATTTCATTCAAAATCAATTAGTTTTATAAAAATGTTAAGATTCACGGGGTTGTGCATTGTAAATCATAAAGTAAAAAACAAATAATGGTAATTCATTTAGAAAAAAATAATCAATTATGATACAGAAGATTCTAGAACAAAGGAGAAGTGCTTATGTTTTGAGGTTTGTGCACTATGCTTAAGTTCAACCATGGAGTCTTCTAAATTGCACATGTGGCAGATCTGGTGGAATGTTCATGATATCCAATGGCCAGTAGTGCTCGGATTTGCCTATCTCTACACTGTCGGATTAGCTTCATCCAGCGACCATCTTTCAAAGTTATTGGCACACTATATAGTTCTTGTGCCATAGTTGCATGTTTTGGAAAAAAGCTACTAGTGGGTTGTACTATCTATTTAGGAATAGAAGATGCATACATGGAAGTTGTAGGGAAAGAGATGACATGGAGCATCTCAGTTCCTATGAGTAGGGATTGGAAAATAGATGTCATTTGGTTCACATCATAGGAACTTTTCTATTGAATCTAGAGATGACATGTATCTCAATTCCTATGAGGAGGGATTAGAAAAGAGATGTAATTTGGTTCATATCATAGGAACTTTTCTATTGAATATACGCTAATGTTTATTTTCCTTTGAAATTAAGGGAGTATAGGAATCCATTCATATGAAGCAAGTGGCTCTAAAGCTATAGAAATGATATCATGTTTATTTCCTTTGAAATGTGGAGTATATGAATCTATTCCTATGAACCAATTGGCTCTAAAGGAAAAAATCCTATAAAAATCATATCATATAGAGTTCCTATGATATTCCTCGACACTAAAGGATGGTTGAAATTACTGCGGGTGATACGATGGTCTTTCTTTGTAGACTCCTCACCCATCTTTATAGTTATCTCTCGAAGATGAATGAAATGATATATACAGGGTATTCTACATGTGCAATTTGGTACATGAAAACTCGGTAAAAGTTTGCGAGGTTCGGATTTTCAATAAAGCTATATGCACTGCATTTCGGAACGGAGGGAGCATACGGCAGTTGCTAACACTCACGTGGAAGATTTGTGTGTAGGAGGAGTGGTTGTTCTGTTAAATGACATGGCAAAACTGACACTGTCGGATGCCGATCTAACGGTTCTTGCGGCGTTCGTCAGGAAAAGGCTTGTGGCGAACGTTCGTCGGATAATAATTTACGGACACATGCATTGCATTGATATGTGCCCCCCTCTCTCTCTCTCACGCACACGCAGCCTCACGAGTAACGACTCTCCCGAGTCCTCTCACAGACTCGCACGTGGCACCCACCGTCTATCTGCAGGCAGATGTCATGCACATATGTGCTCTTCACACCCTACCCTTAGAACTTCTAAAAAACAAAAGATGGCGCGCACATTTTATTTTAGCTCACACGTCACACACTTATACTATTACTCTTGCGGCGAACGTTCTTTGGGCATTGTATATTGTACTCTCACAAAGAGAAGCGATGCACACACGCACTAGTTCTCTCACACCCACTCGTGGGTACACGTAGGAGCGCATTTTTTGAAGCTGGTACAACAAAATCACTCCACTATATATAAAAGCAGGAGCCTTAGCACTTGCTTTACTAGGGTTCCTCTCGTTCACTCTCTCATGCTCTCCAGATCTAAGCAAGACATAGGTGGCCACACTCTCTCTCAGCTCACGGCTGGTCACAAATCTGGCCGGACAACCTCGACCGGGGGAGCGGTGTAGGTGCATCATTCACGCTGTCGTCGGCGGCGAGGGAGGAGACCAACGGCTGCCCGCATGTCCCGATCAGCGGCCGTGCCATTCTCTCCGAGAGAGCGCCGTCTCGGGAGGGCCTCCGACCCCTTCTTCCTCCCTGCGATATTGTGGCCAAGATGCGGCCTCCCGACGCCGTCTTTGCCACAAGTCGACGACCCTCAGGTATATATTCCTTCAAAACCTGCCTTGCTCTACTGCCCCAGCTCCCTTCGTGTGGATCCTTTTGTACTTCCGTCCGCTGCTCCAAAGCCACCTAGACTTCTACTATTATTAGAGGTAAAGCTAGTTCATACAGTCGACTCTAAGCGTTGGTTCAAACAGGGAAGAAAGTGGGAAAGTTGTAGCATGAATCTAGGACATGGTTCTAAGAGGAAACGGGGGAAAGTAGTAGATACCTGCTGTCCCTACGCCCATATCGCTACCGTTAATGTAAAATCACATGAAGCATTAAGCAATGCCACCTAATGTCACTATAAGTAATGGTCTAGTGTCGTCGATAAATTGAAGCAATGCCACCACCACTTTATGAAGTGCTTCCATCTTGCTTTATTTCCCATGAATTGTGTTTTTGCAGTTACACTTAAATCTCACACCGCTAACATTGCTTCATCCCAGTGGAACTGAACAAATTTGATTGCACATTTACTGACCATGTGCTACTCTCATGACAGTAATACTAATGCTATTGTTCTTCATGTTAATCTAGTGTCATTGTTGATGTGATGTGATGCTACTTACTTAAGGACTCTTCATACTGTCAATCTAGTGCCAATTATAACACAATAGATGCTGCTGTTAATCATACGCCACTGCAAATATATATCACTGTTTAAATAACCATATTTCGTATTTGCGCAAACAGGGATGTCTGTCTCCATATCGTTTCGGGATGTCTGTCTCCGTATTGTTTCTATCCGCGCAATCAAAAGCACACACCTCAGTTTTAGTACAACTGCGCAAAATGAGATGTCTATCCCTTATTGTCGTCGTCTAAGCTCCCGTCTTCAAGGTATCCCTACATTGGTAGTAACTAAGGTAGAATGACCAACGCAATCTAAAAGAAGCTGATTCGTACATTTTACTTCATGATTGTAGTGCAGGGTCGAGCGAAAACAACTGCATCCTAATCCGGAATGCACTTTCTACCATTTCATCCATGGACCAGGACTAGCTGGCACGGCTGCACGACGGTTTTTTGGACAGGTGCACGGACAAGAGGCTTTGTGGTCTGCTTATTTCTGCAAATAACGATGCTTAAATTTAGTGGAATTCACAAGTATTTCACCTGGTCAGTACACTGCATGGTTCAGTTCAGTATTCCAGCTGAGACCACAATTATAATTGGTTATTCTGGAATGAGACAACCTAACCCTGGATGGTGGCAACAAGAAAAAACCAAAGTGAACTCCAGGAAATTTAAGCCTCCCGGGAGGCCCTTTGCTCAGAGAAGCCTTGCTTGTTTTTTCCTGATTTGTAAACCTTCTCACAACTTTGTCTTTTGCTGTGAACTAGTATATGTTTGTTATGTTCTATGAATCATTGAGATGTATAAAATTGCTTAACTTATGCTTTTCAAGTTTTTTATGAAGACGAGTTTAATGTGAGTGTTCCACATGAGCGCTGGACTAGCATGTGAACGTTTGGAATTTATTACATTGTGGCCTCAATTAACTGCATGAACCACTGTAACAAGATACATAGTTGCTTATATGTTAGACAACAGATTGTTGATTGTTAGTTGGTCGATAGCCTAGTGTTGAAGCGAGCTGAGCCAATGTGCCGTGTTTTGCACAACTGCTTACAAGTGGGGTAGCACCAACAATGTTTACAAGTACTTATGTATACGTCGGCGCACACTTCTCGAATGAGTGCTCTATTTCATCAAAACACATACTGCTCGTATGATAAACCGTGACAACTTATGTCTTACCATGCCATATTCATGAAAAAACTAGTGAGGACGCATCTGTTTCCGCAACAATTACGATGGTTCTCACATGATTCACGGGCACACAAAAGTAGCAGCAGTTCCCATAGACGGATTCAAACAGAGAACTAGCCCCAGAGGGGTCAATAACAGGCAAGGTTCGGATAATTAGACACAATCCAAACTACTATTAAACACTAGCTGGGGAAACTATTTCATGCCTCGATCTAATTTGGCCTGGACACAAGACGGACCTTGCCATGAACATCATCGAGGATGTCCCGCAGCAGCTCAATCATGTGAACCTTCATGGAGACAACCTTGTGGCCTTGCCACTGATAAACTAGTCTGTGGAGGCATGCCACGTCATCTTCCTGCGTAAGCTTGACAAGAACAGTATGCCTCACAAACGAAGGAGTAGCTTTGAACTTCTTGTGCTTCAGTACACCCTAGACAACACGCCTGACAACAGTGATGCTGGAATACAACTCTTCATTGGTAAAACCGCAAATGGCTTCCACGATCCAACAGCCTAAGAACTCTGTTTTTCCAGTGCGTATATTCAGGTCATCCGCCTCATAGCGAGTGACATGTACAACCACACAATCCTTGTATGCATCAGGGCTCTAATTGAAACAGAAACAAATTCTGAATTACTTTTTAGTATAAGAAACACAAGTTATTTAAACCACTATGTATAGCATGACATCGAAGCTAATAAAAGTTTGCATTATTAATCACCACATACTGAGATGAAAAACCACAATC